>NC_054834.1:19071861-19383920 GCF_018345385.1 Vulpes lagopus | reverse complement strand
ATATCTTTGTTGAATTGGGGAAAATGTCTTCATTAGGATACAGAGAGAATGAACAGCAAAAGAACTTTGGTAAGAGAGAAGACTAATTTTTAAATTCTTTTTCTAAGAAAGCATGAAGTCATTAGATTCTTGCATAACAAGTATGGTTTCCCTGTGGTTGCTGAGTGTCTATTTTCTCACTTTTCTTTCTGTTCAAATTTCAGTCCTAAACTTGGCATCTGGCCAGTGGCTGTTGAACTTTGCAACAGTTGCACTGGAGAATGAGGAACATTTTGCAATATCAAAACAATTCATATTATTCCTAAATATGCACCTTGTACTTCCATGTACACCTATGTCTGAAGCACAGTACTTATTC
This sequence comes from Vulpes lagopus, assembly GCF_018345385.1. Taxonomy (NCBI): domain Eukaryota; kingdom Metazoa; phylum Chordata; class Mammalia; order Carnivora; family Canidae; genus Vulpes; species Vulpes lagopus. The sequence goes on along the minus strand of NC_054834.1, from coordinate 19,383,562 downwards.
TTTTTAATTACAGCCAGATGAATACTGAATGATAGAATTGTGAATAGTTTTACTCTTACAAAAATATTTTATAAAATCTAAGTAAATTTTAAAAATAAAAAGTTCTTTTATTTAAATAAAGTTGATTAAATGAAGATATTTAGTCATTATGTCAAATATCTTCCTTATTAATTTTAATAAATACTTATGAAGATTTGAGAACTGTAACTTTTGAAAACTTGAAAATAATTAGTATTTAATTTTATGTTAATTTACCAATTATTTAAAATATTTTCAAATTTAATGCACTTTGAATATAATAATTTATTTTTTAGACATTTAAACACAAAGATGGGGCAAGTAAATGAATATATAAAGTAGTCATGATAATATAAATTTCCAGTAAGATACAATTCATGAGAAAATGGTTGGAAGTGAGCATTAATAGGAGCATTTCATATTAGTAATATACTTTCTGCAAAAAATATATTAACTATGAATCTTCATGTACATAATAATAGCATCAAAATGTACAAAATAAAAAATTGAGAAAAATTGATAGAAGTACTATCATTACAAGGAATTTAAACACATTTTTTGAGTCAAAAAGATCAGGAAGGCATGAAATAAGTACACGACTGAGTAACATCAAGAAAGCTAATTAAAACACACTTAATATTTTCACCTTTTAAGAGTATCCTTATCTTCTAGCATCTGCAAACCAGAAAAAGAAAAAAAATGTAAATCTATACATACACAACCTTAAACTTGTTCTTTTACTATTGGTTTAAACACAATGCCGTGAATCTAGAAATGTTTTTAAAATTTTAACACTTCAAAAAAATCTATAAAATTCAATTTATTAAAAAGTATCTTTATGAATGTACAAGTATTAACTTAAAATACCCAAACTATACTTTCAAGATGTTTAGACTGTCTATATAGATCAACATTCAAAATATTTGCAAGTATGATTATTTCTTGTTTTATACAACATATTAATGCATCCAACTAAAATTATGCAAATATTAATAGGAGCTGAAAATGCATTAAAAATTTAATTTTCAGTGTTGCATAAGGTTTGTAGAGTGGAATGGGAGGTGATATATCGTAAACCAACAGCCAGAATTTACCAAAGAATCTTTATTCCCATTCACATTATTATTAAGAATGCTATCATTTAATATTTAGCTTTGTTTTTGGATAAATATTTTTTATTAAGACAAAATTAGGTTAGAAGCTAAGATCATTGCTTTGATGAATAAGCATGAGTGTCATTTCTTAAGATATTGGTCATGGAACCAAGGCAGAGACTAGAGGACAAGAAGAAGTCGCATGCTGCATTGATTGGGACTATAAACATTATTACCTATCTAGTTTTCTTTTCCCTAAAAACTAGTTATTCCCCAATCATCATTATTACTTAAACATAAGTCTGAAAGTACTGGCTAATGTAATAATTTATAAAACAAATAATGGGGGGAGATAATCACTGTTTGCAAATAAAGTAACTATACCTTCAAAAACCTGGGGAAATTCACTTTTATTTTATTTTTTTAATTTTTTAAAAGATTTTATTTATTCATGAGACACATAGAAGGAAAGAGGCAAAGACATAGGCAGAGGGAGAAGCAGGCTCCATGCAGGGAGCCTGATGTGGGACTCGATCCCAGGACCCCGGGATCACACCCTGAGCCGAAAGCAGTTGCGCAATCACTGAGCCACCCAGGTGTCCCTCAAATTTATTTTAAAAGTTAAACAAAATAGCCGAGTTAAAAAAAACACACAAATCAAAACATGCTTTATACCAGCTACTAATACTTCATAAATAAAATGGAAATATCTTTTCAAGCAGAAATAAATCAAAATAATAAAACATTATAAGTAATCCTAATAAGAAATGATTGCATCTAAATTTTTTAAATGATAAAAATGTTATTGTGTAACTAAAGTATATTTGAGTAAATGGAGAAGCATATAGCTCTCTCTGATTTGGGAGGCAGGGATTGAGGGGCAGGTGAAATGAGAGTCAAAGATGTAAACTTTGTTACAAAATAAGTCATGAGAATGTAATCGCATGACAACTTTAGTTAATATTTTATTCTATATTTGAGAGTTGCTAAGAGAATAGATTTTAAAAGTTCTCATTACAAGAAAAATTTCTAACTATGTATGGTGATGGATATTAGACTTAGTCCAGTGATCATTTCACAATATATATAAATATTAATCAAATCATTACCTTGTATACCTGAAACTAATATAATGGTGTATGTCAATTATACCTCAATAAAAAATTAGTTCTTATTAATTATTACAGATCATTATGAAAACAACTCTAGGGATGCCTGTTTGGCTCACTTGGGATGCCTGGGGGGCTCAGTGGTTGAGCATCTGCCTTTGGCTCAGGGTGTGATCCCGGATCCGGGGATAAGGTCCCAAATCAGGTTCCCAGCAAGGAGCCTACTTCTCCCTCTGTCTGTGTCTCTGCCTTTTTCTCCATGTTTTTCACGAATAAATAAATAAAATCTTAAAAAAAAAAACTCTAAAAACAGTGGGATGACAAATCATCTACAAAAGAAACACAAAAATGACCAATGTAGGAGTGATTAAAAAAATTGTATCAATAAACAGAAATGAACATTTCAAGCAACTGGATACCAATTTTTTCCACTTAGGAAATTTTTTCAAGAAGTCTATCCTCAGTAAAAATTATCATTGTTGTTTGTCACACGATTTCCAAGGAGCAATATTTTAGAAATAACTCAATGTCCAAAAATTTTAAATTGTTTTACAAATCATGATGCTCCTGGATGGTGGGCTATTACGCAATATTTACAGTGGTATGCTCAAAAAGTGTTTCTTAAAGTTCTGGAGTCAGAAGTCTAAAATCAAAGAGTTTGCAGGCCTAAACCCCTTGAGGCCTCACGGGTGAATTTGTTTCCTTGTTTTTTACAGTTTCTAAATGCAGTCTGCATCCCTTGGCTCTTGATTCCTTCCTTGAATGATTCCTACCTCTAGCTGGCTCCTATGTTGTACATCCTACTCCTTACCCTCACTCCCCTGTCTCCCTTTAGTAAGAATCATCATGGATTGCGCTGGTCCCACCAGGATAACCCAGGATTTAGGACACCATCACAAGATCCTTAACTTAAACACATCTGCAATATCTCTTTTAATTTGGTAATATTCACAGGTTTGGGGATTAAGATATGGACATCTTTGGGGGTCCATTATGCAGTCTTCCATTACAAAACAAGGTTTAAATGCAGATGCGTGTACTGCTACTCCTCTAAGTCCTGAGATTTATTATATATATATATAATACATACACACATATGTGTGTATAAATATATATACACATATATATTTAAATATATATATACACATATATATTTAAGACATATATATGAATATATAGATAGATATAAATATATCTCTCTATCTCTCTCTTTGAGAGAGTGGGAGGGGCAGGCAGATGGAGAGGAGAGAGCATCTCAAGCAGACTCCACCCTGAGCACAGAGCCCATCTTGGGGCTCTATCTCACAACCATGAGATCACCTGCTGAGCCAAAACCAAAAGTCAGACACTTAACCAACCCTGCCGTCCAGGTGCCCCCCACAGCCAGAATCTTTTTAAATTCTGACTTGTTTGTATTGCTTTAACAGCAGTGGTAAAGAAGTATTTTTTTTTTTTCCATTTCATCACCTACTACATCAAATACTGTAATACATACTACATCAAAAAATCACTTTTCAGATTCAACTAAGTAACTAAGTTTGAATATACAAAAAGAAAAACATGCACACACACAGGCATATTTCTTTGGATATAATATACCATGACCTCACCCCAAATTACAAGTCTGTTCCCAATATAATATCTTCCTGCTCTAAATGTCTTTAATGCTTGTATGAAAGTTAAATAGGTATCTTTCCTTGGTTTACATAAACAAAACAAAATAAAAGTACTTTTTCTATTTTTTGTTATTTTTTAATCCTTAAAATATTATCAGTTGTTCTACATTGCCTGTTTGTTTGTTTTTTATAAATGCAAATGTACAGTGGTTCCTGGAAAATTTTAGATTCTATTAATCATCTTGCCATATTAATTTAATACTACCATTAATACTGGAGATTGAGTAGTTTTTGTCACTAATTTAAATATTGTGTTTGTTTTACAAAAATATAAACACAATAGATCAGTTAAACTTGGGAAATATTTCTTCTTTTAGTGATAGTCTTGAGATGATTATCAGTAGCTTATTTTACTCTGCATCTGTTTTTCAAGATTTAATCAGCTTGTAATAGATTTTATTTTTAAGTGAAGCCAAAATACCTATATGTTCTTTGTTTTGTATTGCCACCTGAATGCTATTCCTCAGAAACATATCAATTATGCATTTTTTTTACTGTATGATTTTATGCTAAAGTCATTAAAATGATTTTCTCTGAAAGTAGCTTTCAATAGTAATGTTAAAAGTTCCAATTATTTTTTTAACAAAAAACACTCTGAATAATTTCTCAGAGTATCTGATCTGAATCTGCTAATACCAATTCTAATCATCTCTTTCTTGTTGGTGGAAGCAGTGGTGTGCCCTCTGCTCTCTGCCTCTGGATATTTCTATTTCATTTGATAACGGTGCTAAGCCAACCTGCTGTGAGATTTATGAATTTCTTGGGTGAAAATAATAGAAAAAGTAATGGCATTCATTTGGGTACTACCTTTATTATGCAATTCATGGAGACTGTCTCTTCACAGTTTAACTTTTTTTTTTAACTAGTTTATCTTTATGTATGTATTTCTATTTGTCCCTGTTCTTATTTGGCTTTCTCACTGAACATTTGAGAACAAAGTGATCAGAAAGTATGCGCTGATTTTCATTGTAATTCAAGTTAAGCTGGTTAAGTTACTTTCCATTGCTCTGTGGTTTGGTCTTGCTTTTAGAACATTTAATTGGTTCTCCTGAATAGTATTTATTATTTCTGTCTGGTAGCATGGAGCTTTGACACACAGGGGTGCTTGGACAACCCCAAGAGGTCAATTGAAAATAGTATTTCAATCAAATTCCATAACAAAGAATTGACCCTGGATTCTTATGGTGAGGATTTTGAATTCCTTTCACCTTATAATTCTATTGAAGATATTTTCTTCCATAAGCACTATTTCAAAGATATTGTACTTTGTAACTTCCTATCTTTGACGATTATCCTTACTGTATTATCCTACACTAACTTTGATCCGAAAAACCACGAGACTTAACAAACTTCTGACCCAAGTCACCAAGTTTGCTGATTAAATACCTCATTACTTTCACTTTACATGCCAAGTAAATTCTTTAGCCTCATTTAAAGTCCTTAATTTGAGTTGAAAATATTTGCCTTTTTGGTGAGGATTTATTATGCTACGCTAATTTTCCCATACTGCATTTATAAAATTTTAATGAGATTATGGGAGTGGGTTCCCAAGATTTCAGATGGATATGTCAACATCTCCAGTCTCTTTACCGGCCTTTTTGTTATTTCTGCTAGCTTTGACTACTCCTTCAGTCATGCATTCAAGGCCCTTGGAAAACCCTGGCCTTGACATTCAATGTGTTTCTAGACCATAATTTGATGTGGGAGCCTTGCCAATACTTGGTCACTAAGAAAGCCTGCCTGCAATGTCAGGTTTTAGCATAATCTCTTTCAGCCTTGAAAGTACATAGAGATCTTTAACATTTTTTCAATTTATAAATAGTCCCAAATGCATAAATACATTTTTTACAATGGAATCAAATTTATCTCTTTTGGATTCTGAATGCCATTTCTACTTATAATTAAAAACCATCTTCCCAAATACTACATTCTCTCTTTTTTTAATACTACAAATTCCTTACTCAAAAAATAATCTGCTAATTAATATAAGCAGCGGAGTAAATCTATCCTCAATATTAAAATGCTCCTGTGAAACTTTAGATCTTTAAATTGTTATAGATGTATTGATTATAGAATGTAATGCAAAACAATTTGATTTACTTTTAAATTTAAATTCAGTGATAAAGAATGATATACAAACATATATTCTCTTTATTTAGTGCGTATAAACATGTAAATATAAATTTATTTTGGTAGCTGTTTGCTATGAAAAAGTTGTTTGCTCTTTTTACTCCCCAGTAATTGCATCTAACCTTTTCTGAATACATGAGTGAACTCATACATAGACTCAGTTATCAGGGAATTGTTTATTCATTCATAAAACATACAAATTCTAGGTTGTCTATTTTTCAAGGTAAAAATTCGTTATTTTGATGGATGCTTTTCCTCTGCAGCTACATATGGTTAACTAGTTAGTAACCTTTGTAATTAATCTGTTAATTGTATAAAAATTACATTAAATAATTTTATGTAGAAAAAAATTTCTGTCACTTTATAATTTCTATTTTGTGAAAAAATTATTTACCTTTGAAATTGCTTTTAATACTTTGTTATTTCTTTGCTAAGTATTTTTTAACCGAAAAGGATACTTTTTAAAATTTAAAAAATTGGACATCAGTTTTACTTTATATTTTTACTATTTACATATATTAAACATTTGTTCACTAAAACTGTGATTTCTTAGAAAGGTATGTTTTCCTTCTAATAGAATAATGCTTAAGACTTGAAAATATTTTGTATCATTACTTAGATTCATTTTTTATTTTAGAGTTGATGGGTTAAACCAGTTCTGTAGTCAAGCAAGAAATATTTTTAAATGCAAGCTATTTAACATTTCAATGTCAGATCAGTTTATATAATTATCATTCATACTCTGAAGTTATATTTATACTATTTCTAATTACTAGGTTTGTTACACTTGTATCTCCTTTTAAGAATTATATTTAATATTAAAAGAACTATTCTACCAAATAGATGAAATTTGATAAAAATAACAGAACTATTGTTCCTTACAAAGTCCAAATGTGCATGGAGGCTGAAATAGTAGACAGTGTAATGCAAATAATCAAATACCATGACATGGTGAAGGCAGGAAGCAGACCATAGCATCAGAGCCAAGCTCTGATGGTAAGGAATAGATACATCTGAAGAGGCAAATGAAGAGGTTTGGGGACATCCAACACATAGCACATTAGACGATGTGCAATTAAAATAAGAGAGTTCATGGTTAGAACAAAGTTTCCTTTTTTTTTTTTTTTTAATTTTATTTATTTATGATAGGCACACAGTGAGAGAGAGAGAGAGAGTCAGAGACACAGGCAGAGGGAGAAGCAGGCTCCATGCACCGGGAGCCTGACGTGGGATTCGATCCCGGGTCTCCAGGATCGCGCCCTGGGCCAAAGGCAGGCGCCAAACCGCTGCGCCACCCAGGGATCCCAGAACAAAGTTTCCTGTGTGCTAAAAGTTCCAATTCTCAAAATATTGATCATGAAGCAAGGCAGAGACTCAACATTCAGGGGAACATTAAATCTCATTAAGAATAAAGATACTCATTGAAGGCAAAATAGGCTGATGATTATAAACTTAGATACTATTATTAAAATGGTCTTAAAGTCCTATGTAGTGAAATTAAGTAAAGAAACAGATGCAATGAGTGTAACAGAAAGTAATTTTTCAATTCTGCTAATACTAATCAATGACAAAATACCCAGGGAAAACCATTACATTTTCTATAATGACAGCAACAAAAATAAAGCACATGGGAATAAATTTAAGAAGTATGCAGGAATTAGGGATGCCTGGGTGGCTCAGCGGTTAAGCATCTACTTGCCTTTGGCTTAGGGCATGATCCTGGGAGTCCTGGGATTGAGTCCCACATCTAGCTCCCTTCATGGAGCCTGCCTTTCTGCCTGTGTCTCTGCAACCCCCCACCCCCCCCCCCCCCATGTCTCTCATGAACAAATAAATAAAATCTTTAAAAAAAAAAGTATGCAGGAATTAAATGAAGAAATATTTTAATCTCCACTGAAGAACACTAAAGACTTGGATCAGTGGAAAGACATACATTCTTCTTAAATAGAAAAAGCAAATTATAAAAATGGTCAATCTCCTCCAGTTTATGTGATTCTAATGGAAAAAACAAAAGGTTTGAGGGAAAATTGACAAATTTTATTCCAAGTCTTCCAAAGAATACAGAAAATTAGCCATGTGAGGATGCTTTTCTGAAAATACAGTAGTAATAATTTCTAATGCCACCTTTAAAATGGATTGTAAAGCTTAAATAATTGGTTCTATATGCATTTCGTCAGATCACCCAAACAGACTTCAGTTAATAATGAATATGATATTCAGAATCTGTGATGTAAAAGTTTCATTCAGCAAACATTACTGAGATAATTAGCTAGCTATCTGAAAGAAATATAGATAGATCTGTATGCCTGTCTCATTACTTATACACAGCTAAATAAGTCTAAATGAATTTAACATTTTTGGGTATTATAATAAATGGTGAATTAAATATTTTAAACTGTAATACTGAAGTGAGGAAACTGTAAAAGGGTTATTTTAGAAAAGTTGATAAATTTTACTATATAACTTTAAATTTATTTATAAAAAAACTAAAAGGACAAATATAAGCAATAATCTTGGGAAATGCTTTACATGCGATTTTTAAAAGGTCAATTTTTTAAATGAAGAAGTCTTACAAAAAGACCAATTTTATGAATGAATAGAGAAAAGGATAAATGAATCATGAGTAGACAGAGAAAAGAAAAGGCTCAAATTGTTCATAATTAAAGGGGTACATATTTAAAGATTTTTTTTTATTTAGTCATTCATGAGAGACACAGAGACAGTGAGAGAGGCAGAGACACAGGCAGAGGGAGAAGCAGACCCCATGCAGGGACCCTCACGTGAGACTCGATCCCGAGTCTCCAGGATCACACTCTGGGCTGAAGGCAGCGCTAAACTGCTGAGCCACCCGGGCTGCCCAAAGGGGTACAAATTTAAATAAAAGTTCAAATTTTAAAAAGGCATATTATATATAAGTATTTAGTTATAAAATTCTACAAAATCTGAGTGTACGAGAGTCCAGCCTTTCTTTAATTCTCTGCTGAATTTAACCTAGTCTTGAGCCATTAAAAAAAACTATCTTAAATTTCTGCCAGTTAATAATTATTCCCCATTTGAAAGTCAGTTCTATCAAGTATTTTCTCAGTCCAGACAATCCATTTTTATTTAAAAAATATTAACTCAATATTCAGTTGTTCCCATATTCATCTGCATCCCAGATTGGCCTCCACATTTCTGATGTGAGATTAGGTGTGTCCTGGTGTCAGATTTGGGGAAATCAGATCTTACCCTCTCATTTTGCTGAACTTCTCCTTCTTGTATGGGTAACTGGGTAGCCATCATATTTTAATCTCATAGTCTCATTAATCCAGGAATATACTTACTGGGAATTCTTATTAACAAACAAAACAAATAAATATGCCAACATGTAATTACAAGGATGTTCAATTTTGGCATGTTTTACAATAACAAAAACAAACCAAGATTTTTAAAAATCCCTAAATATCAACCAATAAGAAACAATAGAATAGAACACAACCATGAAAAGAACAATGTAGACTTAAAGCTTCTGACAACTTGCTATGTTAGTGGGGAAAGAATGTAAGAAAGCATTACCCCTTTTGTGTAAGCATGGGATATAAACAGATGGTTGTTTCTGAGTGACTGACTATACATAGGTCCAAAAATTGTAGGAGGATGATCCTCTTTTTTTACCTAAATTTTTATTTTAAAAACTCAAAACTCAAAGAAAAATTTACATAATTGTACAGTGAACAATATCTTTTATCCAATATTTTACCACATTATTTAGTCACTTTACCTCTCTGATCCCTTTCTATATTTATTTCTATATTAATTACAGCTGATTTCTCCCTTCATTTTATTTGTATATACATCTCATTCTTCTCTATTCCTTTTATAATTTAAAAAGTGCAAGTTTTATCTTCTGTGTTTTGTTTTAAAAGACTTGAGTCACATCAGGCTTTTCAACCAACATAAAATCATATCATTCTGATCTTAATTCCTGCTGTTCTTGCTCCGAAGTGACAAATATGTCTTACACATTCAGGTTCTGTAGCATTTATAGATTGTATTATTGTTTTTAGAGATTTATTATTTTGAGAGAGAGAGAGGGCAGGGGAGGGGCAGAGGGAGAAAGAATCTTAAGCCGACTCTGTGCTAAAACCAAGAGTTGGTAGCTTAACCCACTGTGCCACTCAAGTGCCCCAAATGTGTTTTATTTTTCTTTAACTTTTTATAGATACAGTTCTTCCCACAGAGTTTGCTATGTATTTATTGTAACACATAGGCATAATGTGTATATATATATATATATATATATATATATATATATATATATATAATCATGGGTTCTCTGGTCCAGTAAGAAAACAGTTTACTCCTAAATATCTGATTTTTATGTTTGATTATGCCATTCAATAGCTAAGCCTGGTCTAGAAGCACAATAAGAATCAACTAACAGTTTTTTATTTTTAATTAACAAATAAATAAACTCCTTCCACTAAGTCTTTTCAATAATTTGAAAATTTGTTTTACCACTCAAACTTTAAACTCAACACAAAAGACCTTTTAAAAGCAAAATGAAAAAATAAGCATAATTAACACGTTTCATAATTATTGATTTTTAACTACCTATTTGCATGTATCTGCAATAAATCCTTGGAAAATGACTGAGGTAATTTTAATATTAATAAAGAAAACCTATCCTGTATTTGTTTACATTTTCTACTTGACAGAGTTCAGAAGACCTTTGGAAAACATAGTGAAGTAACATTAATATGAACAAAATTTATTAAATAAATTCTGTTAAGATGCCTAAGGTTTCATCCCTGTAATTTAGTTTCCTTAAAATCAATATAGGGTATTAATTTTTATTTTGACTCAATGTGTCTAAAATGTAATATTTACATAATGCTAAGGCTGTTCATGACCTCAATTTCAATAGCATGCAGAGTCAGAATTCAATTGGACCATACAGATTTCACTCAATCAAGGAAACAATGAAACAAAAATGTTCTTCAGAAAAATGCCAAATTCCTTATTGACCAGTGAGACAGAAACCGTTGAAGTAAATAAAATTTGGGATCTGTATGACTTTTGGCAGTCCCTTTATAAGAAGCAAGTCCAGGATTTTAAGAGAATGGGAAAAGATGCAATTATATCATGTTATTTGTTTCATTTAAAATAATGATTCCTGGGCAGCCCGGTGGCTCAGGGGTTTGGCACAGCCTTCAGCCCAGGGCCTGATCCTGGAGACCCAGGATCGAGTCCCATGTCCGGCTCCCTGCATGGAGCCTGCTTCTCCCTCTGCCTGTGTCTCTGTCTCTGTCTCTCTCTGAATAAATAAATAAAATTTAAAAAAATAAAATAAAATAAAATAAATAATGATTGCTGAGGAGAGAAAAAGGCTTATATATTTTTTAAAGATTTTATTTCTTTATTCATGAGACACAGAGAGAGGCAGAGGCCCAGGCAGAGGAAGAAGCAGGCTCTGCGCAGGGAGCCTAATGTGGGACTCGATCCCAGAACCCTGGGATCATGACCTGAGCCAAAGGCAGATGCTCAACCACTGAAACACCCAGGTGCCTGGAGAAAAAGGCTTATATATGTTAATCTAGTCAACTTTCACGAGGTTAAATCCCTTATTCCATTAGTTCTGTATTAAAACATTTATCGTAAATCAAAGTTTAGAATATTCTCAAGCATAAGTAAATATGTTACATTTTCCAAAATTGGTGTAGTATATATCAATAATGACTCCAAGTTAAAAAGGGGGGTGGGATTCAGTTTTTAAATTTGTTATCTTTACAGTGCTTTGAAATAAAATGAAGGAAAATATTAGTAAATGTTCATTGGTACGAGAGGATTAATTACCTGCCTTTGGAAAGACTCTTGACAATCAGGTTTACTTTGAAATATTTAAATAGTAACTCACAAGTAAAGAATTATAGCTGAGATTCTATAGAGTACATTGAATGGGCAATATATGGAAACTGAATAGTCCAATTGATGTGACAATGTTGGGGTTCAGAGCAAAGGGTCAAGGTAGAATTCTTGAGACATTTTTGGTTCATTATAGCCCACCCCAGGGAAGGGTCCTGTGGGCAGAAGGAGCCACACTGCGGTCATTAGAAGGGGCTAATTATATACTTTCAAGTTGGGCGGGGGGGGGTTGGTTTAGAGATAGCACAAACCTCCAAGGTATTTTGGAAACGAGGTTTCCAGGACCCTGAAGGGGCTAGCTATTGTTATGAAAAGGTCATTCCTTAATGTTTAGTAAAAATTCAGTCTTGAGACCCTTCAGATGTATATCAGTGGGACATATGCTTGGAGGATGATTGCTAACATAGATCTTGGGGGGCAGGGGCGATAAAGGAAGTTTCCAAAGTAATTTCTATATGTTTAAAGTAGATACACAGGATCCTGGGGTGGGGCTAGGATTGTCTTTTGCCCTTAGCAAAGTGCCAATAAGAAGACAGTTCAGCTCCCAGAGGAAAGTCACTCTGCCTTTTTCAATGACTTGTCAAGGGGCTGTAGGTACTAACAAAATTTAATTTTTCTTTTGTCTTTGTTTCCCATATCACTATTACTAAAAACCATGTATCAAATGGAAAGAAGGCTAGAGACAGAAATATACCTTTCTACCTCATTTCCCATTCCATTTTTTGAGGTCTTCCCTTATTTTGGAAAAAAAAAAAAAAAACACTGTTTCTGACCCCACTTGCTTAATCGCTTCTCTCCCCTCCTACCACTTCTTCCTTTTCCCCACCCCTACTCGGTTCTACTCTTCTGCTCTCTACTCCGCTTTGTCCTATCACTCCTCCCTCTCTCCCTCTTTCCTTCCGTATCCTATCTCTGTGACTTTTTCAAGATAATTCTTCCCCAGGATCTTTCTTCATTCAGATCCACACAGTCATCATAACTATGTCTACAGAAAAGTTTTGATAATACTATTAAATTTTTTTTCAAAACTTTCAAGTTTATTGAGATTTGTTTTATGGCTAAGCATATGGTCAATTCTAGTGATGTCCCAGGTGTGTTTGCAAAGAACGTGTTTCATTCTGTTATTTCAAGAAGTGTCAATCAGGTCAAATTGGTTGATAGTATTCAAGTCTTTTATACCCTTATTGATATTCTTCAACTTGGTTATAACAGTGACTAAAAGGACAATGAAATTGTCAATTTTTAATTTGTATATTGCTTTCTTTTAATATAAACTATAGTTAAAATATAAAACTCGAAAAACTAAAGTTCACAACTTTGAAAGCCCCTATTAATGGGACCCTAACCTGTCTTTGCAGCCTGATTTCCAGCTTGCTGTCTCTCACTGTAGCCACCCTGGAATGACCACTCTCAGTTATCTGAGTTGCCATATGGCGCTGAGTCTTTGCTTATGTGGATTCCTCTATAGCAATTCATTCAAGTAGAACTGAAAGACATAAATTTTATCTTTGTTCATTGCCATTTTCAGGAAATAAGTGCAACCATCAAATATGGAATAATTCAGCTTTGTTCACTTAGCACAATAATTGAAATGGGAACCTAATCACCAGACTTGCCCAAAAAAGAATACACTAATTCATTCACTGTGCCTGCCTTGTGCCAGTCATATAAATGTGATGGACTTGATCCCTTCCCAAAATGTTTGCACTCTAGCAGAAAAAAGATAATAAACAAGAATTTTCATAGATTTTCTTGGGGAAATCACAAAGTAGAGGCATCTAACCTGTGCTGTATTGGTCAAGAAAAGTATTCTTTTTTAAAAAAGTTACTTTGACTAAAACTGAAAGAGACGAATAGGAGTTTCTCAGGTGAAGAAGTGAGGGTAGAGTGTTTCACTCACACATATGAAAGCCTGGGGTAAAAAAGAGTAGGATCTAGTCACCAAACTGGAAGTTTAGCACTGCTGAAGCTTGGAGGGAAATGGCAGACATATTGAGGAATGAGGCAGGGTCTGGAATGTGTTAAAGGATTCAAATTTTATCCTGGAGACAAGGATTTAAGTATGTAAGTGAGATGATCAGCTTTATGTTTGAGGAGTATTACTTTGTCTTCCCTGTAAAAACCTATGCATTCATCAAAAAATCTACCGATTTAGATGGCAAATAACAATGACTGATAGTTTGAGTTTCATATCCAGACGCACATTTTTTGCAATGTCCCTGGAGTCTGAAGGGCAGATTTAGTACCATGTCAAGACTGTTTTTTCTATATATTCTTCCAAAGATATGACAGAAATAAAAGGATATGTTTTGGATTAACACAGAAAATTAAAATAATCTGTTGTGTTTTAGCCAATAACTGATATATTGTAATAATAAAGTCTGCTGATAGTTAAGTATAGATATTATGATATCAGATTAATACAGTTATGGGCCATTCATAAAGCTTCTCAATATTGAACACACACAGTGAATGTTTGTGAGTGAGATATGATTTATTAGATGAAATCTTCCTCAAAAATGTTATATTTGGTGCATATTTTTATATAGTGCCATCAATTTTTTATTTTTTATTTTTTTATTGGTGTTTAATTTACCAACATACAGAAAAACACCCAGTGCTCATCCCGTCAAGTGTCCACCTCAGTGCCCGTCACCCATTCCCCTCCAACACCCGCCCTCCTCCCCTTCCACCACCCCTAGTTCGTTTCCCAGAGTTAGGAGTCTTTATGTTCTGTTTCCCTTCCTGATATTTCCCAACATTTCTTTTCCCTTCCTTTATATTCCCTTTCACTATTATTCATATTCCCCAAATGAATGAGAACATACACTGTTTGTCCTTCTCCGATTGACTTATTTCAATTAAAGAATATTTACAATTAACAATTTTACGAATTTACTTACATAATGTCACTGAGCTCTGTTTTCAAGATAGTCACTGGTAGTAATAAGTTCTCTCTTCCTCATAGGCATCTTACTTCTTGAGAATTAATTGATATAATTGGTGGTGATGGATTGTTGGCATTTTCTAACAATAAAGTAACCAGTGTCTTCCCAGAAATAGTTCTGGTTATGCCACCAGTTTGAAAAAATTTACTTATGGACAAATGAGTTAAGTCATTGAAAGCCTGTTAAGTGTTCCTTATCTTTTTATTCACTGGAGAAGATAATTACTCAGAAAACACCTTGTTTCAAGGGCATATTTAAATTTTGTGGATCCTCTTTAAAAGAAATAGGATAATTTTATGAACACAATATTTGGTAGGAAAGTAAATATTTATACTGAGAAGGGAACCACATACAAAAGTTAGCTAAAATGTGACAAGTAACACAAAAATTACAAAATCTGGTGGAAAAAAAGAATAATACTGATCTATCAACTCCTTGACACATCTCTAATATATTGTTTGGTTGTGTATTCTTTGACCACCTCTTCATATGACATTGTCTTCATGATATCATTTTTTTAATGATTTTTAAAAATTTCATTTAAATTCAATTTGTCAACATACAGTATAACAGGCAGTGCTCATCTTGTCATGTGCCCTCCTTAATGCTCCTCACCTAGTTACCCTACCCCCCACCCTCCTTTCTACATCATGACATTATTTTCCTTTTTTTTCTTTTTTTTTAAGATTTTATTTATTTATTAGAGACATAGAGAGAGAGGCAGAGACATAGGCAGAGGGAGAAGCAGGCTCCATGCAGGGAGCCCAACATGGGACTAGATCCCAGGTCTCCAGAATCACACCCTGGGCTGAAGGCGGCACTAAACCACTGGGCCACCGGGGCTGCCCATGATATCATTTTCTATCAGGTGAACTGAAATATAATTATTCTGCCTATCAATGTAGTTAATAAAAAATATTGATAGTTGCTATTTGTAAAATATGAATCATAATTTACATAAAGCTCTTATTATTATTGCTTACAGCTTGGTGTTCTACAAACACAAGAACACTGGTAAATTATATTTTATACAATTCCCATAATGCAAAAATACATGGTATTTTTTAAACTTTACCCTCTGCATTTTTCAATATATTCTTAAAGAGATTTTCATTTTGACAAGGCATCAAAGAGACCTATTCTTCTCCCTGAAATTTTGACATGTTTGAATATTGAAGTTTCCACAGACTAGTTTCTGGTTCTGTTTATTTTAAAATCCATTACTTTCTCCTCCACTACTCCCATATTTCCAGTACTTGGCATAAGATATGTCCATGTAATGACCAGAACATAGAACTGTCACTCAGGCAAAGTGAGTCAGCAAGTGAGCAGTTCTCCTGAACATCTGTAGGGAGCAAAATGGAGTCTCTCATGGCAAGTAGGGGCCTGTGCCAAGCAATGACGCAAGCAGTTAAATTACCACAACGAGGAGGCATTGCTGGGACCAACATCAGCTGACACCCCAGAACTGATAATGAGCAGAACCCGAGGAGATCTGCGGAGATCTCAACTGATTAAATTCCTTTAAAAAAGGAAGGATTTTGGCAGCAAACCTTCAGACCCTTCAGACCTGACCTCTCTATGTCTGACCCACTTAAAAAAGGCAACTGCTTCCAGCAGCTCTGCTCAATTGATTTCTGGACAGAATTGAGATCCTTCAGTGCTCGAACATAAGAAGCAGTAAGTGCAGAGAGCTGACCCAGACCAGACTGAAGCCTTATCTCAATTGTGCACCCACAGACTGACTTCGCATTTGGTTCGTTAACTTCCTGCCCTCTTCTGTTATCTTTATTGTGTGGTTTGTCTTCTGTTCTGTGTAAGAAGCCAAGTTTAATCACATGTTGAATTGTCATTGAATTTGGAATCTTGACCCTGCTTTATAATTGTGATTTAACTTTGCTTTATGATTGAATAAAGCTGACACCGTGGAAAGACAATTCATTTGTGCACCTTCATAGTGTGCTCATGACAACGTCATCACATATGAATGGCTAAAAATAACCTAACTTTTATGGAAGTTGTCACAAATCCTATAACCCACTAAACCAAATATTTCAATTATTTCAAATTCGCTTTGGCTAGGTCCCCAAAATGGCCACTCTTAGCCAATATGAAATAGGGGAAGTCAGAGAGGAAAGTGACTGCAGTTAAAATACATCCATTTTTCAAATCTTACGGAAATATATGTCCATGTGAATATATACTAAATGACTTCCCCAGGGCTTGGTTACATCCTTCTCAAATATATACAAAAATTCTAGGAGTGTTCCTTTATACCCAGATTCCAGTATAATTGTTCATTTTCCTTTCCTCTTTAAGAAGCGGCAAGCCCTCTCCTCCCCTTCCTTCCAACACACGTTATTAGTAGATCTGAATTGCTGCACTATTGCTTAAGCTTCTCTTATATACCATGCCACTCCTCTTAAGTTATTCCTTTACTTAAAAATGCTTATTATTTAACTACTTGGATTGTATCATCTATTCACTGCAAGAAGCCTAGCTGATATACCCTTTCATCCTTCCATTCTTATCTTCCAATCTTATCTTATCTTAAAATGAGTTTCTCATCAAGTCTTTTCCAGTCATTCTGCTGGACCCATTTTGTTTGTTTATTTGTTTTCTATGATGGTGTTTGATTAATTTTTGTCACAACACTTATCCAAATTATATATATTTGTTCATTTCCCAATAGTCCCGGGGTTCCAAACACAGTGCCTACAATATAACAGGATATTTATAGTAAAATCCCATATTAGGGTACATTTACTCAAACTCCATTCCCAAATAAGGTAAGTTTAAGTTCTTACTTTTGGAGAGAGGGGGGACAATTGAAGAAAGAATGAAGTGCAAGGATAGGCACACGGAATCAGCAAGCAACCCTGTCTCACAAGGTGTGTTTTAACCCTTTAACCTTTCCAGTATGCCTACCGGCCTGTTCTCCTTGGACCAGCCAAAAAAAAAAAATAGCTACCAAATAACTATAAAATTAACTAAAATCACTTCTATTGTCTCAAATGTTCCATCACAACCACAAGAATAAGCATTAATCCCATTAATTGATGAGCCACTGTGTACATCCTATAGTAGATAATGCCAAACCACATTTGGGTCAAAACTCTTGGTAAGTCTGTTAAACTGTGATCACTCTCGGTCATATTCTACAATTTGCAATAATGCTATCTTGCATTTATAAAACTGGATTTTCTGGATCCTACTTACTGTATTGTAGTGGAGTTTTATTGTATTTCATGAGTGAGTGAATGAACTCGTTTATTTCTATTTTATTGTTGTATTTTATTTTTAAAGATGTATTTATTTATTTGAGAGACTGTGTGTGAGCAGGGAAGGGGTAAGGGCAGAGGAATTAAAAGGGGAAGCACACTCTGTGCTGAGTGGGGAGCCCAGCAACTTGGAGCTCATGGGGCTCGATCTCAGGACCCTGAGTTAAAACCAAGAGTTGGATGCTTAACTGATGGAGCCACCCAGGTGTCCCTGTATTTCCCCTGTTTTAAAGATAACAAATAATGAATTAAAATCAGGAGTGGAATATAATGAAATGGATTTAATTTTTAAAGACTGAATTTAAACTAACAGTGTTTTAAAGAAATAGAATTATTAACAAAATAGAAAATGAACTAAATTTTCAAAATGTTTTAAATTATCTATACTCTTCTTATGAGAAATCATGTACAACATACTTGGAATTAGATGTTCTGGGAAATCCAATAACTGCTTCAATTTTTGCACATGTTTTTTACAAAATTTTAAAAGCAATTTTACCTCCATTAAATCATTTGACTATAAAGACCTTATGAGGCAAATCTACTTATATGGTAAGTAGGCTGAATCAACATTTATTCTAGCCCTGTTTTCTCTTATTTCCTATATTTTATTTTATTTTCAGATTTTATTTATTTATTCATGAGAGACACAGAGAAAGAGGCAGAGACATAGGCAGAGGGAGAAGCAGGCTTCCTGCGGAGAGCCTGATGCAGGACTGGATCCGAGGACCCCAGGATAACACCCTGAGCTGAAGGCAGATGCTCAACCACTGAGCCACCCAGGCACCCCATTACTTCCTATATTTTATTTTATTTTTTTTAAGTTTCTTTATTTTATTTTATTTTTTTATTTATGATAGTCACAGAGAGAGAGAGAGAGAGAGAGAGAGAGAGAGAGAGAGGCAGAGACATAGGCAGAGGGAGGAGCAGGCTCCATGCACCGGGACCCCGATGTGGGATTCGATCCTGGGTCTCCAGGATCGCGCCCTGAGCCAAAGGCAGGCGCTAAACCGCTGCGCCACCCAGGAATCCCTACTTCCTATATTTTAAAGCTGAAAACTAATCTTTCTATACCACATTGTATCTATCAAAAGCAAGGTGACAATCCAGCCAAGCAAAGTATATAGAAGTCTTGGGGATTTCAGGAAAATATCTGTTTCTTGATAAGCATCCTCTTCTTTCTCCTCCATTAATTTTCCTTCCTGAGTTGGATGTAGCTATGAAGAGTGTAGATAACAAACAGCGATATCTCAATCATGAAGAAAAGTCTCAGAATGTCACAAGACTAAAATCCTTGAGATACTGAAACCAAGCAACAATTCCCTACTTCCTGGCATCTTATTGCATAGGAATAAAAAATATCTCAAGTTTATTTAAACCTCATTTTACTAGAATATCAGGAAATCAGTTTTCTATCAAGAGAATAGAGAGATAATTTATTTTGTCTTTTGTGATACTTAACAGCTAAACACAAACAAGACAGTGACACAAGAATATTATTATGTAACAGACGGGCAAACTTAAGCTTAGCATTATATGCACATACAGAATAAGAGACACAGCCTAGATCTAAATCAGGATGTTAGGGGTGGGGAAGTACCCCCATTCACTAGGAGTTTAAAATCTAGGAGAGAAACAAGATTTGCATTAAATCAAATGGATTAAAATATATGATAATTTATTAGGCTGGGTGGTTTAAGAGTAAAAGTAAAAGTAGCTAACTTTTTTGAGTGATTAATATGTGACAGTCACTTTTCTAGCCACTTTACTTCATTAACTCTTTATTCTCAGCATTAACTCTATTACATAGGTGCTATTTTATGCACATTTTACAGGGGAGAAAACTGAGGGTATGAGAAGTTATGAGTTTTTAAATACCTTGTCATTAGTGACACAGCCACTAAGTGACAGAGCTGGCATTTGGACTCAGGCTGTCTGGCTCCAGCAATTATGCTCTTAGCCATTACCTCACACTATTTCTCACCAGTCTGTTTATGTCAGTCTGAATGAAGTAGATATTTCATACTAATATTAGGATAACATAATTAAAACTTGCAGAGTTTTAAAAAAGTTTTCAGATACAATAAATAGAGGCAAGTATTAACATAGTACTTCATATGTGTCAGGCACTATGCCAAGTAATTTACATATATTAACCCATTTAATTCTCATAACAAGATACCAATCCAGTGTGGCTAGATCTATTTATCTTTCCTATTCTACAGAGGAGAAATTTTGAATCCCAGAAAAGCTAAGACACTAGCCCAAAGTGGCACAGTTTATAAGTGGTACAGCTGGGATCCTAACCTAGGAAACCTGGCTCCAATATTTGGCTCAGTAACAAATCACATAACTTCTACCCACTGCACATGTAGTAAAGGCCAGTAAAATCCACAGAAGAAATAGAAAATATTTGCTGAGCATTCAAGGACAGCTTTATGGAAGGGGAAATGTCATCTGATTAAATTTTGAAAGGAGAAGCAAGAAACAATAAGCAACAAAATTGAGATTTCAAAGTTATAATAAAAAATAAAGAAAAATGTGAGAATAATTCTAGAATATCAGAGTCAAGTAGATGCATGATGGCATTCAATGAGACCAATTGTATTTTTAATTTCTAAATTTGAGAATTTTTTTCTTTTTTTTTTTTGAGAATTTTTTTTCAAATCTAAAGTTAACTTGTTCTATTTTCACCCACCAACACTTCATTTCAATTCCTGACTATTCAGTTTAATTTCATGACAGTTTATATTCTGACGGCGACTCTTAGGTCCCATAAAAATAAAACTTAAAAGCTATGGTTCCTGCCTTCAAGGTAATTATAACCTTTCAAATTTACTAAATAATTTAGCAAATCAGTTTAAGAAACACTTAATGAGCAACTGCTATCTCTCAGACATCATCCCAGGACCTGGGACTATAGAAGATTGGTAGAAGAGAAGACACAAAACAAATAATTATATTTCAATATGGTAAGAGTATTGAAACATTGGGGTCCATGCACTCTGGCATCAGTGAAAAGGGTCATGCTGGAAAAAATTGGATATTTAGAAAAAACTTTCAAAGCTTTTCTTCAAGAAATATTAAATCATTATATATCAGGTACTACGCTAAGTAATGGTGATACAGTAGTGAAAAATTCAAACCTCATCTCTACAATTGCAAAGCTTTAGACCAACAGAATTAAAGCAATCATTTTGCTACTATAGACTTGATAACAAGCCACAAGAACTTAGTTTTCTAGCCCTGTTTACAGGTGCTGCTTGTCACCAGAAACTAAGACCAGATGCCAGAAGCCAAAAGCTCCAAAAAAGCCCCCATGACCCGGTTTTTGATTGGTTTCTTCCAGTTCATATACCAGTTGCTAACCTCTAGAAGACCTTGAGATTATTATCACCTAATTCTAATAAAGAACACACCTACTAGCACCAGAGCAAATCTGACTGTACCGTTTCAAGGGAAGAAAAGACGTGACACTCTGATTCTAGGAAGCCCCTTCTCTTGCTCAAAACACCTGACATCAGCTTGCTTACCAGCCCATTAATTACCATAACCTCATAAAACCCTGACCATGAGACATAATTAGGGAGAAGGTGCCTTTAAAACATAAGCTTCCTTTCTCCATTCTCTGGCCATTGAATAAATTACCTGCTGGCCATCAAATACTGTTTTGTTCTTTGGCTACGGGGAATGATTTTGAGTAGGGAAAGAACCTACCATTTTAGCAACACTTTTAGCAAGATGACAGAGAATAAAGAAATAGAGAATGAAAGGAAAAAGGAATACTAGGGACCATGTGCAGGCTGCCCCGAGATGGGCCACTTTAGCATGAACATTTTTTTGAGTTAAAAGTAATCAAAACCCAGTAAACACAAGAAAAGCTGTCTTCTTGGTCCTCAGCTGCCTAAATTTCCATTGGAAAGGCGAACTTGTACCAGAAGAGTGCCATTTACAGACTCTGTTTTACTAAAGAAACTTATCTATGTAATTGGGCAACATTTGTTCTTCCAAACACTTATTCTCACCTTCCTGCTAATGACTTTGTCACCTATGTATCCTCAGACCCTGCCTTTCTCTTCAGCTCATTCATATAAGCTTCCTGTTGTTTCACTGTCTTTTGAATTTCCATGTCTGTGTGAACTCCTCATCTGCATGCCTATTAAATTTGATTTTCTCCTATTAATGTGTCTTGTGTCAATTTGATTCTTAGTCCAGCTAGAAGGACCTTGAAGAGTAAATGAAGGTCTTCCTCCCTGACAGAATGAAGGAACAGGGGAACGGACCACAGAAAGGGATTTTGGAATTAACAGAGTTTGTTCAACTTCTGAGTCAGCAACTTCTGAAAATGGAAAGTGATACAAGGAGAAAAAGCAAAATGAGAGGGAAAAGCAGGTGTCAATTACAACACTTAATCCAATTGCTTTATAGTCGAGAAAGTTCAGTGATCCAGATAAATCTTGCTATTTCCAGATTTATCTGGATCACTGAATATATATATATATACATGTATATATATATATATATTAGTGACTAAATTGAGATCAGTTGTATTTTTACATATTTTTTTTAATTTTAAAATTTAAAATTTTGTATTTTTATAAAAATTACATAAAATAGCACTTATGTAATAGAGTTATGCTGAGAATATATATATATAGTGACTAAAAGAGCATACTGGATTGATGATTCAGAAGTATTAATTTTCTCTGGAAATGACAGCCTGGATCTTCCAGCTATGCCTAATCAAGTTAAAATAGATGTTTTTTTCTTGATGCCCATGGAACAAAATGCCAAAATTCATGGGAATGATGATGTATTTCACTTTACAAACTTATTTGTGAATAAAAACTATGCAAATTAAATCAGATTTGTATTGCTCTTATGGAATTTTCAATGCAGACCTACATTTCTATGAATCCAATAAAAAACAACCACTTCTAATGAGAATGATTTCATTTGGCTTCTTTCTTTTCAGAAAATTAAAAATTCCTGTTAGAAGTCTTTACTGATATTTCAATAAACATGTTTTGTTTTTTCAAGTGCCATGTTAGACCCAGTGTGGGCTACTATAAAGATAAGACAGAGTTTGAAATTTCTTGTCAAGAAAGCTTTGTATATTCAGGCTGTAAGGAGCCCCCTTTTCCTCCAAGTACATAGCAATGACAGATAAAATACAAAATGAGTGAAATCAAACACATACAGCTAGATCAAAAAAAAAAAAAGATAAACATCTGCATAAATAAGCACAGAACTACAATATCAGCTTAAATTGCAGGTCTACTGAGCTATGGGTCTACTCTACATAGACTAAGAAGTCTATACCTCCCGCATAACAGAAAGTAAAAGTACTCTGTAGGAAGCAGAAGAACTTTCCTAAGTTCAATTCATGATGTCAAGATCTTCCACTGATTCTTATGAAAGAAAGATGAAAAATGCTCCTACCAGATTTGCCTAGAGCTCTGATTTTAAAAATGCTAAAATGAAAGAAAGAAAGAAAGAGAGAAAGAAAGAAAGAAAAAATTAAAAAATGAAAAACAAAATAAATAAAAATTAAAGAAATAAAAACTGCTATGCACCTAAAGGGAAAGAACACAGGTAAACCTCTCCAGAGCAGCTGAGCCAAACTACCCAGTGGCTCAGTATCCGGATATTGTGTGACAGAGTTCTGTTTCCAGGATAGTGATGGAACCCCCTACAAGTAACCGTCCAGTTGATTGATCCTCTGGACAGAATACAAAGCAAACACTACTCCAGGATACTAAGTAACAAACAAAATCACAGAACATGGACAAGTCAAAACTTTGAGAGGCGACCAACTTGAGCAAGGTTCCCACGTTCCTTTGTAAGGCCTTTCCCTGCCAGTGGGAACTTCAAAGAGAGCCTCTTAGGAAGCAGAATGACCTATGGACAGGCAGGTCAGAACATTTAACAACCGCTGTCCACACCGCACCTGGGTCCACTGTGAGAGTATAATCAACAGAAATCCGAAGCAACCAAGTTCAAATCTAGGACTCCTGTTCTCATTCTCATATACCTCTTCAGCCTGTCGCATTCTCCTGTTGTAAGAGAGAAGCAAATGCAGCCACAACTCATCCTCAGTTCTCATGGCTGATAAGTAATTGAAGTAACCCAGAGCCCTACCACCAAAAAAACTGTAGTTCTCTTTTCCCACTATGAATTACAAATTCAAATTGGATGTATATAATAACTGAAATGGTCTCTTACATATATTTTGTTGCCATGTCAGTGAAGTTCTTCACCATCACTGATGTCATGTGTAAGATAAAAAATGTTTTTTTCACAAAACATCTTCTAAAAAATACTTTTTACCTAAATCTAGTTTCATAATGAAAATATAATCAGTAGGTATTATGAAGGTTTTATAGATTATACCTAAATTTGAATATTGTAAATAAATCTTTGGACCAAGACAGAAAACAAATAAAATATAGATGTGGAAATTAGAAGACATCAGGCCAAGCAGCTAACATGAACATGAGTAAGAAATAGTCTGTCTTTTAAAAAGTTAATGTTACTCTTTTCTATACAAGTTGTATCTTGCTAATGTATGAAGTGACACGTTATAAATATATCTAATGTATTTGGTTTCTTTAAGAAAGCATTAGGAAAACTTCCAAATTAACTCAATAAGGCCAACATTACCCTGATATCAAAACTAAATAAAGACATCACAAAAAAAGGAAACTACAGGTCAATATCTCTGATGAACATAGATGCAAAAATCCTCAACAAAATACTAACAAACTGAATCCAAAAATACATTTTAAAAAAATTCACAGATGTCTGGGTGGCTCAGTGGTTGAGCATCTGCCTTCAGCTCACATCGCGATCCCGGGGTTCCAGGATCGAGTCCCACATCAGGTTCCCCACAAGGAGCCTGCTTCTCCCTCTGCCTTCTCTCTCTCTGAGTCTCTCATGAATAAATAAATAAAATCCTTAGAAAAATAAATAATAAAAAATCATTCACTATAATCAAGTAATTTCTGGTTGCAAGGGTGGTTCATTTTTTACAAATTAATCAATGTGATACATCACATTAATTTAAAAAAGGTAAGAACCAAATGATCATTTCAATAGATGTGGAATAGCATTTGGCAAAGTAGACATCCATTCATGATAAAAAATACTCAACAAAGTAGGTTTAGACGGAAAACACCTCAACAAAATAATGGTCATATATGAAAAGCCCACAGCTAATATTATCCTCAATGAGGAAAAACTGAGATCTGTTCCTTTATAGTCAGGAACAGAACAGGGATGTCCAACTTCACCACTTTTATTCAACATGGTACCAGAAGTCTTAGCCACAGCAATAAGACAACAAAAATAAAAGGCATCCAAATTGGCAAGGAAGAAGGCAAATTTCACTATTGGCAGGTGAATGAGACTCTATATAGAAAACCTGAAAGACTCCACCAAAAAATTACTAGAACTGATAAACAAATTCAGTAAAGTTGCAGGATACAAAACCAATGCAACCAAATCTGTTGCATTTTTAAACACCAATAATGAAGCAGTAGAAAGAGAAATTAAGGAATCAATCCCATTTACGACTGGATCAAAACAATAAGATATCTAGGAATAAACCTAACCAAAGAGGTGGAAGACTTGTACTCTGCAAACTGTAAAACACTTATAAAAGAAAGTAAAGATAACACACAGAAATGGAAAGACATTCCATGCTCATGAGTTGGAAGAACAAATATTGTTAAAATGTCTATACCACCCAAACCAATCTACACACTTAATATCAAAATACCACTAGCATTTTTAACAGAACTAGAACAAACAATCCTAAAATTTCAATGGAACCACAAAAAAGCCTGAATAGCCAAAGCAACCTTAAAAGTGAAAGTCAAAACTGGAGGCATCACAATTCTGGATTTCACATTATATTACAAAGTTGTAGTGATCAAAACACTACAGTACCAGCACAAAAACAGACAGGTAGATCTATAGAAAAGAATAGAAAACCCAAATAATCTTTGACAAAGCAAGAAATAATATCCAATGGAAAAAAAGACAATCTCAAAAAGAAAGAAAGAAAGAAAGAAAGAAAGAAAGAAAGAAAGAAAGAAAGAAAGAAAGAAAGAGTATAGCCTCCTCAACAAATGATGTTGGGAAAATTGGACAGCAATACCAAAAAGAATGAAACTGGATCACTTCTTCACACCATACACAAAAATAAGTTCAAAATGGACTATAGACCCAAATATGAGATCTGAAACCATAAAAATTCTAGAAAAGAACACAGGCAGTAATTTATCTGACATTGGCCATGCAATATTTTTCTAGATATGTCTTCTTTTTTTTTTTATAAAGATTTTATTTATTTATGCGTAAGACACACACACACACACACACACACACACGAGACAGAGACACAGGCAGAAGGAGAAGCAGGCTCCATGTAGGGAGTCTGAGGGGGGCCTTGATCTCAGGACTCCAGGATCAGGACCTGAGCCGAAGGCAGATGCTCAACTGCTGAGCCACCCAGACATCCCTCTAGATATGTCTTCTGAGGAAAGGGAAATAAAAGCAAAAATAAATAATTGGTACTACATCAAAATAAAAAGCTTCTGTAAAGCAAACAATCAACAAAACTAAAAGATAACCTGCTAAATGGGACAAGATATTTGCAAATGATACATTTGATAAAGGGTCAGTATCCAAAATACACAAAGAACTTCTAAAACTTAACTATCCAAAAAACAAATAATCCAATTAAAATTAGGCAGAAGACACTGAATAGACATTTTTCCAAAGAAGACATCCAGAAGGCCAATAGACACATGAAAAGATGCTCCACATCACTCATCATCCAGGAAATGCAAATCAAAACTATGAGATATCATCTCACACCTACCAGAATGGCTAAAATCAACAACACAAGAAACAGTAAGTGTTGACAAGGATGTGGAGAAATGGGAACCCTCTTGCACTACTGGCAGGAATGCAAACTGGTGCAGCCATGGTGGAAACATTATAGAGGTTCTCCAAAAAGTTAAAAATAGAAGTACCCTCTAATCCAGCAATCTCACTGCTAGGTATTTATCCAAAGAATACAAAAGTACTAATTCAGAGAGATAAATGCACCTCAATGTTTATTGCAGCATTATCTACAATAGCCAAATTATAGAAACAGCCCAAGTGTCATCCATTGGTGAATGGATAAAGAAGAAGTGGTATGTGTATATATATATATATATATATATATATATATATATATATATATATATATATATAATTTATATATATACATATACATATAATGGAATATTACCCATAAAATAAAATGAAAACTTGCCATTTACAATGACGTGGTCAGAGCTAGAGAGTACTATGCTAAGTGAAATAAGTCAGTCAGAGAAAGACAAATACCATATGATTTCACTCATGTGTGGAATTTAAGAAACAAAACAAATGAGCAAGGGGGTAAAAGAGAGAGGCAAACCAGGAACAGACTCTTAACTATAGAGAACAAACTAATGGTTACTAGAGAAGAGTATGTAGGTATAAGTGAAATAGGTGATGGGTGGGGCTTAAGGAGTACACTTGTAATGAAAACCAGGTGATGTATTAAAGTATTGAATCATTATATTATGCACCTGAAACTAACATTATGCTCTATACTAAGTGGAATTTAAATAAAAACTTTAAAAACTGAAATTAGGAATAAAAGAAAGCATTAGGAAAAGGTACTCTCGCTTAGTTCTCTTTAATGCACAAGTATATAATTCTCAATACTCATCGTATCTCAGACTGTCCAAATACAAAAAAAGTTTTTTGAAAGGAATTAATGTAGAAAATGATATTGTGAAGGTTGTAGTAAATATTTTCCTCTTTAAGCACTGAGGGGCTTCACATGTACTACTTAATAAACCTACACATGTACATTGTATGATAGAGAACTTGATTTTTGGGGAAAGCAAAACTTTGCAATAAATAATTAAAATGTATAACATCTTAAAAATTTCTCACTGTGTATGCCCTAGTGTAAACATCTATGAGATGCACACAATAAGTATCAGGAACTTTCTTGAAAATGTAGATAAAACTACCCCTGATAATGTTCCAATGAAGTGTACATATAGGAGATTATGTGACTCAAGTCTACACATCTGTCTGTCAGCAATCACTCACTCTAAAAAGATTAAAAATGGACAACCTAGGACAATGCTAAAAACAAAGCAACCAATCAACAAATAAAGAAATTTTAAAAATATTAAGTTCAGGGATCCCTGGATGGCTCAGCGGTTAGGCGCCTACCTCTGGCCCAGGGCGCGATCCTGAAGTCCCGGATCAAGTCCCGTGTCGGGCTCCCTGCATGGAGCCTGCTTCCCCCTCCTCCTGTGTCTCTCCCTCTGTCTCTCTCTCTCTCTCTCTCTCTCTCTCTCTCTCTCTCTATGTCTATCATAAATAAATAAATCTTTAAAAAAATATTAAGTTCAGTTTAAAAAGCTTATTCCAGGATGTAAGATTTTAGCAAGCTATAAAACAAGCTTAGAATAGGGAAACTAAGTTAGGGACAGAATATGGGGAGACAGGTCACAGACAGTAAAACCAGAATATTTTCAGAGGGTAGGCCAACATTGGTCAGTAGCAAAAGCTTTTAAGATGTGATATCATGACTGGTCCTTCCATTTTATGAGTATATAAATGCTATCATCATTATTATCAAAAACACCAAGCACTGAATTTGATGTTCTGTGTCAAGCATGGAAAAACCTTACCTAGTGTAATGCTACATAGTATAACTGTGGCAAGAAATGTGTTCTCCTAATTGTTCAATCACCAAACTTCTGCTCATCTTCTATAAATTCCCAGAAAATTATAAGATAAGACAAATAACAATAAGAGGTATGGTTGTATAGTGATTAAATAAAAGCGGTTACAATAAAGATTATGGCATTTTTTTTTAGAACTCAACAAACTGCTCACATAATTTTTTAAAGGAATAAAGTAAAAGACCTTATATCTGATTTCAAAACATATTCTAAAAGTATACTAATCAAGACAGCATGGAAATTGGGAAAAGTGACATATAGACCAATGGAACATTGCCTTCTAGGCTACTCAAAATATTGTTACATCAATTGGATACCCATATGGAAAAATTAATGGATAGTGACCCTTAACATACTGTATACACAAAAATTTATTTAAAATTAATCAAAGACTTAAATATGAAACTTAAAGCTGTAATTATCCTAGAAGAAAACAATTCTTTGCAACCTTCAAGTGCTGAAAGGTTTCTGAGAACTCAAAAATAATGAACTATATTTTTAAATTTTTTTATATAAAGAATGATCATAACTCAATAATAATATAAACAAAGGGAAAAAATTAAATGGGCAAAAACATTCAATATTTACTTCCAAAGAGAAAATAAATGGCCTATAGATACATGATGTGCAACATCATTAGTCTTAGAGAAGTAAATTCAAACCACACTGAGATAAAACATCACATTCATGAGAATAGGAAAAATTTTAATTGCTTTTTTTTTAAAGATTTATTTATTTATTTTAGAGAGAGATAGTCAGTGTGGGCTGGGGGAGAGATTCTTCAGGGTAGTCCACGCTGAGTGGGGCCCAGAAACAGGGCTCAATCTCACGACCCTGAGATCATGATCTGAGCTGAAACCAGGGGTCAGATGCTCAATCAACGAGCCACCCAGGCATCCTGGAATGGGGAAATTTTTAATAAAGTTAAAACAGAAATGGGAAGGATATGGACAACTCTCAAATGTAGCTGGTGAAAATATAAAATGGTGTAATTACTTTGGAATAGAGTTGGGAAGTTTGGGGGCACCGTACCACCCCACTCCTCCACCTCCTGCCATGGGGCTCCATCTTACAACTCTTGAGATCATGACCTGAGCTGAAATCAAGAGTCCGACACTTAACCCACTGAACTTAATCAGGCGCCTAAGGAATGACACAAACTTGTCCATCTCTGTGGATTGTTTTTACCTACTTATGAAATAATTTTTCAAAATTATAGTTGAATATACCAAAACCACTGGATTGTATACCTCAAATGGGAGAAGAGCAAAATCTTTGTTATTAAATGCTTATATGAATGGGGAAATTGAAAAAGTATTATGGAAAGGAAGACTCTGTAAACTTTTAAGGGCCTTGAATACCAATTATTTGTTTGTTTAGCATGGAATTTATTTGTTTAGCATGGAATTAATGTTTTTTAACATTGCAATAGCTTGACCTAGGCTATGCTTTGATAAAATTGAGCTGCCAAAGGTGTGTGGAGTCTTATTGTTGGAGGGGTTTGGTATTGAATATCCTAATATTCAGGTTCAGGCAGGCTATGGGAAGTCCATCTGGCCATAAATAAAGCATATTCAAAGCTTTCTGTAAAGACTGCAGGTAACATTTATTATTTTATGGCTGCTAAGCATTTGAACTCCCTGTCTATATTTAGGGAATTGGCCATTGTATTTATCCTACAATTTTGATGGTTTCCCAGGTTTTATATAAAAAGCCAGGTACTTGCTCCCCTATGTTCTAGACATTACACTTCAGAGACATGTCTAAAATTTAAGCAATCTGATGATCCGACTCAGGGCATGAGTCTGAAGTGGCTAACATAAAGAAGTTAGAAGAGTTGGTTTCGTGTCATCAACAAAAAAGCCTAGTATCTGTGCCAGTTGGTGGCAGAGGCACTATGTACCCAGGAGTGGCAGGACCAGTGGCAGCCCAGAAAACTGATGGAAACTGCATCCAGAGCTGACTGTGTCTTATTATGACTGGCCTTTCTTGGTTTCTGATTGACTTTTTAAAAATACTTTTATTGAAAAAAAAATAAAAATAGTTTTATTGAGATACAATTCAGACAACATAAAAATTTACCCATTTAAAGTATACAATTCCATGCTTTTTAGTATATTCACAAAGTTTGCAATCATCATCACAATCTAATTGTAAAACATTTTCATCACTCCAAAACATTTTCATCATCTTGTACCCATTAGCTGTCAACCCACTTCGCTGTAGGCAATCACTTATCTACTTTCTGTTTCCATGGATTTGCCTATTTTGGACATTCATATAAATGAAGTCATACAGTATGTAGTCTTTTGTCATCAGCTTATTTTACTTAGCATATTTTCAAGATTCATCCATGTTGTAGCATGTATCAGTATTTTACTTCTTTTAATCTTGAATAATGTATGGATATACCACATTTTGTTTATCCATTCATCATTTAATGAACATTTGGATTGTTTTCACTTTTCAGATATAACAACTACTGCTGGTCTGAACACTTGTGTGTACATTTTGGTGTAGACATATGTTCTCATTTCTCTTGGCTACATATATAGGACTGGAATTTCTAGGACATATGGTAACTCAATTTTTAACATTATGAGGAACTGTCAAACTGTTTTCCAAAGTAGCCACATCACTTTACATTCTCACTAACAATATGAGCATTTCAATTTCTCCATATCCTTGTTTTTTTCTTTTTTAACGATTTTATTTATTCATGAGAGACAGAGAGAGAGAGAGAGAGAGAGGCAGAGGGAGAAGCAGGTCCGTGCAGGGAGCCCGATCCAGGACTCGATCCCCAGTCTCCAGGATCACCCTGGGCTGAAGGCGGCACTAAACCGCTGAGCCACCCAGGGATCCCCAATGTCCTTGACACTTGTTATTATGCACTATTTTTTTTTATCATAGTTATCTTATGGTCATAAAGAAGTTTCTCTGGGTTTTGCCTTGTATTTCTAATGACTAATGATGTTAAGAATCTGTTCATTTCTTTACTGGTCATTCATATACATTCTTTTCAAGTTATTTGCCCATCTTTTTAATTGGTTTGTCTTTTTGTTATTGTTGTAAGACTTCTTTCCTGTTTTCCTGCTTGATTTTTGTTAATATTCATAGTCTTAACATCAACTTTTCAGATGATTCTACATTCTTCCATTAAATTGCTTTTTTGCTTAAATTGGGCACAGTGTCTATCTGTTCCTTGCAATCAAGTACCCACCAGAGATCAAGTCTAGAGATACCTACTAAGAGTTTGTCCAAAAAAAAAAAATGGCTTTTTGACTTAATTAAAGTGCATAAGATAAGAGGAGAGTATAAATAACTTAAATAATTAATGAGTAAGAAGTGAGGGAATAAGCAGTTACTATAGAGTAGCTTTTGAAAAGTATTATTTATTGTGATGATGGAGGAAAAGGGAGCAATAGTAGCTTGAAGCATTCACAAATTTGCTTGTTCAGAGGAAAATTTAATGAGAAGATATTAAACATGAATATATTATAGCAGATAATTAATGACAGAAACTTCTTAAAGAGGGAAGTGGGAGATGGGGATGAATTAACTTTAAAAAGGAGGAGAAATACTCTTTCTTAGAACTAAAGAAAATAATAATAATAACCTAGAGGAGGAAATTAGAAGATCCTGAGGTGGAGACTTTATTCTGAGAGGGTCTTCAGTAGATGGCAGTGACATTCTTTAGAGATACGAGTCATATTACTAAGATCAATGGTCATAGGTTGGATGGGATGTTGAGAAAAGTAAGGATTAGGTGAGGAAGGAGCCAGGTAGCAAGTCAAAGAGAGTTAATTTGAGAATTTTCCAACAGAAATTATGTTCTATCAGTGGTGAATTCAAGCACATTTTCTATCTTACTGCCTAAATTTTTAAATTCTTCTTTCCTTTCTTTCTTGTGCCTTAGTTAATAAAAATGCATAATGAGGTAATAAAGTCTTCAGCAAACATTCAAACAAATTGAACATTAAATATATATGAATCATTGCTCTGGCTAATTCTTTTAAAGTGTTTCCTTTGTATGCTTTCCCCTTCTTTTTGTTTCAGTGTGTTCACTGCAAAAAGTAAGTACTATGACCAAAATTGTTCATTTAATATTAAATTTCAGAGATGCTTTTTTTCATCTGTCAAGTATCTCTGACTTAAACAAGTCTAAAAGTGATTTCCAAAAGTGATTTATAGAGTTCCTCTCTAAGCTTCTTTCAAAATAGATATCTCCCTTAACTTTTTACAATTGATAAATCATGTGGTCTTGTACTGATAATTTCTTCATATTGCAATGTTAACGAAAACTACAAATAGGTCAAGTTTTTGGCTTTTCCTTTTGCAAAATCTATTTGCCCATTTTCCCTTATTTTGGTACTATAAAACTCACATGGAAAAGATCCATACTGGTATCCTTGGTTAGAGAATGACAATTCTGCATTTAAATCACCAGTGATGCTTATACTACTAAAGAAGAAAATTAAAGGCAACCCATTGACATCCTCTTAAAAAGCAAAAGATAGAATCCTGATGCCTGCATTTCCAGTAGACTCTTTTTATTCTTTTTGTATTTGCTTATGTATTTTCATTAATGTAAAAAATTAAAAACATACCTAAAAGTAAAAATACTATGGATAAAGTCCAATGAGATTTAAAAGATACTGATGCAAATACTCTTCAAAGTAAAAAAAGTGCTGCCTTTCACATTTCTGTGAAGTTGAGGAGTTTACATCCTACTGAACTCTTCAGCTGAAGTTGGCACTCCAGGGGATTTCAAATCAGTTCAAAGTTACATGGTAAAGAGAAAAAGAAGAAGAAATGGGTTAAATTCCTTCAGTTCAATTTCATTGTTTAGCATTTCAAAGGTTCCATCTATTCTCTTGATTAAAGCCCTGGTTTCATTGGGTTTATGGATTGTCTGAAGCCAGGAATGTGTCCAAATTCACAGCAAGCTCTTTGGTATCCAAAAGTAAATCAAGCAGCTTAATTGAGAAATCTCCTTTCAATTCAGAACCAACCTAAAGCTTATTCAAATGTGGATATAATAAAAAATAACCAATTGCATTTTAGTTGGCACATGTAGACAAGGAACAAATGTAGGACTAGGAATTTGTGAAACTGAGGGGTTTCATCACAGATCTTTGATTAACTAGTTATTTGACCTCCAGTAATCATTTTACTGGATCTTAATGTCATGTTATAAAATAAGATGAACTGCTTAATAAAATTAGATATTCTATTCTTTCTATTTCTAAAATTTCATTAATCTACTTTGAAGGTATTTTTTAATATATACTTCTTTGAGATTTTTTTTTTCAAGATTTTATTTATTCATGATAGACAGAGAGAGAGAGAGGCAGGGACACAGGCAGAGGGAGAAGCAGGCTACATGCAGGGAGCCCAATGGGGGACTCGATCCTGGGTCTCCAGGGTTATGCTCTGGGCCGAGGGCAGACGCTAAACTGCTGAGCCACCCAGGGATTCCCCGTCTTTGGGATATTTACATAAAATAGAGTATTCACTGTTTATAATGTCTGTTAGATGCATAAAATAATAGCATGTAATGTTTATCATATACGTATTTACAATGTACATATGTATAGTACCTATGCATATGTACATACATAAAGAATATTTCCTATTTTTAGAATTACACAGATTAATTACCACCTCAGAATCGAGTAATTTTACCAGAGATATTATTGTTTCATAATTGATATCCTGATATTAACCAAAAGTTAAAATTATCCCCACTATTTTTTATTTGAAGAAACAGTTTTTCACACTGTAATTCTTTTTGTGATACATCAAATGAACTTAAAATTGTACTTTTTGCTTCTTAGGTCATTGTTCTAATACACACTACAAAATTCCTGAGATTTCTATAATATGACTGCCCATTTGCCCATTGCCATATATCCACTTAATTCTCACCACACTTTAGTTTCCTAATGAGTTCTGAAGTAATGCTATTTTTAAATAATTTTTCCTATTTTTCACATAAACAATATATTAAGGAATATAAAAGATAAATTAATATGGGTGAAATTGTGTGTACTGTGATGGTTCAAGTTGAAAATTTAAAAAATAATAATTAAAACAAATTATTTAGCAAGACATTAATTCTTCTGTTTTCCTATTCCTCAATATTGAGTATTTAGTCTAATATTATTTACTCTAATTTACATATACTCAAGACTGTTCTAAAGAAAGAGCAGAAGAGGAGACACATGGCTGGTTCAGTCAGTAGAGCATATGACCTTTGATCTTGGAGTCATGAATTCGAGCCCCACATTCAGTGTGGAGCCTACTTTAAAAATTAAATATTAAAAAGAGAGAGAGAAGAATAGAATAGATGTTAGCCTGTGGAGTACTTCCAAGAACTCTAAAGGCACCTAGCCAAATATTTTTCTACCATATTAAAAGACTTCCACTGATGTCTTAAAATCCACCAGTATATATTGAATCTGGTACATAATTAAATACGTATTTTCTTTCAAGTATATACACAGGAGAAATAATATATGTAAAATATAGCATTTATGTTAACCTAATGTAAATAACATTGCTATATTTTTTCCAACTGTTAGTTAAAAACAACCGAATTTTGGTACCCCAGGGAAGTAAGTCTCAAATGCCCTTCCTGGGACATTAGAAGTTCCAGAATGTGTCTCAGGAACCTCAACAAAAACATCTCTACTCATATTTTCTTCTAAGACATAGTTTGGCCATTTGTAAAGCTACTGGACTAAAAGATGGAAGAAATATCAGTTTTGAAATTTGTATAATAATGGGGCACCTGGGTGGCTCAGTCAGTTGAGCAGCTGACTCTTGATATTTGCTCAAGTCATGATTTCAAGGGTTGTGGGACTGAGCCCCATATCAGGCTCCACACTTACAGGAGAGTCTGCCTAAAGATTCTCTCTCTCGCCCCTCCACCCACTCTCTCTTAAATAAGTAAGTCTTTAAAAAAAAGAAATTTGTGTAATACTAATGAGTACAAAGCTCTCATGGGAATGGGTATAAATTGGAAAGGAAGAACAAAAGAGGGAAGACTTCAACAAGCAAGGAAACAGTGTGATAAAATGAATGGAACAAAGGTCAGTAAAGGGAGGATGTGGAGAAAGGACATTAAAAATTCATCTGGTGGGGCGCCTGTGTGGCTCAGTGGGTTAAGCCTTAGACTCATGATCTCAGTTCAGGTCTTGATCTCAGGGTCGTGAGTTCAAGCCCTGCTTTGGCTCCACACTGATAATGGAGCCTACTTGAACAACAAAATTGACCTTGAAAATAAAATATATACTTTAGAAATTTGCTTATGTTTGCATTTACCAAATTTCAAATAATGTCTTATAGTAACTCTCTAGGTGATGGTTATATTCTCTAAAGTTTAAGAATGATTGCTCTAGTTTGTGTTACAAAATCATGTAACATGAAAGTCATGAAAAATACTTTGCAATTACAAACTGCGCATTTAAAATTAATTTAGGGATGGGCAATAATGAAGCACATTTTTTGAATAGCCTACATTCTAACCTATCTTTCATTTAGAATAAATTTGTTTTATTAATTCCTACTGAAATGTAGAATTATCTCTTTATGTAACTAAATCTCTAAGTCAGTCTCAGTATAGAAAGTTTTACTGTTTTCACTTACCTAGGTGTCAGAATAATACGTGCATTAAAAGTTATTTAGTTGGTTTCATTTAAAAGCATTTATTGATCATTTAATAATGGTTACAAATAAGGCAAGTTTTAATCTCAAGAAACAGAGGTAAGGAGTGATTATGTTTTTGCTCCCCAAAAGTTTTCAGTCCAATGGACATTAATAAGTAAATAAGTAAACACAATGTGGT
This sequence comes from Vulpes lagopus, assembly GCF_018345385.1. NCBI lineage: Eukaryota > Metazoa > Chordata > Mammalia > Carnivora > Canidae > Vulpes > Vulpes lagopus. Next base: position 19,346,745 of record NC_054834.1, on the reverse strand, counting down.
ATATGATGTATACTTTCATATCTTAATTTGACTCAAAAGATAGTAACCTTCATTCAATAAATCAGTGATAACATGATAAGTACTAAAAGACATGGCTTATTCTATCAAACTCTGGTTTCATAACTGAGAATTTAAAGCACTTGGGTTTTTCTGTCCTGCTATGAGAGTGGATTTGGATGTTTAAATGTGAGAAGTAAGGGCACCTGAGCATCTGCCTTTGGCTCAGGTCATGATCTCAAGCGTTCTGGGATCAACCCTCGCATTAGGATCAAGACTTTGCATTTCCCTAATGATCATCAGGGAGTCTGCTTCTCCCTCTGCCTCTCACCCTCCCCTGGCTCATGCTCCCTTTCCCCCTCCCTCTCTCTCTTTCTCTCAAATAAATAAATAAAATCTTTAAAAAATAAACGTGAGAAGAAAGATATCTTTTAGAAGACAAAGAACTGTAAAACATAGATTGTAACTTTTGTCTTTCTTTCTTTCTTTCTTTCTTTCTTTCTTTCTTTCTTTCTTTCTTTCTTCTTTCTTTCTTTTTTGTTAAGAGGAGGAGGGGGAAAAGGGAGAGGGAGGATCTTAAGCAGACTCCATGCCCAGCACTGAGGAGCCCAATGTGGGGGCCCAATCTCACAATCCTGAGATCATGACATGAGCTGAAATCAAGGGTCAGATGCTTAACCGACTGAGTCACCCAAGTGCCCTGTCTTTCAACTTTTCAATTACACATATATGTTATTAAAAAATGTACATCTTATATTTGATATTACGCATAATATCAAGCCAATGTATAGTTCCAGTTCTGTGGTTCTCAACTGGGATGATTTTGCCCCACAGAGAAGATATGATAATGCCTGGGGAGAGTTTTGATTGTCACACTGGGAAGAATATTATAGATATCTAATGAGTATAGACCAGGGATAAAGTTAAACATCCTGAAATGCACAGGATATGCTCCAACAAGAATTATTTGGCAAAATATCAACAGTGCTGCCACTGAGAAACCCTGTTCTACTTAAATACAGTATTAAAGTTGAGTCTTTATCAGTGATATCATTAAATTTGCCTAGGAATGTGCTTGAATTTAAAGTGCATTAGTACAAAACAAAGCATTTTTCTCTGTGGTAAGAAATACCATATTTAGGTTAATAAAACACCCAATGAGAAAATTCTTGATGAAGAATATATTATGGCTGGTATAATATATTATAATATAATATATTATGGCTTTCTCTGAGAAAGAGAAAACTCAGACCTCAGACAGCTCTGCACAATATGCGGACATGGCCAGAAAGTGGACTGCTGTAGCACTACAGCCTCTTTCTGGGGCGTCCCTAAAGGACAGTGGTTGAGGGAAGTTATTCCCGGGAACAGAATTTTTAATGGTGTTCCTAGTTGTTCATTTTGCCTGGAAGGAGAAATAGCCAGATATGAGGGTCTATAATTATTCATGAACTGTGGTCAATGATTTGGCTCTATGGTAAGGGACTTGTAAGGAACATTATTGAAGAAGTGGTGATAAGGAAGCTCAAGGAAGAAGTATGTGGATAGATCTCTCTGAATGGGCAAAGAAAATGAAGATATTTGTGTCCCATATGAAGACCTACCAAAGGTTGACATCAAGAATGGTGGATTTTAATAATCAAGTGGCTAAAATGTAAATGAAGTCTTTTTTTTTTTTTTTAGATACCAGTCAGTTTCTTTCCCTATTACTTCTGTCATTTCCCAATGGAATCATGACCAAAGTGGCCCTGTTGGCAGGAATGGAGGTAATCCATTGGTTAGGTAACTGAACTTCTACTTACCAAGACTGATCTGGCTACAACCATAACTGAGTACACAACTTGCCAGCATCTGAGAACACTGGGTCCCCAGTGTGGCACCATTCCCGAGGGTTAGCTAGCTCACTGGTGGCAGGTTAATTGCATTGGACTGCTTCCACCACGTAGGAGAAAATGTTTTCTTACTATTGCAATAGATAATTATGCTGGACATGGTTTTGCCTTTCTTGCATATGCTGCTTCTCCCAAAATACCATCCATGGACTGGCAGATGTTATATAATTGAGCATGTGTGGAATACAGAAAATTCCTCAAGGCATCTCTTAATACTATTGTGACATGTAATTAAAATCAGCGAAAAACTATAAGAACAAAATTCAGGCAAACAACAGTGATTAAGGGACTGACTCAAAGAGGCCAAGGACACTCATTGGGGTGATGGAAATATTCTATATCGTGATTGTATGAATGGCTACATAATTATATATAACTGTCAAAACTCATCCAATCGTACTCTTCAAATTGGTGAATTATGTTTTTTAATTTATTTACTTTTTAATTCCAGTATAATTAACATAAGGTGTTATATTAGTTTCAGGTGCACAATATAGTGACTCAACAATTCTATACATTATTCACTGCTCATCATGATAAGTGTGCTATTAATCCCTTTCACCTTTTTCACCCAGCTTCCCACCCACCTCCCCTCTGGTAGTCATTTGTTTATTTTCTATAGTTAAGGGTCTGTGTCTTGGTTTGTCTCTCCTTTTTGTTTTCTTTTTTTCACTTGTTTTGTCCCTTTAATTACATATATGGGTGAAATTACATCATATTTATCTTTCTCTGACTTATTTCTTTCAGCATTATACTCTATAGCTCCATCCATGTTGTTACAAATGGCAAGATTCCATTCTCGTGGCTGAGTAATATTCCATTATATATACACATATCACATCTTCTTTATCCATTCATCTATCAATGGACATTTGGAGTGTTACCATACTTTGGCTATCATTATTAGTGCTACAATAAACATAGAAGTGCATATATATCTAGTTAAATCAGTATTTTCATATTCTTTGGGTGAATACCCAGCAGTAGAATTCCAGGATCATATGGTAATTCTACTTTTAATTTTGGGGGCGAACCTCCATACTGTTTTCCATAGTGACTCCACCAGTTTGCATTTCCAAAAACAGTGCATAAGTATTCCTTTTTCTCCACATCCTCGTCAACACTTGTTGTTTCTTATGTTCTTGATTTTTGCCATTCTGACAAGTGTGAGGTGATATCTCATTGTGGTTTTGGTTTGCATTTCCCTAATGATGAGCAATATTGAACATCCTTTCATACGTCTGTTGGCCATCTGTATGTCATATTTAGAGAAATGTCAGTCATATTTTCTGCCCATTTTTAATTGGATTATTTGGGTTCTTTTGAGTTTATATCAGTTCTTTATATATTTTAGATATTGACCCCTTATGTGATGTATCATTTGAAAATATCTTCTCTCATTCGGTAGATTATCTTTTAGTTCTGTTGATATTTTCCTTTACTGTGCCGAGCTTTTTATCTTGATTTAGTCCCAATAGTTTGTTTTTTCTTTTATTTCCCTTGCCTCAAGAGACATATTAGAAATATTTTGCTATTGCCAATGTCAATGAAATTACTGCTCTCTTCTAGGGTTTTCATGGTTTTGGGTCTCACATGTAGGTCTTTAATTCATTTTGAATTTATTTTTGTGTATTGTATGAGAAAGTGGTCCAGTTTTCCCAACACCATCTGTTGAAGAAGCTTTTTCCCACTGCACATTCTTGCTTCCTTTGTCATAGATTAATTGATCAGATATATCACTCTCTCCTCTCTCTCAAATAAATAAACAAATCTTAAAAAAAAACAGGGGTGCTTGGGTGGCTCAGTCTGCATTGGGCTCAGGTCATGATCTCAGGGTCCTGGGATTGGGCTCCCTGCACAGTGGGGAGTCTGATTCTCTCTCTACCCTTGTGCCCCTACTCCTGCTGTCTTGTTTGTGCTCTCTCCCTCCTCTCTTTCAAATAAGTAAATAAGTTTTTAAATTTATTTATTTATTTATTTATTTATTTATTTATTTATTTATGATAGTCACAGAGAGAGAGAGAGAGAGAGAGAGAGAGAATGGCAGAGACACAGGCAGAGGGAGAAGCAGGATCCATGCACCGGGAGCCCAACGTGGGATTCGATCCCGGGTCTCCAGGATCACACCCCGGGCCAAAGGCAGGAGCCAAACCGCTGCGCCACCCAGGGATCCCAGTAAATAAATTTTTGAAAAAAAAATTGATCATATAATAATGGGTTTATTTCTGCGTTCTTTATTGTGTTCCATTGATTTATGTGTTCATTTTTGTGCCAGTGCCACATTGTTTTGATCACTACATCTTTGTATAATATCTTGAAATCTGGAATTGTGATACCTCCAGTTTTGTTCTTTTTTTTTTATGAGTGCTTGCTAAATTTTATTTTATAAAAGTGTGACCTCAATGCAATTATATTTAAAAAAAAAACAAAATTTCTAAGACAACAAAAATCAGCAAACAATGGTGAAAAACAAATAGCAGACAGGAGAAACATATTTGCACTGCATGTACTCAAATATTTGTATTTCCTGGGTGGCTCAGTGGTTTAGCACCTGCCTTCAGCCCAAGGCGTGATCCTGGAGTCCCAGGATCGAGTCCCACATCAGGCTCCCTGCTTCTCCCTCTGCCTGTGTCTCTGCCTCTCTTTCTCTGTGTGTGTGTGTCTCTCATGAATACCTAAAATAAAATCTTAAAAAAAAAAAGAAAAAAACAACTGCAAAAGAAAAAAATTCTCTTATAAACCTTATTTATTCATTCTTATATTCAACAAGTAGTTTTTAAAGCATATGACATTTATCATGCAAAGTTTCAGGTGATGGACCTGTTTCATCAGTAAGCAAAAAAACACAAGTAGAAGCATAAAACAAGAAAAAGAACAATAACAAACAAACAAAAAAACCCCGCCTTTATGGAGTTTAAAATCTAGTTAAGAGAGACAGAATATTAAATAAGTAATTGAAATATAAGTAATACAACTTGATTGTGATAAGGTTCAGAGCTATGCCTGCTTCATTCATAGTAACTATATAGGTTTTTATGAAATACACTTTTGTAGTAGTCATATTTGTAGCTTAAGTTTTCTATCTGTACTGTTTTTCCTTCCTTCTAATCACTTTGAACTCATATGAACTTCTTTCTAAGCTGAGAGGAAGGGAATAGATAAATGGATACATTTAAAAATATAATGCAATGTTATAATATGTAGCAAGTACCTGCAGGTTTCCAAGTGAGAGAGTAGTCCATTATGCAAAATACGCCAAGCAGGTTTCTCAAAAACTAGTTGTGTGATCATCAGCACAACACTTACCTCAAAAGTATAAAATGGGTGAGGTCAAAGAAATGACCTAAGGACTACTCAAAAATGTGTTCAATAAAGAAAGGGTTCCAAACAGAGGCCAGGCTGCCTCAACAGACATTTTCAGCACCAAAGGAGGGAATTATTTTGAGAAATTGAGTACTTAAGCATTTTCTCTCCTTGATCAACAGGAGGAAGCTCTTCCCCCATACCTCATGCCAAGTAAGAGGGGCTTTAGGGCATCATTCTGACAGCTTGATATATGTTGCATGGAGCTGATGGGACAAAGGGGCTGCTTTCTACTCAATGTAGGAGAAAAGTGAAAGGCTCTGACTGGATTACCTGCCTAGCAGTAAAGTCCACAGAGGTTACTATTGTCAGATGAAGCCAAGACCCAACTGTTGGTTCCCCGAGGTGTGTATTTCCTGTGGATTGAGTCTGGGGGACCTGTGTCAGGTAGCCAATGCAGGAACCACTTTAAAAGACCCCAAAAATGCTGGTAATAAATAACAAAAACTGGCCAGCTGGAAGACACATAAGGTATAGAGATGGTTTTACTTGCTAGTACAGTCATATTCTAATGTTAGTGTGCTCTGGCAGGTATTCAAAAGCTGACTGTTTTGATCATGTTGTGCTTTCATAGGTATTTCAAAGATTCTCCTACCGAGAACAACTAAACTGCAACTATAAAAATGAGGGCAAAGCCATTGCACCAGCCAGCTGCTTCTCTGCCCCCCTCAGTTCCTGCATCCTGCAGTACTCTGCAGGGCTCTTTCCATTCCCATCTCAAAGTAGCTGCAAGAGGCCCACTTAGATAGAATCTATTTTAAAATGATATCAGAACCACCCCTTCAAAGTCAACCCTTTTATATCTTATATGATAAACCAGTTTTTGAGCCATCTCTGCTGAAATTTCTGCATAATTGTCTTTGTAATTCATTGAATATGAGAGAAGGAAAAAAGACTGAGAGAAGATATCACCTATTGGTTTGTTTTTAGCCTTTGGACCTCAACTGAAGCTGAGGCAGAAAGAGTTCCATTTTTAAATCGTGTTAATAAACAAGCAAATCAGGTTATTTTAAGTGTCGGTGCTGAAGCAAGTTAAACACCATGGAGACACTATGAAAGAAAAAAAAAATAAAAAAGTTTGGATATGGAGAGAAAGGAGAAGCAGGAGTTAAGTGTAACTTAAAGAATTAGGTTTGAGTTATTAAAGGAAATGATGGGGAGTTTATGCATAACTAGAATAAATTGTCTTTATTCACTTTCATAGTCTTTTATTTTCCCCCAAATTCCCATTAAAATTCAATGAAGAATTAAAAAGCTAACAACCTATAGAAATGAAGAGAATGGAGTAAAAGACAAGAGTAAAGGTTATGGTGATTATATAAAAGCAAGAAAGACCCTTACTCAAGGTTTGTTTGGATGTTGAAACTGATAACCCTAACCATACATACCAAGAGGGTATGAAAAGCTTGATTACTTATATAAATGTGGTCTCCACGGAGAGCAGGGCAGGCATTTCAAACAGATCTGAAATAGCTTGAGAGAGCAAAGAAAGGAAACCAGCCTGGGTTTCTGTTGCAGTTAAGATTGGAAATAGATGGAGAGTTCTCACATAAGCAGGCAGAGATTTGCATGATTTTAGCCTTCTACAGGTTCCAAAGGAAGGAGCACCGAGGCTTTCTTCCCAGCGTGCCCAGTTGTAGGATACAAGGGATATAGGAATGGATGAAGCTTAAAAGCTGTTAGTGGTCAATCATCAAACAATGAAGTCTGTCTCCTCATGACAATAGGCTTTTTGGAGAGAACAGTGGGAGAAAGGCAAATAGTTGGGAAAAGACAAAAAAACTGGGAAAATTAGAGCCATTTTCAAGCAGAGGAAGGAAATTCTAATTAAAATGAGGGTATTTATAATATAGAAATCCTAAGAGGCATGTAGCAAGGACTATAAGGCTGGAATGAGGTTTATAGTTTTCAATAGCAACTTATGGGAGCCAAGGACTGGTAAACAAAGCTTTCAAAACACAGAAGGAAAATGATTTCTCATTTAAGAATGGTGTGAGAGTGGGGAAAAGGTCATTTTCAGACATTCAAGATAAAACAATTTATTTACTATGATGACTCTCCTTAGGAAATGACTGGAAGATGCCCTACAGCTGAAGTAAAATGAAGAGAGGTCAAGGACAAAATTTGTTTTCTGGCCCAGAAGAACAACAAATCATGATTGAAGATGAAAGAAATATGCCAAGAAATAAAAGAGGGGGAGGAAGAAGAAGGACAAAGGGGAGAAAGATGAAGAGAAAACTACAGAAGGAAGGAAGGAAGGAAGGAAGGAAGGAAGGAAGGAAGTGAGGGAGGAAGAAAATAGTAAGAGGGAAAGGATGGAGGGATGAACAAAGTTTGGTGTGCTTGAGTATTTTCCAGTCATTTAACATATATACAGGAATATGGGGGAAAACTGTGATTTACAGAAACAACTCAGAAAAAAATCTTAAGAAATTATTATCAATATGAACAGGAAAAGTTCCATTAGATAATAAGTGCAATTATAACATACTATTTGATTCAATAGTGAGTAATGTTTATAGTCTCATAGCAATATAAACATTGTTGATTTAAGCAAAAATTGTAATTATAAAGGAAAGATGGAAGGAGCAGAAGTATGGTATAAGAATGGCAAATCCTCAACTACCAGATTAGAGCACCAGTATATATAAAATGCATCACTGAATTAGCCAAAAGGAAATATGAATGCAAATGATACCATAAAAATATTAAAAAGTGGTTCTTTGAAAGCAGAAAGACACTTAAAAATATAATCCCTTTAGTTTTCTTTGGCAGTTAATCATAAGCATGTATTACTATGAAGAAAATAAAATAATTTTAATAATTAGAAATTTAAAGTCAAGTGTCAGACATGAGAAGAAAAGGTGGGCTTAGGTTTAAACATGTGTAGTTTGAAATGATGACATGATATAGCCCTCATATCATTACTTGGTGATTTAGTATTAGGGCCGAACAGGATACGAATGAAGATACAAACACTAGACTCATAATAGAGAAAAGATCTCAATCAGAGAAATAAATTGTTCAAGGAACAGCAAAACTTATGTACAAGAAACTAATCAGACAGTTTGGGAAAAAAGAACGATTATACCATTAAATTATATTAAATTACAGAGAGATCAAATTCTCCTCATGTTCATAAAATTTCTATATTCATTTTTCTCATATGACTATTTTTCTGGAATTTCAATAATTCCCTTCCTCCTTTCATTATAAAAATAAGACTCATAAATAAACAAAAACCTCCTATCTCAAAAAGAAATTATTAGTAGGAATCATTTAAACTAGCAGAAACCAATGCCCAAGAAGCATATAACGAAGCCTGTCACAACTGTAATGTGAGTGGCATAGATATTGTTCTCTTCAAAGCTGCTGTGTATTAATATTAAATTTAAGTAGTGAAAGTTCTACTTATTAGTGATCTTATCTGTTTCATTGGCTAAGACAAGAGATTAACATGATAGGTTATAACTTTTCCTTGTTGAAACAGAAATGCTATTTTTTCTATGTGAATTGAACATCAACTTAAATCTTAATAACAAAAAAAAACTTTTTAATGGTTTTAATTGTTTCTATTTTCTTTTATAAGCTTTCATAAAGCATTAATCAAAAAATTCGGAGTGCCTGGGTGGCTCAGTCAGTTAAGTGTCTGCCTTTGGCTCAGGTCATGATCTCCAGGGCCTGGGATAGAGCCCAGCGTGTGGCTCCTGCTCAGCAGGAAGTCTGCTTCTCCCTTTGCAACCCCTGCTCCTGTGCTCTGTGCTCTTTCTTTCTCTTTCTCTCAAATAAGTAAAATCTTTAAAGAAATTCCACAGCGGGGCAGCCCGGGTGGCTCAGCAGTTTAGCACTGCCTTCAGCCCAGGGCCTAACCTTGGAGTCCCAGGATCAAGTCCTACATGGGGCTCCCTGCATGGGGCCTGCTTCTCCCTCTGCCTGGGTCTCTGCCTCTCTTTCTCTCTGTATCTCCCATGAATAAATAAATAAAATCTTAAAAAAAAAAATTCTATAGCAATGAACTCAAAACAGACACAATGACCCCCACTAAAGTCTTTGTGAGGATTTCAGAATGAGGAGAAATTCACATTCCTTCCACTATGTCACTACCCAGGAAAATTGTTTCATAATAAATGATCTCACAAGAATTTCATAATGCTAAACACATGCTTGGCCTTTTAAAATCCTATAGGCTCAAAAAAAAATAAAATAAAATAAAATCCTATAGGCTCAATGTTTAATCTTAAAGACAAAAATGCAGAGAGAGCCCATATTCTGGTCACAGAAAGAAAAAAAATAAAATGTAAAGAACATTTACTCTTTGTAAACACATTATTAACTAATTTTGGGGGGAGGCATATTTCCAATTACTCCCTTTTGTAAATACAGCAAGTTAAAATTGGATTTTAGGTAGAAATCTTCAACACTTAAAAGCTTTAGAAATAAAAAAAAAAATCTTTAGAAATAATGTACTGAATTACACTCCACTAGCAGTTTTCTCTCTCATACTTGCAAAAATACTAGATTATCCTTTTCAATGTTTACATATTTATTAGGAAAAAATGATTTTACACATTTATCTAATCTTTTTTCTTTATTATTGGTGACCATTTTTTATCTATTTACTTATTTATTATTTCTTCTTTTTTGTATTGCATATTTATTCCAAATTTTACCTATTAGTAATAGCTTTTTATATATTGATGATAATACTTTGTGACATGTTACAAATATTTTCACATTTTTTTCAATCAATTTATTTTTAATAGATCAAATTACAGTGGTGACAATTCTGTCACTGGTATATATAGATGATGAAAACAAAATTTAGGTCATGTTCCCTAAAAAGCCATATAACGTTACTTAATTTTCTATTTGAGCTGAGTGTTCATTGTCACAAACATATCCAAGAAGAAACCCTAAGCTAAAACTTCTATTCAAGAACAGAGAACTGGCTATGACATCACTCTTTTCATTCAATTAGCTAGAGTTTTGTCTTTTAATTTTTTTAGAACTCCTTCTGATTAAATTGGTTAAACCATTTAACTCCAATTCATCTGCTTTGGGATATGATAATTTTTCTCAGAATACTATAAACATGACAAAAATCATTTTCATTTTTTATAATTTTTTCAAATTATCCTAAATATGATATTTAATAATTCACAAGTTAACAGTGTCACTGTATGTGAATTATGTTGCTTAGTTAATTGGAATTCTTTAGAGGAATATTAATCTTTTTCATGCTTGTAGTCTCAGATTAGAAACTTTATATATCTATGTGCCAGAAAGAAACATCCTAGACTTCTGGCAACTAGAATTCTGGGAATAGATAAATTAACTCCACAGAAACAGAACCTTGAAAAACAGGAGTTTCAAACATTGGAAAAAATATAATATTGCCAGCTAAATATTCATATTGGCTTGCTTACTTTTTAAATTTACATAAAACTCACTAGGCTAGTGGTATAATTATATAAGCAAATATTTTGACAACTGGGAATGGGAAGCAGCAGTAGGTAATGAACCATATATAAGGATTAAATATCTGGTCCAATATCATATACAACTACAGCTTCAAGAATTGAACCCAAGTGTCTTAACTCTATTCTGAGGTACTCTGTGTTGATTCCCCCATGTTTCCATTTAAAGTATTGTTTTAAAAATGCATTATCTGCTATTTTATTCTATCATTTTATATAGATATTAAGTTGAGAAAATGTTCTTATTGTGGAAAAGGGAGATATTAGCCATTCATAGTATTATCAGAATTATTGCATAAAATTCTGATGTATTTCTTATTCCTCAATATAGCTAATAATTAGTTTATAGTATTCATTCTCTGTTATCAGGAAAAAAGGGATTAAAAATACTGCCAGTATTGGGCAATAAAATGTTACATTTGTGGAAGTTGGCTTAAGTTTAAGAACTGCATGATAAACATCTGATATTCTTTTTGTCTATTGCAGATACAAAGAAAAATTATATGTTGCTATACTTCTATTGTAGGAGAGAAAAGCAAAATAAAGGTAAGCAATTGGAACAGATGCTTTCAGGAAAACAGAAACAATAAATGCTGAAACTGCCGGCAACTCCAGATACTTCATCACACTCTGAATTGTCATAAACACTAATGCTAAAAACAGGATGCTATCAGGATTACAACCCAAATAGAGATGTGAGGTCAGATGAGAAACAATGGCTTTACATTAGAAATTGTTCCCAAACTGATTTAAAAGTAAGTGAAAAGTTTTCTTTCTTCTTCCCTTTTATTACATCTTTTCTTATTTGCAATGTTACCAGATCATTAATGTTTCCAGTATATGGCTATATATTTTGGTGGGAGTTTTGAAAGAGGGAAAAAGCAGATTCAAAACAGTAAAGGGGCGGGGATGGGGTAGCCAATCACCAAATTCCTCTATTCTCAGTAAAGAAACCATAGATCAAATTACCTGATGTGCAAGTTTTGTCACATATTTTTTTTCCTTCATAAGGTAATGTAAAAATGTTTCATAGTGATTAGAAATTGAGACAAACAAGAATAAAATCCTGACTTGAAATAGCTACTTTCTTCCCCTTGTTTTGTCCTTTATGCCTTAGTTATTATATAATCACTATAATCACAGAATATGTCCAATTTGTTGTTTAAACTTGGTAATTTAAAGGACAAGAATTATCCATTACATTGTCTTGAGAGTCATTTGGGATATATAATATTCCTTCCCATTAATATAGGACTCTTTATATTTTGCCTTTTTATTTAAGTAAGTAGAATAATATTTCATGGGATCCCTGGGTGGCGCAGCGGTTTGGCGCCTGCCTTTGGCCCAGGGCGCGATCCTGGAGACCCGGGATTGAATCCCACGTCAGGCTCCCGGTGCATGGAGCCTGCTTCTCCCTCTGCCTGTATCTCTGCCTCTCTGCCTCTCTCTCTCTCTCTCTGTGTGACTATCATAAATAAATAAAAATTTAAAAAAAAAAAAATTTAAAAAAAAAAAAAAAAAGAATAATATTTCATTAAACATTTGTAGCCATATAACTTTCCACATACTTTATGTTCTGAGAATAGATTTACTAGGTCAAAAACCCTACAGATATACAGATATATTATAGCTTTTGATGAATACTGACAAATTGCTTCCTGGAAATGTTATGTTAGTTTTGAAAGTCAAGAGTAGTGATTTGAAAGCTAATAGCCACATTAGGTATAGATAGAATTCTTGTTTTTTGTCTTCTATCCATTATTTACTTATTAAGCCTACATTTTAGAGCAATATAATTTTTATTTTTTATATAATTTGTATTGATTATTTAGTCAACTACAATTTGCATCTGTTATTATAAACAGAGTTAAATTTATTTCATTATGATTTTCTAATATTTCTGGATTTTTATTGAATTTCCTCTTTTGTACCTCTACCTTCTTTTTATTTTACTCTTCTTAGAAATTCATATTTCATCATCCATCTATTGATGATGCATTATTTTTTCTTAAAGATGCATGCAGAGGGGTCCCCTAGGTGGCTCAGTGGTTGAGCATCTGCCTTTGGCTCAGGTCGTGATCCCAGAGTCCCAAGATTGAGTCCAGCATTGGGCTTCCTGCATGGAGCCTGCTTCTCCCTCTGCCTGTGCCTCTGCCTCTCTATATCTGCGTCTCTCATGAATAAATGAATAAAATCTTAAAAAAAAAAAAAAAAGAAACTGTAACTCTACTAAAGAAGGCTTTTTGTATCCCATTAAGGATATTTTACTGTGTTTTAATCTAATAATTTTATGGTTTAAAACATTACGTTAAACACTGAATTCATATATTTATTCATTTATTTAGGTACATTCTCTATTTGTCAGCGCCTATATTACCCTGTTATTTGTATAAAGTAATAAACAAACTTGCATTGAAATGTGATTTTTGTCTTAATGGAAAGGATTGTAATGTGTTAATGGAAAGGATTAATAGTTTTTGAGGATTTCAATTATCCTTATTTCTTAAAGTAAAGCTTACTTGGTCATGGTATTCTTTTAATAAACAGATTAATTTTCAAATTATTGTTTAGTTTTTTTGCATTAATATTTGGCGTTTTTCGTATAAATATCAATCAATCATACTTCATATGAAATCCAGCTATTTATTGAATAATCAACTTTTCCTGATCCATTTAACTTGCAATATGCAGGGACACCTGGGTGGCTCAGTTGGTTAAGTGTCTGTCTTTGGCTGAGGTCATGATCTCCCAGTCCTGGGAGACAGCCCCTATTCGGGCTCCCTGCCCAGCAGGGGAGTCTGCTTCTCCCTCTTCCTCTCATTCTGTGTTCTCTCTCTCTCTCTCTCTCTCTCTCTCATACATACATACATACATACATAAATTCATTCATTCTTTTAAAAAAACCTGCAATATTCATCATATGCAATTTCCATTATACATAGATTTTTTTTAAACTCTATTCTTCATTTATTTACTCTCTAATACAGCTTTGGAAAATGTATTAATTTCATAGAGCAGGACATTCCTCATTGTTCTTTTTATTTACAAGATATTACCTTTATTCTTTTGCATTTTCCCCTTTCATTTGAACTATGAAACTAAAATGTTGGTATGACTTAAACTGATACTGAATTGAAATGAAAATTTGAATAGAATTTATATCTTTATAATATTGGGTCTTCTCATTTAAGAATATGGCCAGTATCTTTTAGGTCCTCTTTAGTTTTGGGGAGATCTTGAACATGCTTAAAGGTGTTATTACAAATTTCAGAGTCTTATTGAGTATTTTGTTAAATACAATGTTTTGTTAAATAACAAAAGTTAGCTGAATAAATTTGAAGATTTAACTGTCTTTATTTAAATTCATGAATCAGTAGCATCCTGTCTAGCAAAAGAAAGGAACTCCACTGAGCTGTAAAAAAGGAAAGACTTAAAAGTGGAAAGGGGATGGAGGAAGGAACTTCTTAGCAAATAATGCATTGTTTCAGGCAAGGTTTTCTTCCTAAGGAGAATGGCAGGGCCCTGTCAGGAAAACTATCTCATTATGTTAACCAGGTAATTTCTTGTTGACTGCATAAAGGTTACATTTTCAAGGCGTTGAAACTGCAGTTAGGTTAAGCATAACTTTTGTAATTTAACAGTTATTATTACCACTTTATAGATATGGAAAGTGAGTTGCCAACAAGTTAAATACATTACCCAAGTTACCTTACAATTTAGTGATAGAATTTTAAGCATGGAAGATGTGATTCTTATCCCATGTTCCAAACCACAGTATCACAATGCAGACACACAATGCAAAAACCACAATATCACAATGTACAACTAACGCAGAGATTTGATTTTTCCTTTAAACATATCCAGTTTTTCTTTAAAAAGTGAAAGAACTAAAAATAAATAAAACTTGGGGATTCCTGGGGGGCCTTAGCTGTTGAGCATCTCCTTTAGCTCAGGGTGTGATCCTGGCTGGGATCCAGGATCGAATCCCATATCGGGCTCCTTTTAGAGAGCCTGCTTCTCCCTCTGCCTATGTCTCTGCCTCTTCCTGTGTTTCTCATGAATAAATAAATAAAATCTTCAAAAAAATAAAACTTATCCAGTTTTTATCCCATCACTTACAATGCCAGATTCAATGTCCACCTATTTTTCAACAAGGAAGACAAAGTAATTTATCACATTACCACATTTTAATTTAAGAACAATGTTTCCAAATTTATGATGATAATTTTTATAGCCAAGTTCATTGAGTGCCTGTCATTACATTTATAAGAAATGAAAACAATGTCATATTAACAAAAGACAATATATTCCTATTTCAATTAATTTTCTATTAACCAAGAAATAACTCACAAAACAAATCTAATTAGACTACACTCTAAGAAGATGCTAGGACATGATATCAGGACAAATTACGCACCTTGGTTACCTAAACCTATAATCAAAGATATCATCTCTATGTGGAAGAATTCAAAATAATTTTTTTATATTGTCTATATTTTGTAACTAATCTGAACTGAAGCTAAAAGCACACTAGATGTTTTCTCAAACCACAACTTCTGCCAATGATTATCATCCAACTTCCCTGAGCAGCAAGTTGAAAAAACAAAACAAAAGATTAATCTAGCCCAACAAAATATACTTGTTCTCATTACTATTGCTCTATTATCTTGTCTATGTATGATGTTTAAAATCTAATTCTTAAGTCTTTGTTAATACATAGCCAAAAATGCTTTCATAAATAAAAGTAGTTAAATTACAGCTAGTTTGGGTAATGGTTTAAAATAGTTGGTGCATTTTCTAACAATGTAATAACATAATAAGAGAAAATATCCAATAAATTGTATTATAAATGGACATAATCCAAGTTATCATTTCCAAGAGAAATTCACTAACTTTATATAATGCCTCTTCCAGTAACTAAATGAAGGCAGCACAGGTAATTATACCACAGAAATGATGTAATGATTCATGAGTTGAAAGGAATAAGAGATTGTGACTCATCAATGAAGATACACTTTAAGGAAAGAGCAAAGGATAGATTGAATTAAGGAGTTATAATTTAATAGTTGTCATTTCTGAAGCTTACAAGAAAACTTTACTGTAAAAAAAATAAAAATTATAAAAATGGTCACCTATGGAGTCAGAGAGCCAAAGCTCAAAAAAATTTTTGAAGTCAGAGAGAGACCTTGTATAATAGAAATTTATTCTCTAATTGTATTTTCCCAAAGGTCAAATTTCAACTTTGTCTATGATCTATGGAATATAGTGATACCTCAACTTTATAGATTTAAATACTATCTGGTTAAACTCTATTCACATTCAGACTTCTGAGAAGGGAATTGGAAAAGGAGCTCACTGCAGATGTAAAGGAATAATGTGTTACCAGCAGTTAGTATCTAAAAGTTACTTAAATTGTTTAAAATGTCAGGTGTCCCCCACTTATAATTTAGCAAAAGTCCAACCTCTACCACAATATCAAGTATTTTACAATCAAATAGAATTGTCTTATATTCTTCCCCTAAGAAAAATCTGACATTATTAGCATTTTATCAAATAAAAGATTACAAGACTCAGCATTGTCATTTAGCAACTAAAACTACATTACCAGTTTAATATGTACATTTGCTATAAATAGTTTTGGTTAAGTACCCTAAATTAATGCTATTCTCTTTCTTTTCTTTTATGATAAGGTTCCCTTTTATTTTAGTAAGACTTTGTGGTGAACCAAGACAACTCAACAGTGAAATTTTCATAATGACTTAAAAATAGATACAATGTATGTCAAGAGTGGAAAGAATATAACAATTGGAGAGCTGAGTCAATGACAGTCAATGAGATTGCCGGACTCCCTCTCCTTAATTCATTTCTCTCCTTAGTGCATATCCCATTCTAATATGCTATATAATGTAATTACTTACATTTCCTTAATTTGTTGACCTCTTCAATACCAGCTATAGAGTCCCGAGGTCATATTTGTAGAATGAATGCATGTTTTTATAGAATGAATGAACAAAGACATGATTGAACAAGCCATTTCTCTCTTTCTTACATTTCCGACCATAAGGCCCCAAATGGATGAGAGCCAATGTATACTTGATGAATAATATTCATGATGTTGTATAACATTTTGATCTCAGAATAAAAAGCCTCAGTTATCTCTTAGTGAATTTCTGTTCAGTCTGTGACATTACATGAATAATAATTATGTAAGCAGTCTTTAACAACAAACTTAAAGTACATATTTTCTCCAGTTTATTTTTAGGCGGAAAATAAGTTGAATAAAAATTAAGTAAACAAAAAAATAACTAAATATTTGTACTCATTGCTTTAAAGTTATTATATTTATTTATGTTCAGATAAAAATGCAATCCCTGATTTAGTATCTATTTATAACTTTGATTAAGTCATTTTGAAAGGTTTTTATTCAAGAGCATTATGACATTCCCTTTTCAACATTCATATATAATTAGAAAACAAATGCCTGTATTTATTGACTTAAAAAAAAAAGAAAGAAAACTATACCAAACTGCTTAATATGTATTCCAAGATGAGCTTCTTGATTGTATTTATGTAGGAATAAATTTAGCATATAAATACTTTGAAATTTATACCTAAATATAAAAACTGAAACACAGGAAATGACCTTTTTAAT
Organism: Vulpes lagopus; assembly: GCF_018345385.1. Classification (NCBI taxonomy): domain Eukaryota; kingdom Metazoa; phylum Chordata; class Mammalia; order Carnivora; family Canidae; genus Vulpes; species Vulpes lagopus. The sequence continues at coordinate 19,329,364 of NC_054834.1, read as the reverse complement.
ACATATTACACGCTGGATATACACATAATAATAGCGCGATATCTTTAGGGGATATAAAAGAGAAGAAAATGAAAAAATTTAGATGTGAACTGAGAAAATCTATTTCTCCATGAATAACGTGGGTTTATTTTTTTTTCAAATAGATTTTTTTTTTTAGCTTTTGCTAATGGTCACATAACACAAACATGATCTTAAACATAAAACCACTTTCTTGGGTGGCAAACTTGAATACTTCACAGATGAATAAGATCAAATGACTATTATTTCTTTTTATTTATATTTTGGTTTTATAAATTATTTTTGGAATAGAGTTCATCATCACAATATTTTCTAAAAAGGACTCCAAGTAAAGTTAAGATTAAATTTAAAATATAGTTACAACAAAAAATTTAAAGTATAGTTAACATTCATTTTGTATACAATGGTATTATCTACCCTGGTTTAAGGGCTATAGTGGGTATCGGTGCTTCTCAGAAATATTTCTGGTTCTCCTTCTTCTGATCCATGGTAGGCTTTCATTTCTTAGTTTCTATGAAATTAGATGTGGCCTTGTGACTTGCTCTGGCCAGTGAAATGTGTAAAGAATTGTTGTGAGTCACTACCATGGAGAAAGATCTAAGTGCCAGCATATGATACACCCTGTCTCCTTTGGCTTTCTTAGCAACAAATGACATGAATTTTCTTTTATTTTGCATTCCTGAGTAAGGAGGTCATAGAGCAGAGCCTTCAGTTAACCCTCAAGAGATATGTAGAAACAAAAGACATAAATCTTTGTTATATTAAGCCACTAATATTTGGGCATTGTTTGTTACTGCAGCACATTCTAGCCTTTCCTGAGTAATACAAAAATTGCTACTTAAAAAAGTGTACTGATATTTTAAAAATTATAGTATGAAACCTTAGCTTATAGTTGACATTCAGGGGGAAAAGTTTAAAATAGGAGAGTTTCTGCTGTTGACTTGTACAAGTTACATAGGAATCACTGGAAGGTTCTGAGAACTGGGCCGGGGCGGGGGGGCATATAGGATATGGAGTCAGAAAAAGCAACGTTCAAGAGCTAAATGGAGATTAGAGCCTACAGAATAAAGGATAATGAAAGTCTTGGCTATTTGTGGTTTGTAAAATGAGGATGGACACAGAACATTCCAATGGTCCCAAGGAAAATGTTTCTGCCAAGGCTATGGGTGTTGAGGTGAGGGAAGTGCTGGGGTGCTCCTAGGTATATAGAATTCAGAGACTTATATTTGATTTTTGCTGATGGAAGGATCATGACTATGGAAGAAAAGTGTCACTCCTGCTTTGTAAGCATTCTGTAGATATCCAGAAATAGAGATCTTCAGAGGAATAAACCTGCTCTAAGCACATCAGCTCCCTGTCAACTCCTGCTATAAACGTACTCTAAGATCCTACAAGGGAGGTCTTTCTCTAAGCACATGCACAGTCTCTTGACCACAGCCAATGGTAGATTAAATCTCGTCTTATGATACTTCTTTCTATCTTGTATTACTAACAATTATGTGTGTTTTATCTTCCATAATAGATAATAAGCCTCTTGAAGGAACATTATTTTAAATTTATCATTATAAAAAAAATTATCATTATATAGTGTCTGAAATGTGTTAGAATATTCATTCTTCTACTCACAGTCAATATCAAACACCTACTTGGTTCTAGGTATTGTAAAATAATACTGAAAATACAGAAATGAGTAAGGTTGGGGCACCTGGGTGGCTCAGTCAGTTAAACATCTGCCTTTGGCTCAGGTCATGATCTCAGGGTTCTGATATTGAGCCCCATGTTAGCTCCCTACTCAGCAGAGAATCTGCTTCTCCCTCTGCCTCTCCCCTTCCTTGTCCTCTGCTTGTGCTCTCTCTTGCACTCTCTTTCTCTCTCTCTCTCAAATAAATACATAAAATCTTCAAAGATGGGCAAGCCATTCTACCTGATTTTATTACTCATGGTTAATCTAGAGAAACAGAATCAATGTGTGTGTGCGTGTGTGTGTGTGTGTGTTTAGTGAAAGAGAGAGAGAGATTTTCAGGAACTGGCTTACATGATTGCAGAGGCTTGGTAAATCCAAGATTTGTGGGATAAGTTGGCAGACTAGAGACTCAGGGAGAAATTGAAGTTAAAGCCCAAAGGAAGGGCAGCCTGGGTTGCCCAGCAGTTAGCACCATCTTCAGCCCAAGGTGTGATCCTGGAGACCCAAGATCGAGTCCACATCGGGCTCCCTGCATGGAGCCTGCTCCTCCCTCTGCCTGTGTCTCTGCCTCTCTCTCTCTCTCTCTCTCTCTCTCTCTCTCTGTCTCTCTCCATGTGTCTTTCATGAATAAATAAATAAAATCTTTTTTAAAAATCCAAAGGAAGTATACCAGCAGAATTCCATCTTGTTGAGGGAAGGACAGTCTTTGTCCTACCAAAGCTTTCAACGATTGGATGAGGCCCACCCACATCATGGAGGGTAGCCTGTTTTATTGAAGTCCACCAATTTAAATGTTAACATCATCTAAAATATATCTACACAGAAACATCAAGAATAATTTAGGCCAAATGTCGGGGTACCTTGGCCTAGCCAAACTGACACACAAAATTAATCATGACACTCAACACAAGAATCACTAAATTGAAATCAACTAAGGAAAAGAGATGTGTAAAAGTACATTTCCAGTATAGTGAAAACATAGGTGAACATGGTACAATGAGAAAATATTTGGTGTATGGAGCCAAACCAAACTGAGAGGACAGGAAAGGTATCTGAGAGATGTTAAATTATTAATGAAAATGAGAGGTTACTTTTATGGGGGGGGGTGTATTTGTGTGTGTGTATGTGTTTTAGTAGTGGTACTAATAATTGTAGTGAGATAAGATCCATAAAAAATACCCTACTATAGAGTGATGGAGTTATGGTGCCATGTGTAAAGGGCCAGAGATGGAAGAGAATATGAATTACTTGAAAACTGCATGGGAAACAAAGCTAGAAAGGTCAAGAATGTTCCTATATTAAGATTCATTGATATTAGCCTAACAACTTTGGAATTTTGGGGGGAAATCAGTGTAGAATTTTGAGTTGGGTATAACAAGATCAGATTGGAATTGAAGAACAATCACTTTTACAGGAGGCAGTAGACTAGAATAAGGGAAGGCCAAAACAGTCACCAGTCTGGAGGATGTTTCTTTCTTTCTCTCTTTCTCTCTCTCTCTCTCTCTCTTTAAATACTATTTATTTATTTATTTATTTATTTATTTGAGAAAGAGAAAGAGCATGAGCAGGGTGTGAGGAGAGACAGAGGGGGAGGGAGAAGCAGGCCCCCCACACTGAGCACAGAACGGGATGCAGGGCTGGATCCAAGGACCCTGAGATCATTACCTGAGCTTAAGGCAGCAGCTTAAACTGACTGAGCCACCCAGGTACCCCTGGGAGATAATATTTCTATAGATAATACTCAAAAGATTCCAATTCCCAGGGATACCAATTTATTGAGAATGTTTCATTTATATTTGTCAACAAACATACAAGTAGATTCAGGGGAGTCACCTTTAACTTCATTACAGTTTTTCTCCTAGGGCTATTTCTTGTGTTTAGGGTTTTTGAAATTAAATTGCATGGGACCCAAAGTGGTCTAATTAGTAACTGATAGCAAATATATGACATTGAGATAAGATATACAGAGGATATATAGTAAGCTTGGAATAAGTCCTTGCAGTATAAACATGTTTATGTGACACAGTTTTAAACGATCACTTAAAACCAGCATTCCAGTTCATCCACACTCAGCATTTCACTTCCTTTGTTGTTTGGTTTACTCCCTTGGAGTGCTTCTGTCATAGTATTTCTCTCCTACCAAATTTAAACATATCTTGAAAGCAGTTCAGTTTTGATGTCCCATACCGCTGATATTTGAATATAGTGTGTTCTAAACAAATGTTGCATAAATACATAAAAAAATAAAAACAGAACATTTTCAGCCTCTTTGAAAATTGTTTTGATGACTTAAGCCCCAGGAGCAATTAAGTATCCTTCTGAGTAATGCTAGTAAATAATCACTACGTAAAGGAAATCCTATCATTTATTAAATGGTGAATTATTCTAATTAAAAAAATAAAACAGATCAGCTGAGATCACGCTGGCATTAGCCCACCCATATGAGACAAAGAAAAATAACTGGAGAGTTAATTTGTAGTGTTTGTGGGGATCTGTCTGAAAATAATTGCCCAGTTCAAATACCCTTGTGAAAATTTGTAGTGTTACTTCTGAATTTTAAATAATACGATAATATAAGGCCTTGATAAACATGAATTGGTGTCCCCAAATCCATTTGTGATTCAACTAAATGTTTTATATTGGCCTATTTTGTATTTTAATACATATTATTTCTTTAAATGAGATAGGAACTTTATATTAAATGGTAGCGAATGAGAAGACTTGAAGTCACAATCCTATTCTTGAGCAAATGAATTATTTTGGATTCAGCCTATATCTCATAGGGATATAACATGAGCTGAAAGAACAAAAGACTGCCACTGAATTGTAGCACCATAGAAATACATCACACTGTATTAAACCACTGTCTGGTTTTATAAAATGTAAACTGAAAGTAATGAACCTGGATAAAGCCAGAAAAATAGAAAACAGTATCTGTGCAAATCCAAAAACAGGAGAAATAAACTGTTTAGAACACTTCAGAGATAAAATAGCTACTACTTGTCAAAAGCTCCTACGATCAGCACAATTATTTTTTCTCATGACCAACACATTCATAGTTTTTTAGGAAGATTCTATGTGTCCTATCCATCTCCAAATGTGCTATACATCTTCTTGAAAAGTCCTTCTGGACAAAGTTATTGGTCTAAGAATAAACTTCAAATTCTGAAATATTCAAAAGGAAATTTTCTCCCAATATTTACTATATCCACCTGCTCTCTGTTTGCATCCACACAACTGAACAAGACAGCTGAAAAACACAAAATCTCCCTGACTGGCCTCATTTTGAACTTATGACCATTAAGTCAAGAGGTTCTTCACTGCTGCCCATAAGCACAGTACTGTTCCTGGACCATGTAGGCTTCCTTCCACACTCTACTTCCATGTAGGCTATGTCATACCTTCACGCTTTCCCTTGACAACTATTCCCCATGCTTATCCTCAGCACATGAATATGCTTTCTATTTATAAGAAAAAAAAGAAACAGTAGGTAGAAAATGTCTTCAAGTCCCACCATCACTGTATCTATACACACATGAGCACCAACGCCCACATATCTTGCTTTTCCTCCTATTATTATCAATGAAACCTCCTAGCCCTTAGCTATGGCCAATCTATTTTTCCTCAAGTGTTCATCCCTTCTTATCTATCCGAGGATACCTCTTGAGGAATTCTTTCCTAATCGTCTAGTAACATCAGTTTTTCCTTTCTATTGGATCATTCTCATCATCGTACAAATACACTATTATTTCTCCCATCCTAGAAAAGTATCCTCAATTGTGCCAAATTCTTCCTATAGCTATCTCTGTACTTTTTTACTCCCCCTTTCAGGAAAATTTTTGAGAAGAGTAAGTTATAATTGCTGCCACAATTTTCTTTTCCAATTCTCTCTTGAACTCACTCCAATCAGGCTTTTGTATATGATGCTTAACATGTCCAAATTTGAGCTCCCAGCACTCCTGATATCACCATTCTCCCCACAGCATATGTTGTTCTTAAAACCTTTTCCATCTCATTTCTCTATTTGCTCATTGCCAAACACTTGGAGCCACATTTTTATTGCTCTCTTTTTCTGCACCCCACAGACAATCCATTAAAAAAAAATCGTGCCAAATTCTATCTTCAAAATATATTGTAAAAACAGACCATTTCTTTTATCTTCAGTTCTGTCAGTTTGGTGCAAGCCACCATGTATCTTGCCTGAATGTGTGCCCTACTTACTGTTCTCCTTGCTTCTACTTTTGCCTCATATCAATCCATTTCTCATATAGTACTTAGAGAATAACAAGACTCCGGAGGCAAAAAAAAAAAAAAAAGAAAAGAAAGAAAAGAAAAGAAAAGAAAAGAAAAAAAGAAAAAGAAAAGAAAAAAAAAAGAAAAAGGTGCAATGGTTTCCCAGAGTAAGAAGAAATGTTCTTGACTATGGCCAATAAAGCCCTACTATGTCCTATGAAGTTCCCCCTTTACATCTTACCTTATCTTCAACTTTCTCATTGCTTTCTTTCTACTCGGAGTATGTTTTTCTTACTGTTTCTCCAACAAGGCAGACATGCTACTATTTCACAGGCTTCTTGCAAATACCTTGTCTGGAAGGATCCCCACAGCCTCCTCTCTCATCCTATACAGTGTTATCCTACTCAGCAAGGTCTTCTCAGACTGCTGCACCTAAAATTCGATTCTGCTACCCCACATCTCCTCCCTATTTTCATATTTTAATTTCTTCTTGGTAGGTATCACTATCACAATAAATATCTATCATTTTATATACATATATATATACATACATACCTATATACATTATATATATAAAATTTTGACTTGGGTTTGCTTGTAAACTGGCTTTCTGGGGGAAAAGGCAGCCCCAATTTGTAGCATTTGCTGAATTCTGTGGTATCCATGGAGTTGGATTATGTGTGTTATGTTTCACAGCTGTGTGTTCAATGACATGTTGGTAGCCTGAAATTGGTCATGGTTAGCATATAACATATATTTGTTTAATGAATGAATTAATTTTAATAGGCTAAGACAATTTAAATAAAAGTATTCCCTTCCAACTGGAAGGAAACAATCACATTCAATACAGCAAATGGCACATGACCATAAAATCAAGTAGATTTTGGACTTATGAAACACAATGGGAAGGAGACTGCTGGAACAGAGATTTCAAGTGGAAGATACAAGTAAGAGTAAGATGTATAAATGGTGAAGAAATGCATATCTTAAAATAACTCTCTATAGATCAGCACTATCCAGATATTTACTATAATAACTAAAATTTTATTCAGAATTTGAAAGCTGAATTGAAAGCCCTACTACAATGATTTTTGCATATACAGAGAAACAATTGTGACTAATTTAATTCCAAGCTAGGATCACTTTCCATGATCTTTTTTTTTTTTTTAAGATTTTATTTATTTATTCATGAGAGACACAGAGAAAGAGACAGGGACATAGGCAGAGAGGGAAGCAGGATCCCCACAGGGAGCCCCATGTGGGACTCAATCCCAGACGGGGATCATGCCCTGAGCTGAAGGCAGACGCCCAATGGCTGCGCCACCCAGGCATCCCCACTTTTTATGATCTTAATGGTTAACACAGAGTTCATCATGATATCATCTTCCCCACATTGTTGAGTAATATCTTCCAAGAAAGTAAAAAAGTGCCTGAGGAAAATAGATAAGTGTATGAAACCTTAAAAAAAAAAAAAGAAAGCTAAGCTTAGAAGAAAAATTGGAAGTGATAAGGAATATTGAAAGGAATAAATATAGAAAGTAAATAAAATAATAAACAATATAAAAGCTACTAGCTTGCTCATGGACATCAATATTTCATGTTATTTTGGTATGTGCAAGAAACAAAAAAGAAAGAAAATTGTCATAGTATTGTTTCCATAAAGATTCACCATGGATCTCAAGCACAACATATTATATTTGAAGAATTAGAGACATACCTTGTGCAGTGGATTCATAGACACAATCCATGTAGGAGTCCCTGAAGAACTGTGTTGTTAAAGCAGAGTTCTTGGACATCCTTGAAGATCTACAGAAGGTGAAAGAGAGAGGGGATATGATGAAGACATTGAGTTTCAAGTCATGGGAAGAATGATGCAAGAAATTTAAGAGCCATGTAAACCTGCAAGATGTGAACAACTTAATAAAGCAGCTTCAATTGATAGTGTAACTGTAGTCTTCCAGTGAATTGAAGAGATCTAATGCAAAAGTGATTAGTTCAAAAAAAAAAAAGTGATTAGTTCACACAGCAAATTTGCAATCATACTGAAATTCAGGTTTTCTTTATTTTAAATGAATGACTTTTCATACATTTATTTCAGAGATGAGATGAGAACTAAGGTGGCAGGACCTAATAACAGATGGGATGAAATTAACCTGAATTATGTTCAAAAAAAAAAAAAAAGCCAGTTTTAAGCTTGAGGAAGGTCATTTTCCTATTCCCCCAAACCACATGTGTCATATACATTGAAGAGGTAGAAAAAATAATAAGACAATCGTTAGATCCCTTACCAAGGAGACCTAGAGACTGCAGGGGAATGAGGTCACATTATAGAGATCTTTGAATGCAAAGTGGGTTGAATTTAATTCTATGAAGACTAAAGAGGCTTAAAAATATTCATCTAACAAAGTAACGTAGTAAATTCTGTGGTTTTGGAATATCATATCTTGCAGTAGTGTTTAGAACATACTGAGAATGAGATTGAAGTTGAGGAAAACATAAAACTAATGCATTAGTATAACAGAAGCAATTAAATCTTAAACTGGTGAAGGAGCAGTGGGTATAGGCAAAGAATCATATGTGAAAGATAATGTTCATTTGGAATATATACAATTTAGAAACTCCTTGAATTTAAGAGGTAAAGATTATATGGAGTTTTGAAGCCTGAAAGAATGGCAGTATGGTAAATTAATTTAGCAATCCAAGAGAAGAGGCAAGTTTATTCATTCAAGAATATTTATTGAGGGATGCTTGGGGTGGCTCAGCAGTTGAGCATCTGCCTTTGGCCCAGGGCGTGATCCCAGGGTCCTGTGATAGAATCCCACATCAGGCTCCCTGCAAGGAGGAGCTTGCTTCTCCCTCTGCCTGTGTCTCTGTCTCTCTCTCTCTCTGTGTGTCTCTCATGAATATAAATTAAATCTTTAAAAAATATATATTTATTGAGCACTTACTATGTACCAGGCAGTGAGCTAGATACCAGCGATAAAAAGATATATGATATTCTCTTTCCTTAAGTAGCTTGAAGTTTACTGGTAGATAAATGAAGTAAGATGAAAAGTGAGATCATAGAATGAATTCAAGTGGCCAGGGGATCCCCTAGAAATAAATGTCCAAGAGGCATTAGAAATGTGAAACCAAAAATATTTTTGCATTTATTATCCCAGTGATATTTTTCATTTTAGTAAAACAAAAAGTTTCCCTGCCATATGTGCAGCTGTGTAATGAGATCACTACAAGTGCAAAGCTTAAGGAATCAAACATTGTGAATTTCGTGTGTTATAGAAAAGGTCTTGTTAGAGAAAAAGGAAAATGAAGTTGTTTCAACATAATTAATTATAATAAAGCTATTCTCAGTCCCAATTTAGTTTTAAATTTAATTATGGAAGATACATTTAATCATGGAAAATATGACTTTGAAAAAGAGAAGTGCAAACGAAAGAAGAAAAATTGTATGCATGACCAAATGAGATGAGACTGTTTGCAGCTTTAACTAGAGTAGCCTGAATTCTGTTCCAAAAATTGATTATATTTATCTCTGTTGCTTATCTAATTAATCCTGGTCAGACTCTCTAGAAGAAACCAAGTGGGAAAACCTGCCCATTTTCAAGAGGACATGGCTGCTGTAGATGTCAGAGTCCCCACCAGCAAAATGGCAAAGGTCAGTTTGCCACTGTAGTGGCAGGATTACATTTCTGTTACTGTAAATAGATCTCTGACTTCAATCTGCCACATATATTAAAGCTGCCATACATATTATGCTCTCATAATGTATGTGTAGCTTCAAATTTCCAAACTGATGTTAGACTCACATATACAGTCAAGGGCAAATATTCTCTGTGACTTTGAGTAAGATAATTTCTCAAAGCGTTAAAGTCTTGAATGTGGGAAAAATAAAAGTACTTAAACAGCCTGAGGAATGAGGAAAATTTTGTCTTTCACATTAAAACTTTCTTTTTTATTATTTGAGTTTTACTAAAGATCCAAATTAATTCAAACATGGAAAACTAATTCAAACATCAAAAATACAAAACAAAGGCAAAAGTTATGATCAACAGGTTGACTTATCTAAAGTCCTTTTTAATGTCTATGCCTTTTCATGCAATGATTTTGGAACAGAATTAAGAACTATGAGGTATAACAGTATCACAAATACATTGTGATAATAACTGCATTGAGTCTGGATCCAAAACCAAAACAGTAAGGGAAAAAGGATCTGTGGTGTAACTGTATATTCCGTCTTTCCCACTGAAATTCTCTCAGTGGCACTCAGAATTTGTTACACAATTTTGGAAACTTCTACACTGAAGGAATAGTTGAGAAAACCTTTTTGAAAGCTACCACACTATTTATATATGTATAAATTAGCACCCTGCACTAAGATAATTTTATTTGGTAATGAAAATCCATCAGATCGGAACTAGGACTGAGCATTGTGATGTTAACTTTGGTATGCACATTCCTCAGCATATCACTGCAAGTGAAATGCAATTCATCTTGTCCCACAGGCACATTGGTTCCTTGGAATGGGAAGATTCCTGCTCTGTGGATCTGTCGACTTGGCAAATAACATTAAGGAGGGGACTTTACTGAAATTTTTGTTTAAAGAACAAAAATGAACAAAACATTCCACATATTGCAAAGTATCTTTTAAAAGACTTTAGTGAGATGTGACTCCTAGGTTACTCAATAAAGGTTTAAGTATGTTTTCATACATGGAATGAATGTATGATGCATTATGTACATATTAGATATATATGTTTTATATATATATAAATATATATCTGAGGAAATTGAGTCAAAGAGTTATATTCCAATAAAACTTAAAGCCCAGTTTGGTAAGAGGTTTTAGGTAAACTCTTGATTTCTATGATTATAAACAAGTAATGGAATTTCCATGTTATAATGATAGCAATCTACCTAGACCTGATTCAACCTCTTCCAATTTTCAATTAAAATACCTGTAAAGATTCAAAGAAGAGATAAGCCGAGAACCACAATTTGGGCTGAAGTTAACAAAAGATCAAATCCCAAATATCCAGTAAATGATCCCTAAGTGCATCACTAAGTGTGCTATAATTTGCAATGCACTTTGGAATTGTACGTGTTCTGTAGTCTTAAATAGATAAACACTAGCTCTGAGAAAGGAAGTAAAAGCCTATGACTTACACAACTGCCTGAACCTGGCTTCAGGGCCTAGGAATGTGAGGAATGTAAAATCAAATAGTCAACCCCTACATCACAGCGTGGGGACAGAGAGGAATTGTACCCCTAATTTTCTCTACTCCCTATCTCCTCATGCAGACTCAAAACATTTTTAAATTACTTTAAAAAATAGTCATACTGACAGCACAAATACCAGCAGCACTAGAGACAGAAGTGGTGAGAGGTGGCGCCTTGCACCATGAGATAGACTGTGGCACTAGGAACAACACTGAAGTAGAGAAAAATAGGAAGTTAATATGGCACTGTGGCAAGAGCCCATCAATGAAAGAGAATCAAGTATATTCATAAACGATAAAGGTAACATTTCGAATCAAGGGAAAAATGAGTGAGGAGTCAATACACATTGTTAAACCATTCAGCTAACCGTTAGCAGACAGCCAGGGAAGGAAGGGAGAAGGGAGGGAGGGAAGGAGGAAAAAGGGATGGAAGGAAAGAGAATGGATAGAGGAAAGGAGGGAAGAAGGGGTGAAGGAAAAGAGGGATGGAAGGAAGGGGGGATGGAACTAAGGGGGATGGAGGGAAGGTGAGATGGAAGGAAAGAGAGAAGGAGGAGAGGAGAATAGAGAGAGGAAGGAAGAAAGAACAAATGAATGTCCTTAGATGTTAGGCTAAATTAAAGTCTAGATGATTTAAAATTTAAGCATAAAACAAAGGAAATATAGAAATAGAGGAAACTATATAGGCAATGAATAATACCCAAGATTGCTTGAATCTTACTTTGTGCCAGACTCTGTAGCAAATAATTTAAATATATTGTTTATTCCTTGTAAGCATTCAGGAGCATATTAAAGCAATAATACGTCATGACCTAGTGAAAGATTACATACAAAATAAAATAAAAGCTTAAAATCAGGAAATAGGCTAACATTATTCATCCTCTTAGTAGATCTTGGAAAAAAATCACACAGTAATAGGTGTTAAAAATTTGGAATTTGGTAAAATTGAATAATATAAGTGATAAAATATATTTATTTCAAAGTCAAATCCAGCATTATGCAACATGGAAAAACACTAGAAGAATCTCTACTAAATTCAAGAACAAGACAGGATGACGATTACCACCACTAATATTTATCATTGATTGAGCTTCAAAACATTGAAGATGGCACTGAAAACTAACGGTGGATGCCTTATTTGTTATTTTGGATGGGGGATACATCTGCACATATAAGGATGGGAGTGTGTAAGAGATGTATTATTATTTGTAAATATTTGCTACTCCTCCCTGGAGTAGGATTATCCCTTCCTACCCTATTGACCTCAGGCTTCATCATAGGATTTGCTTTAGCCACTAAATTGTGATAGGAAGTGATAAGTTTCACTTCCAGGCAGAAAGTTTAAGCATCAATAATCATTAGTTTAGGAGTGATATTTCAAATCAGTGGGGGAAAAAAAGACATTTTTTGAAGTAAGTGATGATGGAGTGACAAAACAGCTTTATAGAAAAAGATGATAATTGGATCCATTCTTCACACTAAAAATTACAAATGTATCAGAGATATGAGTGTAAAAACTGAAGTAATGTAAGTATGTAAAATTGTTAATAGCTGAGCTGGAGAGAGCTGAGCTGCCATGTGTCAAGGTGATAAATAAGGACAAGTCAAAATGAAAGAAACAACAAAGCCTTTATTCATTCATAGAGACTTTGTAAGCATGAGGCAAAACAGGAAAAAAGCACTGGCTTTCCCCATGTTTTATTCTTCATCTAGCAACTATGGAGTGAGGATCAGATGTAAGCAGACGGGAGGAAATTTCTAGCATTTGTATGGACCTGGGAGCCATGGAGAGACTTGAAGAAGGGCTAGAAGTGGAATAATACTGAATATTAAGTGAGGGTGGAGAAAAACATCTTCAAGGTGCCTGGATACAGTGGTATACATAACAGAAGTACTTAAAAGAGGCTTGGGTAGGCCCTTCCTTAAAAACCAAGGAGGTCTCTAAATGGAGGCATTGGGGCTGTAAGTGCAGATACTTATGTATCTGCAATCCAAGAGTGTTGAAGGTGTGGGAGTGCTGAGTCCTTAACTGGGATTCCAGACTGTGGACCAAATCTGCTGTGAAGAGAGCAGCTTTCCCCTCATGACACCTGCCAGGTATAGGTTATACTTACCTTTATTTGAGCCTAAATGATCACACATAACTGTTTGGCCTGGAGTTGGACTCCTCAAAAATCATGTGTAAACAAATTATTCTATATGCTGGAAGTGAAGAAATGTTTTCCAACCATAATGTAGAAGCAGTATGGAAAAAAAGACAGATACATTTGATTATATAAAAATAAAATAAAACTTTATACCATAAAATATATTGCCAAAATAAAAGGACAGATGGAAAATTGCAAAAAAGAATTTGTAATTTATGTTAAGAAGGTTACTATCTACAGTACTTCTAAATGACAAAAATAGACACATAAAAAAACCATCAACCCCACAGAAAAATGAGTTAGAAATATGTAGAGACAGTTAAAAATGCAAATGACTCCTACCCATATGAAAAGATACTCAGTATCATTCATAATAAGAGAAATGCAAATTAAAATTACATTGAGATGCCATTTCTCACATATCAAATTGGAAAATCAAATTTAACAACACAGTCTATTGGGGAGATTGTGTATAAATAGGCACTGGCATTATTTGCTGTTGGTGCTGCAAAATGATAAAATGCCTATGAAAGGGATATTGGATACATCCAGCAATATTACATATATATTTACCTTTTGAAGTAGCAATCTCACGTTCATGAGTCTACCTCAAAGTTATAATGACAAAAATACAAAAAGATGTAACCATAATGCCATTTATAATAGTACTACTTAATACCCGAAGACTGAAATGTATATATCAACAGGATTGGGGCGCCTGGGTGGCTCAGTCAGTTAAGCATTTGCCTTTGGCTCTGGTCATGATCTCAGGGTCATGGGATGGAGCCCCGTCGGACTCCCTGCTCAGTAGGAAGTCTGCTTCTCTCTTCCTCTTTCCCTCCCCCTACTTGTGCTCTTTCTCTCTCTCAAATAAATAAATAAAATCTTAAAAATAAATAAATAAATAAATAAATAAATAAATAAATAAATAATAAAATCTTTTAAAAAAAGGGAATGGATTGAATAAACTCTGGTGTATGCATGCATTGGGGTACAATGCAACTTTAAAACAGAATGAGAACTATCTATATGTCTTAGTATGGGATGAAATTCTGTACACTTTCTTAAATGAACACATAAGAGAGGGTCTGGGAGAGAGCCCTCAGGTATCAGTCCCATCAGATTACAGAAGATAGCCACCTTGCCAAGGTGATAATTCTTTTCCGGGTGAAGTTGAACATAGAAAGGTCTGTCTTTCTTACTCCAATTCAGAGCATTTTTGAAGGGTCAATCCATCTTTATGTCCCCTGAAGATTAGCTGAGGCTTCAATTGAAACTGGATCCAGTTAGTCTTCTTCCTCTGAAAAGTCCTACATCTTTCCTTTCCTCTATAAACTTATAATAAACCACCTGCACACTAATCTCCATCACAGACTCTGCTTCTCTGGAAATCTAGTCTGTGAGCTTAGTGCCAGGAGTCATTCAAGAGAGCCAAATTTGTATGGGAATTTGTGGCTGGATCACTCCCTACCACATGGCAAACTATGAATGGAAAATACATAGCCCCTGGCACAACCTGTAGTGCAACTGTTAAGGTTATTGCTACTGTGGTACCCGGTTGCCATAGTGAAGGATGGGAGTGCATTAGCTGGTGCAGCATATAAACTATTTGAGAAATATGGGGGAAACCATGACTCTAAGAACACTATAACTGAGTGGCTTTTGCTAAACTTGATCAATCTAAATAAGATGATAAATAGCTAAGGTGACTAATCAGCAAATAAAAGCTAAATGTGAAAGACCAACTCTCTGGGGACTGAAAATTCTCAAATTCTTCTAGGCTTGCTCAGACTGCAGAAATGGTCCACATCTCTCTAAAAAAAGGATAATAAGTCTCCCTTGCTTAAAAAAGATACAGAGGCCTCTTCCCCACAAAACATCCTTTGAAACCTGTCCTGACTGAGAACATGCTGTGCCTCAGGAGGAAAAGAAACTACCTCAAAAGAGCCACAGGACCTAGCCACCATGTGCCAGGAACCAGTGGGACTAGATTCTGTGGGAGTCCTATCAAGAGTGCCAGGACATTAAGTTCGATAGGATGAAACTATCAATGTATCCTCTCCCAAGATGTAGAATATAACTCTCTGTCAAAGGCCTAAAGAGATATAAACATCTTATTAGGGTGACTCTCAGAAGTATGGAAAATGTAATGATTTATACTAAGTGAGGTGGAAATGCCTGAATTACTTTATCAGATAGTAGGAAAAGGTATTTAAAAACTAGTATAAGTAGGTTTGCTAAAGTGAATATTACATATAGGGCCAGAAAACCCACAATATTTACCGAAATTACAAGAAATAAATTAATGAGTGAGTCACCAGGAATATTTTAAAATTTAGTGCAGTTCTCTACTGTAGGCTAGTGCTAATAAATAGAAGATGACATTAACAAACAGTATCAAATAATAGCAAGGGTTATTATAGGATCTCAAAACAATGGAGTCCAAGTATCAGGAAGGGACAGAAGCCAGATGGATGAATTTTGAGTGGTGAGATCAGAGAAACAACTAGGGAAGCCTGATAAGCAGAGACTTATGGAAGTGGTTAATACATAGCTTTCTTAGGGGCAAATTAGATGGACATGAAATAAGGATACTATGCAATCTGGAAAATCAAAAGATTTTAAGGATAACCAGATTTCTGAGGATGGTTGCCCCAGTAAAGAATCACAGTCTCCTTGTTAGTTTTTGGAAGTCAGAACTTAATGATTGAAAGTAAGGTGGGATCCTGAGTAGGAAAGACCCTGGAACACCATAACAAGCATAAATGGTTATAAATATCTCAATCTTGTCCTAAAGGAAACTATAGTCATTTAATTTTGTAACTATACACTGAAGAAAGGGGAATACTTGAACATTTCAAAAACTATAGAACAATAGTCACCATGTCAAAGAATGAATGACCAGATATTTCACAGAAAGGAAACAGATGGCAAATAAGCACACAAAAGATGCTCAAAATCCTTAGTCATTACGGAAATGCAATGCAAATTTAAAACAAAATGAAATATCACTGTACATCTATCAGAGTAGCTAAAATAAAAAATAGTGACAACACCATATGCTGACAAGGATGTGGAGAAACTGGAATATAAAATGATACAACCACTCTAGAAAACATTTTGGCAGTTTTTCAAAAAACTAAACATACAACTGCCATATGACTCATCACTTGGGCTCAAGCATTTGCCACAAAGAAATTAAAGCTTATGCTCACACACACACAAAATCTGTATAATTGCTCATAGCAGCTCTATTCATAATATGCAAAATTTGGAAACAATCCAGATATCCTTCAACACACTTAAACTGTGGTATATCCTTACCATGGGATAGTGTTCAGCAATAAAAAAAGAACAAACCAGTGATACACATGACAATCTGAATGAACCTTCAGGGAATTAAAGACTGAAAAAAGCCAATACCAAATGGTTTCAATACTGTATATTTCCACTTATACATCACTATTAAAATGAAAAAAAAATGGAAATGGAGAACAGATTAGAGGTTATCAGGACTCAAGGACGAGATGGCTATGGGATGAAAGTGGATGTGATTCTAGGATGGCAACATGAGAGACCCTTGTGTTGATGAAATGTTTGTATTCTGACAAAATGAATGCTAATACTCTGGTTGTTATATTTTTACCATAATTTTGCAAGAAGTTATCACTGAGGGGTGCTTGGATGGCTCGGTCAATTAAGTATCTGACTCTTGATTTCAGTGCAGGTCATGATCTCAGGGTCCTGAGATCAAGCCCCACGTCAGGCTCCAGTGTGGAGCCTACTTTTTGCTCTCCCTCTGCTCCTCCCCTTGCTCTCTCTCCTCTCTGTCTCTCTCATAAATAAATAAAATCTTTTTTTTAAAAAAGCATTTAGAGAAACTGAGTAAAATGTACACAAAATCTCTCAGTATCATTTCTTACAACTGTATATGAATTATCCCAAAATAAATTTTATTTTAAAAAATGTTTCATAATGTGATGCCTCCTTACAGACCCTGTGAAATTCAAACCATCATCAATGGAAAAGACATAGTGTGGATTTTATGACTGGATCCAGTGGGAGGCTCACCTCAGATCATGAGATTCCTAGAGCAACAGAGTACTATATGAAGTAGAGAATTATAGACTTTTGGAAAAATACCTTCTGGTGTACTACTAGGATCTGGTAGGGAGTGTCTGATTATGGGACACCAATTGCCTATGCAGGCAATCTTGATATATCCATCCTAGCAATGCTGCTTGGTAATTTAAAAAAAAAAAATCCCTGCATGCAATATGGATGAATCTTAAAATTTTACACTGACAGGCACCTGGGTGGCTCAGTGATTGAGCATCTGCCTTTGGCTCAGGTCGTGATCCTGAGGTCCTGGGATTGATTCCTGCTTCAGGCTTCCCAAGGGAAGCCTGTTCTTCCCTCTGCCTATGTCTCTGCCTCTCTCTCTCTGTGCCTCTTATGAATGAATAAATAAAATTTTCAAAAATAAAAACTTTATACTGAGTGAAAGAAGATAAACACAAAGGAGTACATATTGTAGAATTCCATTTATATGAATTTCTAGTACTAAAAAATGTATGTATAATGTTAAAAATGAGATTGATATTTGTTTGAGGTTGAAGGAAGAGCTAATGCAAAAGAAGGAGAAGAAAGTTTTCTGGAATGATAGAAATGTGCTACATATATCTTGATTTAATCCAAGCCCTACCAAGATACCAACAGCATTTTTTTATAGAACTAGAACAAATAATCTTGAAATACGTATAGAACCACAAAAGACCTCAAACAGCAATAGCAATTTTGAAAAAGAATAAAACTGGAGGTATCACAATCCCAGATTTCAAGATATACTACAAAGCTGTAGTAATCAAAACAGTATGGTACTGGCACAAAAGTAGATACCTAAACACAAGACAGAGCCAATAGTCAATTAACCTATGACAAAGGAGGCCGGGATATGCAATGGGAAAAAGATGGTGTCTTCATCAAACGGTGTTGGGAAAACTAGACAGCTACATGCAAAAGAATGAAACTGGACCACATTCATATACCATACACAGAAATAATTCAAAATGGATTAAGGACCTAAATGTGA
Source organism: Vulpes lagopus (assembly GCF_018345385.1). Lineage (NCBI taxonomy): Eukaryota > Metazoa > Chordata > Mammalia > Carnivora > Canidae > Vulpes > Vulpes lagopus. The sequence goes on along the minus strand of NC_054834.1, from coordinate 19,310,974 downwards.
GATCTGAAATTATAAAAACATCAGAAGAAAGCATGGGACATAGCAACATCTTTCTAGATATGTTTCCTGAGGTAAAGGAAATAAAAGCAAAATAAACTATTGGAACTATATCAAAATTAAAAGATCCTGACACAGAAAGGTAAATAGCAAGAGAACAGAAAGACAACCTACTGAATGGGACAAGATATTTAAATGATATATCCAGTAGGGCTTAGTATCTGAAATATATAAATAATATACAAATAATCCAATTAAAATGGACAGAAGAGACGAACAGACATCTCTCCAAAGAAGACATACAGATGGTCAACAGACACATGAAAAGATGCTCAACATCACTCATCGTCAGAGAGATAAATGCAAACTCAAACCACAATGAGATACAGCCTCACACCTGTCAGAATGGCTAACATCAAAAACACAAGGAACAACATAGGTTGTGAAGATATGGAGAAAAAGGAATGCTTGTGCACTGCTGGTGGGAATGCAAATTGGTAGAATCACTGTGGAAACAGGAGGTTCCTCAAAAATTTAAAAATAGGATTACCATATGATCCAGAACTTCTACTACTGTGTATTTACCCAAAGAATACAAAACACTAATTTGACTAGATCTATACACACCCTATGTTTATGGCAGCGTTATTTACAATAGCTAAAATACAGAAGCAACCCATGTCCATCCACAGATGAATGAATAAAGCAGAAGTATATATATATATATATATATATATATATATATATATTCATATATATTATATAATGGATATTACTCTGCTATAAAAAGTAATGAAATCTTGCCATTTGCAACAACATGGATGGACCTAGAGAATATAATGCTAAGTGAAATAAATGAGTCAGAGAAAGACAACTACCATACAATGTCACTCATATATGGAACTTAAGAAACAAAACAAAAGAACAAAGGAAAAAAGAGATTAAAAAAAAAAAGCAGACTCTTAAATAGAGAGAAACTGAGTTTCTCTCTATTTGGGCTGGAGGTGGGCTGGAGGATGAGTAAAATAGATAAAGGGCTTTAGTGCATTTATTGCGATAAGCACTAATGTATAGAATTGTTGAATCACTATATTGTACGCCCGAAACTAACATGACATGTAAGTTGAAGAATAAATAAAAGAAAGAAATGTATATGAGGGGAAAATTTAAAAAAAAAAAAAAAAAAGGAACGCACTCTATGTTGCCTGGGGTAGTTGTTACCTGGATTTTTACCATTGTCCAAGTTCATCAAACTGAATAGGTAAAATGTGAGCATAGGCCTGCATACAAATATATCTCACTAAGTGCGATTTTAAAAATCCTTTTCAAAAAAGACCTACTAACCAACGTGAACGCACTCCCCCTGGTGAGAGACAGGAGGAGCATGAGATCCCCCGGACGGCAGAGGAGCCGGGGGTCCCTGGAAACCAGCTCCGTGGTTATCACGTCGTTCTCAAACCCTGCAAAGTCAACCGGAGGTCCGAGAAGAATCGCTGCAATCCCACAGATGGAAAAGCGACCACTTTGGCAAGGCGGGAGGCTCGGAGATGTAAACCCCTCGGGACCCATCACAAGCCAACCCACGGGCGTGGGGGCCCTTGGCCACAGCCGGAGGTGCCACGAGCCGCAGAAGACACACCTGGAACTTGCGAGGGTTCACCTGACGGGCGGGCCGGGGTGACTCTGCAGGGCGAGCCCGGGATGTCACCAGGAGGCCGGGCGAGGGCGAGACCCCAGCCCTGGAGAGGGGATGCTGGGCCAGCAGGGCCCCGCGCTGCTCCTGCCCATCGGCTGCAAGCCCCCGCGCTGCGGGCAAGGCTGTCTGAGCAGGGCCCACCTGAGCCTGCTCCCTACCCCGGGGGCAGGCGGGTGTGAGCCCCAGTCCGGGACCTTGGGAGTCTCCAATCGGAGTCGCGCGTCTGAGATCAAAGCTCCAGGCACAGGCTAGGAGAAGGAGTCCGGGTGGAGACCAGTGAGACAGGAGGGGTCCACGCTTTTCTGCGAGGGCTCACTGAAGAGTGGGGCTTGGGACCTTTCAGCTCTGGGGCTGCATCTAATCCGGTTGAAATTAAAAAGGCTATTTCTGAAATACAATCAACAACGGAGGCTCTAACGGCTGGGGTAAATGAAGCAGAAGACAGTGATATAGAAGACAAAATGATGGATAAGTAAATAAAGAAGAAGAGAAAAAGCGATAAGCAACTACTAGATCCTGAGGGGAGGACTCGAGAGATCAGAAACACCGTAAAGCAAAACAATATTAGAACAATTGGGGTCCCAGAGGAAGAAGAAAGGGGGAAAAGAAGGATTATTTGAACAAATTGTAGCTGAAAACTTCCTTGATCTGGGGAGGGAAACATGCATTCTAGTCCAGGAAACACAAGAGAACCCCCTTAGAATCAATAAAAATAGGCCAACATCTAGACAAATAATAGTGAAGCTTGCAAATTTCAGAGATAGAAAATCCTGAAAGCAGTTTGGGACCAGAGGCATTTAACCTACAAGAGTAGAAATGTAAGAGTAAGAAATGTAAGGCTGGAAGTAGCCCTGTCCACAGAGACCTGGCAGGCCTGAAACTACTGACATGTTCTATTCAAGCTGTTAAATGAGAAAAAGATGCAGCCAAGAAAACCTTATCCAGAAGGATTCAGAATATAAGGAGAGATACAAAGCTTCCAGGACAAACAGAAACTAAAAGAATTTGTGATCACTAGACCATCCCTACAAGAAATATTAAAGCAGGGCAGCCCCGGTGGTGCCGCGGTTTAGCGCCGCCTGCAGCCTGGGGTGTGATCCTGGAGACTCGGGATCGAGTCCCACATCGGGCTTCCTGCGTGGAGCCTGCTACTCCCTCTGCCTGTGTCTCTGCCTCTCTGCCTGCCTCTCTGCCTCTGAATAAATAAAAAAAAAAAAAATCAACAACAACAAAAAAAGAAATATTAAAGAGAAGATGATGCAAAGCAAAGAGAGATGTTGGCAAATCAAACTCCAATAAAAAAAAAAAAAAGACAAAAAAAAAAAAAAAAGAGAGAGAGAGAGAGAGAGCCCAAAAGTAACAAAGACCAGAAAGGAACAGAGACAATATAGACACAGGGACTGTACAAGTAATGCAATGACACTAAATACTTTCCAATAATTTCTCCGAATGTCAATGGGGTAAATGCTCCAATCAAAGGACACAGAGTATCAGATTGGATAAAACAAAAACAAAAACAAACAAAAAATAAGAGCCATCATAAGCTATCTGCAAGAGACTTACTTTAGACCCAAGGATACTTCCAGATTAAAAGTGAAGTGGTAGGGATCCCTGGGTGGCACAGCGGTTTGGCGCCTGCCTTTGGCCCAGGGCGCGATCCTGGAGACCCGGGATCGAATCCCACATCAGGCTCCCGGCACATGGAGCCTGCTTCTCCCTCCGCCTGTGTCTCTGCCTCTCTCTTTCTCTCTGTATGACTATCATAAATAAATAAAAAAAAAAATTTTTAAAAAAAAATTAAATAAAAAAAATAAAAATAAAAGTGAAGGGGTAGAGAAACATTTATCATACTAATGGACATCAAAAGAAAGCTGAGATAACAATCCTCATATCAGACAAATTAGATTTTAAACAAAAGACTGCAATAACAGATAAAGAGGAACACTATTACATAATAAAAGGGTCTATCCAACAAACCAATCTAACTATTGTAACTATTTATGCCCCTAACATAGGAGCAGTCAATTATATAAACCGATTAGTAACAAAATTAAAGAAACACATTGATAATAAAATAATAATAGTAAAATATGTTAACATTGCACTAATAGCAATGAACAGATCATCTAAGCAGATGATCAATAAGGAAACAAGGGCTTTGAATGACACATTTTGACCAGATAGACTTCACAGGTATATTCAGAACATTTCATCCTAAACAACAGAATACACATTCTTCTCTAGTTCACATGGAACATTCTCCTGACTAGATCACAACATAGGGCCATAAATCAGGTCTTAATCAGTACCAAAATATTGGGATTATTCCCTGCCTATTCTCAGACCAGAGTGCTGTAAAACTTGAACTCAGTCACAAGAGAAAATTTAAAAGGAACACAATTTCATGGATGTTAAAGAGCATCCTATTAAAAATTAATGGGTCAACCAGGAAATTAAAGAAGAATTTTAAAAATTCATGGAAGCAAATAAGAATGAAAACATGAGTTCAAAACCTTTGAGATGCAGCAGAGGGATCCTAGGAGGGAAGTACATAGCAATGCAAGTCTTTCTCAAGAAACAAGAAAAGTCTCAAAAACACAACCTAACTTTAAATCTAAAAGAGCTGGAGAATGAATAGCAAATAAAGTCTAAATCCAGCAGGAGAATCTTTATTATAATCCTAATAAAGATTAGGGTAGAAATCAATGAAAGAGAAACCAAAACAACAGTAGAACAAGACCAACAAAACTAGGAGCTGGTTCTTTGAAAGAACTAATAAGATTGATAAACCCTTAGCCAGACTTATCAAAAAGAAGAGAGAAAGGACCCAAATAAATAAAATCATGAGTGAAAGAGGAGAAATCACAACCCATGCCAAAGAAATACAAATAATTATAAGAACATGTTATGAGCAACTATATGCCAACAAATTAGGCAATCTGGAAGAAATGGATGCATTCATAGAAACATATAAACTATCAAAACTGAAACAGGAAAAAATAGAGAACCAAACAGACCCATAACCAGCAAGGAAATTAAAGCAGTAATCACAAATTTCCCAACAAACAAGAGTCCAGGGCCTGATGGCTTCCCAGGGGAATTCTACCAAACATTTAAAGAGGAATTAATATTTATTTTTCTGAAGCTGTTTCAAAAAATAGAAATGGAAAGAAAACTTCCCAATTCTTTCTACGAGGCCAGCATTATCTTGATAGACAAAGACCCCACCAAAAAGGAGAATTACAGAAGAATATCCCTAATGAACATGGATGCAAAAATTCTTACCAAGATACTAGTCAATAAGATCCAATAGTACATTAAGAGGATTATTCACCATGACCAAGTGTGATTTATTCCTGTGCTGCAAAGGTTGTTTCAACATCCACAAATTAATCAATGTGATAATTTACATTAATAAAAGAAAGGACAAGAACCATATGATCCTCTCAAGAGATGCAGAAGAAACATTTGACAAAATACAGCATCCTTTCTGATTAACACTCTCCACAGTGAGGGATAGAGAGAACATACCTCAATATCATAAAATCCATATATGAAAAGCCCATGGCAAGTATCATTCTCAATGGGGAAAAACTGAGAGCTTTTCCCCTAGGGTCAGGAACATGACAGGGACATCCACTCTCACCCCTGTGATTCAAAAGAGTACTATAAGTACTAGCCTCAGCAAACAGACAACAAAAAGAAATAAAAGGTATCCAAATTTTCAAAGAAGTAGTCAGACTCTCACTCTTCAAAATATTCTATGTGGAAAACCCAAAAGACTTCCACCTCAAAATTGCTAGAACTCATAGGAATTCAGCAAAGTGACAGGATATAAAATCAATGCATGGATATTAGTTGCATTTCCATACACTAACAATGAGACAGAAGAAAGAGAATTTAAGGAATCAATCCCATTTACAATTGCACCTAAAGCCATAAGATACCTAGGAATAAATCTAACAAAAGTGGTAAAGAATCTGTACTTTGAAAACTATACAAAACTTATGAAAGAAATTGAGGAAGACACAAAGAAATGGGAAAACATTCCATGCTCATAGACTGGAAGAAGAAAAATTGCTAAAATGTCTATGCTACCCAGAGCAATCTATACATTCAGTGCAATTCCTATCAAAATACCATCAATGTTTTTCATACAGCTGGAACAAACAATCCTAAAATTTGTATGGAACCAGAAAAAAACCCAAGTAGCCAGAGGAAAGCTGAAAAAGAAAACCAAAGCTGATGACATCACAATTCTGGACCTCAGGCTATATTACAATGTTATAATCATCAAGTATAGTACTGGCACAAAAACAGACACATAGACCAATGGAACAGAATAAAGAACCCAGAATGGACCCTCGACTCTATGGTTAACTAATCTTTGACAAAGTAAGAAAGAATACCCAATGGAAAAAAGTATCTTCAACAAATGATGTTGGAAAAGTTGGACAGTCACATGTAGAAGAATGAAACTGGACCATTTTCTTATACCATACACAAAAGTAAACTCAAAATGAATGAAAGACTTCAATATGAGACAGGAATCCATCAAAATCACAAGCAGGAATTTCTTTGACCTTGGCTACAGCAACTTCTTGCTAGACACATCTCCAAAGGCAAGGTAAACGAAAGCAAAAATGAACTATTTGGGCTTTATCAAGATAAAATCTTTTGTGGAATGCCTAGGTGGCTCAGTGGTTGAGTGTCTGCCTTTGGCTCAGGGCATGATCCTGGGATCTGGGATAGAGTCCCGCATCGGGCTCCTTGCATGAAGATTGCTTCTCCCTCTGCCTAGGTCTCTGCCTCTCTCTCTCTCTCTCTCTCTCTCTCTCTCTCTCTCTCTTTCTGTGTCTCTCATGAATAAATAAATAAATAAATAAAATCTTTTTTAAAAAGATAAAATCTTTTGCACAGCAAAGGAAATAGTCAACAAAACCAAAAGACAATCTACAGAATGGAAAAAGATATTTGCAAATGACATATAAGATAAATGGCTAGTATCAAAAAAGAGCTTATCAAATTCAACACACAAAAAAACAAGTAATCCAGTCAAGAAATGGGCAGAAAACATGAACAGGCATTCCTCCAAAGAAGACACCCAAATGGCCAACAGGTAGGTTAAAATATGCTCAACGTTGTTCATCATCAGGGAAATACAGATCAAACCCACAATGAGATATCACCTTACACCAGTCAGAATGGCTAAAATGAACAAGTCAGGAAACAACAGATGTTGGCCAAGATGTGGAAAAAAGGGAACCCTCTTACACTGCTGGTGGGAATACAAGCTGGTACAGCCACTCTGGAAAACAGTATGGAGGTTCCTCAAAAAGTTAAAAATAAGGCTACTCTATAACCGAGCAACTGCATTACTTGGTATTTTATTTACTCAAAGGATACAAATACAGTGATCCAAAGAGGTACCTGCACCCCAATGTTTATAGTAGCAGTGTTTACAATAGCCAAACTATGGAAAGAGCCTAGATGTCCACTGACAGATGGATGGAGAAAGATGTGGTACATATATATTCAACAGAATATTAATTAGTCATCAAAGAAATGAAATCTTACTACTTGCAATGATGTTGATGAAAGTAGAGGGCATTATGCTAAGCAAAGTTAAGTCAATCAGAGTAAGACAATTATTACATGATTTCACTCCTTTGTGGAACTTAAGAAACAAGACAGAAGATCACAGGGGAAGAGAGGGAAAAATAAAATAAGACAAAAATCAAAGAGGGAGACAAACCATAAGATAGTTTTAACTCTAGGAAACTAAATGAAAGTTGGTAGAGGGGAGACGAGTGGGGGGATGGGGTAACTGGCTGATGGATATTAAGGAGGGTGCATGATGTAATGAACACTAGGTTTTATATGCAACTGATGAATCACTGACCTTTTTACTTCTGAAACTCATAATACACTCTATGTAAATAAGTCAATCGGAGAAGGACAAACAGTGTATGTTCTCATTCATTTGGGGAATATGAATAATAGTGAAAGGGAATATAAAGGAAGGGAAAAGAAATGTTGGGAAATATCAGGAAGGGAGACAGAACATAAAGACTCCTAACTCGGGGAAACGAACTAGGGGTGGTGGAAGGGGAGGAGGGCGGGTGTTGGAGGGGAATGGGTGACGGGCACTGAGGTGGACACTTGACGGGATGAGCACTGGGTGTTTTTCTGTATGTTGGTAAATTGAACACCAATAAAAGTTAATTAAAAAAAATTAATTGAATTTAAATAAAATAAAATTTTTCAAAAACATAGGAGAATTGGGCATCAGTATCCATTCTCAGGAAATTAAGCCCTCTGCACCTTTCACTGACTTTCTCTATAGTTTCAGGGGAGGTCTTGACAAAGGCATACAGTGTGCCTGAAGTAGGATCCATTAAATTTTATTTCCTCTGGATATATCTACTGTATCAGTAGCTGAAATGAGAGCTGAGTTAAGCCTATATGATGCAAAGACAGTAAGAGTATTTTGTACATCATCAATGTATGCTAATATCATAATATTACACATAAAGTATTCTTCCCCCAATTTGAAACTGAATATGATAAAATCTTTAAATTGAGAACTAACGTCTAGGTATAATGATCAATTTTAGGGCATATTTGGCAACAGCCAACATGTTAAGTAACCCAGTGGGATATAATCACCAATTTCCAGTCTGATAAAATTCCATAGACCAAATAATTAATTTCTTCAACAAGTCATTTTCTATGTGAAAGAGAGACTTATAATAGATAAACAAAAAATTAAGAGTCCTCAACCAGTTGCAGTGCATGCGTGGTAGGCAGCCACACAGTTCACACTTCACTGAACTCCAATTGCAGAGAACAAATTGACTGACATCCTCAGCTCTGGGCTCTGGCATTTATCACTGCATCTGTCCTAAGCCTATGCCTCCCACAAGCTGTTCCCAGCCAGTGACTAACTGTGGCATAGATATTAAGGAACACTCATTCCTGGTAGCCTTGGGACCCTTCAATGAACTACTTTGGCTTGGGGACCTCCATATATCTTGTCAAACTTCCTTTGAGCCGCACTGCCGTCTTGGACTCTTCTACACAATTTTCCCCACTTTTCTCTTTCCACCCACAATAGTCAGAAACGCATTGCAATCTGGTGGTGCTGTAAGACCGTCCTGGTTTCTTTCCTAATTTCTCTCACTGACCTTTACTCTAATAAATCTCATGCATATCTACTCTCAAGCCAATACAGCAGAGATCTTAATGCCAGTTAAAACAGCAAACTATACAGAAGTCAGCAAACTGTAACTGTAGCTCCTAAGTCAAATCGAGACTGTGATCTGTTTTTATAGTCTACAAGCTTAAAAAAGCTTTTACATTTTTAAGTGTTTATAATAGAAAAGAAAATAATGTATACAGTGAAAACTGTATGTGGCCAATAAACCCTGAAATGTTTATTTTCTGGTTCTTTATATGAAAAAGGACTGACTCCTTTGCTGACTCCTAAACTATAGAAAGGAAGGAATGGAGGGAAGGATGTAGGAAATGGGGGAGGGGGAAGCATTTTTATAGGCGTTTGATGAAATTTTAATTGGCTACATAGTTGATATTTAGAAATTAATGTTTATTTTTAGGTATAATATTAGTATTGTGGCTATGTTTTTTAAAGTTATTTTTTTAAACCATTATCAGATGAAATAATATAATATCTGGAATTTACTTCAAAAATTCATGACTGGAGAGGGCAGAAGTGTAGATATAATAAGATCGGCCATGAGTTGACAAGTCACAAGAACAAAAGGCACAGTATAAGGAATATAGCCAATGATACATATACATATAACAGGGTTATATGGTAACAGATGGTAGCTACACTTGTGGTAAGCATAGCATAATGTACAAACTTGTGGGATCACTATGCTGCACACCTGACACTAACGTGACATTTTGTTTTAACTACATTAAAAAAAATTTTTTTTAAAGATTGGTCATGAGTTGATAATTATTGATAGTGGTGGTAATTACAGGGCAGTTCCTTATACTATTGTCTCTAGTTATGCATATATTTGAAATATTCTATGAGAAAAGGATTACAGATTTATTAAATAAATTGGAAGAGAAATCAAATAAAAATAAGGAAGACTTTTTAATACTTAAATACTACTCAAAACAGAATAAGAAAATATTTGACATTACTAATTGTTGCGGGTTAAATTGAAACTCAAGGAGAAAACTGCATCTGCAAGTCAAAGAGAGAAACCTGGGACAGAGGCTTCCTCATGGGCGTCAGAAGGAACCAGCTCTGCTGATCTAGATTTCTAAGCTACCAGAACTGTGAGACAAGCAAATTTTTTTTAAATTTATTTTTTATTGGTGTTCAATTTACCAACATACAGAATAACACCCAATGCTCATCCCGTCAAGTGCCCCCCTCAGTGCCCATCACCCATTCACCCCCACCCCCGCCCTCCTGCCTTCCACCACCCCTAGTTCATTTCCCAGAGTTAGGAGTCTTTATGTTCTGTCTCCCTTCCTGATATTTCCCATACATTTCTTCTCCCTTCCCTTATATTCCCTTTTACTATTATTTATATTCCCCAAATGAATGAGAACATACACTGTTTGTCCTTCTCTGATTGACTTACTGCACTCAGCATAGTACCCTCCAGGTCCATCCACGTGGAAGCAAATGGTGGGTATTTGTCGTTTCTAATGGCTGAGGAATATTCCACATCTTCTTTATCCATTTATCTTTCGATGGACACCGAGGCTCCTTCCACAGTTTGGCTATTGTGGACATTGCTGCTAGAAACATCGGGGTGCAGGTGTCCCGGCGTTTCATTGCATCTGAATCTTTGGGGTAAATCCCCAGCAGTGCAATTGCTGGGTCGTAGGGCAGGTCTATTTTTAACTCTTTGAGGAACCTCCACACAGTTTTTTCCAGAGTGGCTGCACCAGTTCACATTCCCACCAACAGTGTAAGAGGGTTCCCTTTTCTCCGCATCCTCTCCAACATTTGTGGTTTCCTGCCTTGTTAATTTTCCCCATTCTCACTGGTGTGAGGTGGGATCTCATTGTGGTTTTGATTTGTATTTCCCTTATGGCAAGTGATGCAGAGCATTTTCTTATGTGCTTGTTGGCCATGTCTATGTCTTCCTCTGTGAGATTTCTGTTCATGTCTTTTGCCCATTTCATGATTGGATTGTTTGTTTCTTTGCTGTTGAGTTTAATAAGTTCTTTATAGATCTTGGAAACTAGCCCTGATAGGTCATTTGCAAATATCTTCTCCCATTCTGTAGGTTGTCTTTTAGTTTTGTTGACTGTATCCTTTGCTGTGCAAAAGCTTCTTATCTAGATGAAGTCCCAATAGTTCATTTTTGCTTTTGTTTCTTTTGCCTTCATGGATGTATCTTGTAACAAGTTACTGTGGCCGAGTTCAAAAAGGGTGTTGCCTGTGTTCTCCTCTAGGATTTTGATGGAATCTTGTCTCACATTTAGATCTTTCATCCATTTTGAGTTTATCTTTGTGTATGGTGCAAGAGAGTGGTCCAGTTTCATTCTTCTGCATGTGGATGTCCAATTTTCCCAGCACCATTTATTGAAGAGACTGTCTTTCTTCCAATGGATAGTCTTTCCTCCTTTATCGAATATTAGTTGACCATAAAGTTCAGGGTCCACTTCTGGGTTCTCTATTCTGTTCCATTGATCTATGTGGCAGTACCACACTGTCTTGATGACCACAGCTTTGTAGTACAACCTGAAATCTGGCATTGTGATGCCCCCAGCTAAGGTTTTCTTTTTTAAAATTCCCCTGGCTATATCTGTAGATATCTGGGTCTTTTCTGATTCCACACAAATCTTAAAATAATTTGTTCTAACTCTCTGAAGAAAGTCCATGGTATTTTGATAGGGATTGCATTAAACGTGTAAATTGCCCTGGGTAACATTGACATTTTCATAATATTAATTCTGCCAATCCATGAGCATGGAATATTTTTCCATCTCTTTGTGTCTTCCTCAATTTCTTTCAGAAGTGTTCTATAGTTTTTAGGGTATAGATCCTTTACCTCTTTGGTTAGGTTTATTCCTAGGTATCTTATGCTTTTGGATGCAATTGTAAATGGGATTGACTCCTTAATTTCTCTTTCTTCAGTCTCATTGTTAGTGTATAGAAATGCCACTGATTTCTGGACATTGATTTTGTATCCTGCCACACTACCAAATTTCTGTATGAGTTCCAGCAATCTTGGGGTGGAGGCTTTTGGGTTTTCTATGTAGAGTATCATGTCATCGGTGAAGAGGGAGAGTTTGACTTCTTCTTTGCCAATTTGAATGCCTTTAATGTCTTTTTGTTGTCTGATAGCTGAGGCAAGGACATCCAGTACTATGTTGAATAGCAGTGGTGAGAGTGGACATCCCTGTCTTGTTCCTGATCTTAGGGGAAAGGCTCCCAGTGCTTCCCCATTGAGAATGATATTTGCTGTGGGCTTTTCGTAGATGGCTTTTAAGATGTTGAGGAATGTTCCCTCTATCCCTACGCTCTGAAGAGTTTCGATCAGGAATGGATGCTGTATTTTGTCAAATGCTTTATCTGCATCTAATGAGAGGATCATTTGGTTCTTGGTTTTTCTCTTGCTGATATGATGAATCACATTGCTTGTTTTACGAGTGTTGGACCAGCCTCGTGTCCCAGGAATAAATCCTACTTGGTCATGATGAATAATTTTCTTAATGTATTGTTGGATCCTATTTGCTAGTATCTTGTTAAGAATTTTTGCATCCATGTTCATCAGGGATATTGGTCAGTAATTCTCCTTTTTGCTGGGGTCTTTGTCTGGTTTTGGAATTAAGCTGATGCTGGCCTCATAGAACGAATTTGGAAGTACTCCATCTCCTTCTATCTTTCCAAACAGCTTTAGTAGAATAGGTATGGTTTCTTCTTTAAACGTTAGATAGAATTCCCCAGGGAAGCCATCTGGCCCTGGACTTCTGTGTCTTGGGAGGTTTTTGATGACTGCTTCAATTTCCTCCTTGGTTATTTGTCTGTTCAGGTTTTCTATTTCTCCTGTTCCAGTTTTGGTAGTTTGTGGCTTTCCAGGAATGCATCCATTTCTTCTAGATTGCCTAATTTATTGGCGTATAGCTGTTCATAATATGTTTTTTAAAATTGTTTGTATTTCCTTGGTGTTGGTAGTGATCTCTCCTTTCTCATTCATGATTTTATTAATTTGAGTCTTCTCTCTCTTCTTTTTAATAAAGCTGGCTAATGGTTTATCTATCTTATTAATTCTTTCAAAGAACCAACTCCTGGTTTGGCTGATCTGTTCCACAGTTCTTCTGGTCTCGATTTCATTGAGTTCTGCTCGAATCTTAATTAACTCTCTTCTTCTGCTGGGTGTAGGATCTATTTGCTGTTTTTTCTCTAGCTCCTTTATGTGTAAGGTTAGCTTTTGTATTTGAGTTCTTTTTAGTTTTTGAATGGATGCTTGTATTGCGATGTATTTCCCCCTTAGGACTGCTTTTGCTGTATCCCAAAGATTTTGAACGGTTGTATCTTCATTCTCATTAGTTTCCATGAATCTTTTTAATGGTTCTCTAATTTCCTGGTTGACCCTTTCATCTTTCAGCAGGATGGTCCTTAACGTCCACATGTTTGTGGTCCTTCCAAACTTCTTGTTGTGATTTAGTTCTAATTTCAAGGCATTATGGTCTGAGAATATGCAGAGGACGATCCCAATCTTTTGGTATTGGTTCAGACCCGATTTGTGACCCAGTATGTGGTCTATTCTGGAGAAAGTTCCATGTGCACTTGAGAAGAATGTGTATTCAGTTGAGTTTGGATGTAAAGTTCTGTAGATATCTGTGAAATCCATCTGGTCCAGTGTATCATTTAAAGCTCTTATTTCTTTGGAGATGTTGTGCTTAGAAGACCTATTGAGGGTAGAAAGAGCTAGATTGAAGTCACCAAGTATAAGTGTATTATTATCTAAGTATTTCTTCACTTTGGTTATTAATTGATTTAAATATTTGGCAGCTCCCACATTCAGGGCATATTAAGGGGATTGTTAAGTCCTCTTGTTGGATAGATCCTTTAAGTATGATATAGTGCCCCTCTTCATCTCTCACTACAGTCTTCGGGGTAAATTTTAGCTTATCTGATATAAAGATGGCAACCTCTGCTTTCTTTTGAGGACCATTTGAATGGTTAATGGTTCTCCAACCTTTTATTTTCAGGTTGTAGGTGTCCTTCTGTCTAAAATGAGTCTCTTGTAGACAGCAAATAGATGGGTCCTGCTTTTTTATCCAGTCTGACACTCTGCGCCTTTTGATGGGGTCATTAAGCCCGTTCACATTCAGAGTTACTATTGAAAGATATGAGTTTACTGTCATCATGATATCTATTCAGTCCTTGTTTTTGTGGATTGTTCCACTGAACTTCTTCTTAAAGGGGAATTTTAAGAGTCCCCCTTAAAATTTCTTCCAGAGCTGGTTTGGAGGTCACATATTCTTTCAGTTCCTGCCTGTCTTGGAAGCTCTTTATCTCTCCTTCCATTTTGAATGAGAGCCTTGCTGGATAAAGTATTCTTGGTTGCATGTTCTTCTCATTTAGGACCCTGAATATATCCTGCCAGGCCTTTCTGGCCTGCCAGGTCTCTGTGGAGAGGTCTGCTGTTACCCTAATATTCCTCCCCATAAAAGTCAGGGACTTTTTTTCTCTTGCTGCTTTAAGGATCTTCTCCTTATCTTTGAAATTTGCAAGCTTCACTATTAAATGTCAAGGTGTTGAATGGTTTTTATTGATTTTAGGGGGGGATCTCTCTATTTCCTGGATCTGAATGCCTGTTTCCTTTCCCAGGTTAGGAAAGTTTTCAGCTAGGATTTGTTCAAATACACTTTCTGGTCCTCTGTCCCTTTCGGCGCCCTCGGGAACCCCAATTAAACGTAGGTTTTTCTTCCTCAGGCTGTCGTTTATTTCCCTTAATCTATCTTCATGGTCTTTTAATTGTTTGTCTCTTTTTTCCTCAGTTTCCCTCTTTGCCATCAACTTGTCTTCTATGTCACCCACTCGTTCTTCCACCTCATTAACCCTCGTAGTTAGGACTTCTAGTTTGGATTGCATCTCATTCAATTGATTTTTAATTTCTGCCTGATTGGATCTAAATTCTGCAGTCATGAAGTCTCTTGAGTCCTTTATGCTTTTTTCTAGAGCCACCAGTAGCTGTATAATAGTGCTTCTGAATTGGCTTTCTGACATTGAATTGTAATCCAGATTTTGTAACTCTGTGGGAGAGAGGGCTGTTTCTGATTCTTTCTTTTGAGATGAGGTTTTCCTTCTAGTCATTTTGCTCAGTGCAGAGTGGCCAAAACCAAGTTGTATTGGGAAAAGGAGAAAAAGAGAGGAGAGAAAGAAGGAAAGAAAAGAGAAAAAGAAAAAAGGAAAAAAAGAGAAGAAAAAGAGAAAGAAAAAGAAAGAAAGGAAAAAAGGGGTGGGGGAAGCAAGCAGAAATCAAAAAGAAAAAAAAAAAGAAAAAAGAAAAAACACGGGGGATTATCTTTTGATTCTGTATACTTTAAGTCCCTTGACTTCCCCTGGAACTGGTCCGTCTCTCTGGTCTTCTGGGGGAGGGGCCTGCTGTGCTGATTTTCAGGTGTTAGCACTTGGGGGAGCTGCTCTGCCCCTGCCTGGTGCAGGGCTCAGTGGGGGTTGTTCACCCCGAGGGGCCCCAGGATTGGATTCACGCTCCCGCCCCGCAGCCCCCTCCGCGGAGCCGCCGCCCGAGCACCTCCGAGCTGCTCCGGGTCCCGCCGAGGCTGCAGCCCTTAGGGAGCTCGGCGCATCTCCCTGGGCGCAGTTCCTCTGTTACTGTCCCAGGGAGCCCGAGGGCATCCCCGCCTTTCTGGGGATCCTGCTCCAATTCCCCGGGAGGCCTTTCCGCGGGGAAGGTCGGTGCAGCTCCTGCTCCTCCGGGACGGGGCTTTCCTCTCCTGGGGACACTCGCCCCGGCCTCAGCCCGGCTCCTCGCGGGGCCCCTCCCCCTCGGAGGCCTTTTGTGTCTTTATTTCTTTTTCCCCGTCTTCCTACCTTGATAGAAGCGCGAACTCTTCTCACTGTAGCGTTCCAGCTGGTCTCTCTTTAAGTCTCAGGCCGAATTCGTAGATTTTCAGGATGGTTTGAAGGTTATCTAGGTAATTTGGTGGGGACAGGTGACTTGGGGACCCTACTCTTCCGCCGTCTTGCCCTTCCTCCGCAAATTTTGTTGTTTAAGCCACCCAGTTTGTGCTACTTTGATACGGCAGTCTTTGCAAACTGAGACAATGATGAAATGCACAATTTCCTGGAAAAAAAAAATTAAATGGCCAATAGCAATTTTAAAAACAAAAAAGAGGGATCCCTGGGTGGCGCAGCGGTTTGGCGCCTGCCTTTGGCCCAGGGCGCGATCCGGAAGACCCTGGATCGAGTTCCACGTCGGGCTCCCGGTGCATGGAGCCTGCTTCTTCCTCTGCCTGTGTCTCTGCCTCTCTCTCTCTCTCTCTCTGTGACTATCATAAATAAATAAAAATTAAAAAAAAAAACAAAAAACAAAAAAGAGGGCATCCCTGGGTGGCTCAGTACTTTAGCGCCTGCCTTTAGGGCCAGGGCATGATCCTGGGGTCTCAGGATGGAGTCCCACATCAGACTCCCTGCAGGGAGCCTGCTTCTCCCTCTGCCTGTGTCTCTGCCTCTCTCTCTCTGTCTCAAATAAATAAATAAATAAATAGTCAGATAGCAAAACAACTATGGGTAGAATTAAGGGGCAGGGGATGTCCTCTCCAAAAGAGTATAATTTTAGGGATAGTTTTCCTTATATGTCCAAATTTCCACAGAACCACAATTTTCATTGCATACTAACTCTTCCAAGGTACATAAACATATAACTCTAAGGCATTTACTTATGAATGTAGATAATGTTAGGGCTCCCTAGATCAGAGGACAAGTCCTCTTCTATGCCTATATTTAAGAAAATAAGAGCGAATATTAATCAAGAATTTGTATTCTAAATGTTTTTCATGCAGGAATTCATATCAACTTCTGAGGTACATACTAATTGGTGACATTTTTTCAAAATATTTTATTTATTTATTTATTTCAAAGAGAGAAAGAATGAGCAGGGAGGAGGACAGAGGGAGACTAGACTCTGCTGAGCCAGCAGCTCGACATGAGGCTCAATTCCAGGACCCTGAGATCATGACATGAGCTGAAGGCAGCCACTTGACAGACTGAGACTCACCCTCCCATTTTGTTGATGTGAAAATAGATACAGAGAATTAAGTAACATGTGCAAGACCACATATCTGAGCAGTGAAAGAACTAGGGTCGAATGCAAGTCTAGGCAATGTAGCTCTAAAGGCTAAATCCCTGAAGTGCGTTTTTATACTGCCACCCTAATGAGAAAATATTTTAATTGTAGCATTCAGATATAGAACAAAAGATAGAAAAGAGAATGTTAAGTGAGCAAATATCTCTTTATGTGATGGACTATTATGCAAGTTACCAACATGATTTTTAAACAATCCAGTGATAGGGGAAATGATCATGAGCAGGAAAAGCAGCATAGAAAGATATTTTAAGATTGACTTTCTTTGCATTGGATTTAATAAAACAGTAGAAGATAAATTCGATTAAGTATGTTAAAATGGGATGAAGCACAAATATTCAAAAAAGAAAATATTAAAAAGTGGAGAGATTTTCAAAATTAAGCTGAGTAAAATTTTTATTAATAAAAGCTTTTCCTCATTATCATTTTACTTTCCCTTGAAATGAAAAAAAAAAAAGACACATGAGTAAATATTTTTAATCGTTCTACTTAGTAATAGTTCCTAAGTGACAAGACCTTCTACCATAATGCAGCATGGCATCTCTTACCTCCTTAATTCCCATTCTCACTCTGACCCCAAAGGCTTGAAGTACTATATAAAAACAATAGAATTCTTGGTGCTTATTAATTGTAAATATTGTCCTTTGCACTAAACCAATATTAGAGTAATAAAAGCTATATGAAGCAAAAGCTGAGATTAGCAATTTAATTAGTTATTCTTCCTGGGACTTTATGTAACATAACAGAATATTAGCAGTTAAAAATGACACTCACTACCAAATAACATGTATGCTCATGCTTAGTGTATACAGGGAAAAAAATGTTCTCTTTTCTATAAAGGCTTAAATATAATTCATTAATTTTAAACAATTAAATTTATCCCTTTATTCTTAAGTTCTGTTACTGAAATACTAAGTCACTTATTATTCCTACAATTGAAAATAATGACATACTTCTAGGAATTTTCCTTCCAAATATAAGAGAACACTTGGCTTTGAACAAATTCTTCTTCTAACTTACCAAGTCAACAATTAATTTCTTTAATGTAGAAGATTTTTTCAATGTACATGTAAGTTAAAATGAGCAACCTCTCTATAACTACCTAGTTTTGAAAATCAAACTATGGTTTGATTTTTTATATACCATTATCAACCTGAGAAAGAAGCACAGAGAAACAGAACTTGTGGTCTCAGGTGCTAAATACATGTGAAAGTAAATTAACTGGTAAATTGAATTTCCTTTGACAGAAAGAGTTGATGCTTATTTTCTAAGTCAGGAAAAGCATGCATCTGCAGAAGGCACATTTTACATCTGGAACCATCTGGAGAGACTGAATAATGTGGGTGTCTCGATAAGGGACCAGAACTACCTTTTATAAGGCTATCCTTATATATGTTATAAGGATATATATTTCTGAAGATCCTTGTCTGAGTTTGGACTGCCATAACAAAATGGGCAGCTTAGACAATAAAAATGTATTTTTCCACAGTTCTGGAGGCTAGAAGTTCCAGATCAAGGTACCAGCCAATTTGGTTCCTAGTGAAACCTTTCTTCTTGGCTTGTAGAAGGTTGTCTTCTCTCTGTGTCTGCACGTGGCAGAGAAAGAGAGAAAAGGAGAGAGCCTTGAGTGAGTTCTTCTATCTCTTCTTATAAGGACACTAATGCCACCAGATCAGGGTCCCACTCTTATGACTTCATTTAACTCTAATTACTTCCAAAAAGACCCTAAGACAGTCTCATTAGAGGCTGGAGCTTCAACATATAAGTCTAAGCAGCGCGTAAGCATTCATTCCATAGCAATCATCCTGGCTAGGATTCAGAAAGGCTTCAGTTTCCAAGTCTTCCAAACATCCATTTAGCTTTCTTGGCATGCAAAATGTTTCCTTCTGTATCTATAGACACTATTGTTTCTTGATGTATCTCTTTATGTTCTTATCTATTTATTTGAAGAGGAGAGATATAACAAATGACTTTGAGACAGGGAAACCAATTTCTTAAACCTGTGAGGAAATCTCATGTGAAACCATAAGTTTCTTGGAAACTGGATAATGTCATATTTTGTTAACGATTTTAAACTTCCTATGTTGTGACTTCCTTTAATTAGCCACCAAGAAGTTACTGAAGTTGGTTACTTCCATATACCTTTTGGTGATTCTTGAGGGGAATTAAGGGAATGGTAATATAAAAACAGTGAAACCTTTTTAAAATTACCTTTCTGATGATTCACTGTCAAGAGGAATTATAGGCAAAGAGTAACAGTCTTTAGATTCAGAAGCTAAATATATGTTCTTGCCCTCTGTCTCAGCAATGCAAACTGAACACGATAATTTGTAGTAATATAATTCATAAAATCTAAATTAGTAAATACATAGTAATGCCATAATTAGGAGCAGGTGAACTACAGAAGAACATTTCTGAGTGAGCGCTGACAGGCCAGTGTCTCTCAGGCAGCGGTGCATGCCTTCCCATTCTTTCTGGTCACCAAGTATTGTACCATGCGCACGCGCGCGCGCACACACACACACACACACACACACTTACACATATACACCATCAGAGGACATATTTCAATCTAATACTCAGAATCTAATACTCAGAATCCTATTAATAAAGAGGAGCCTTTTGTCAAAATAATATAAGCTACTCTGAATACTCCATTCAGAGTGGAGAAATTGCTTACATTGTAATATAAATGGTGTCGGTACCTATTTAGTACATCCTCCTCCTTCTAACCCATGCCTACATTTTTTTGTATGTGTAGGAATGTGAAACTCACCACAGCTACCCTTTTAAGTAGTACAGCCATCAGTCTTTAATGGCCATTTTTGGCAATACTGGGTACTAGCAAAAGCTTAAAAATTGCTTTATCTTTTACAATACGGCTAATACAATTCTTAGGTAAGAAATTCCCACACCATTTACTAAAGGTTAGAATAGAGCCTGTACAAGGATATTCATATAAACTTCATGGACTAGGGAATGGGCACTAACTCATTCTGCCTGTAATAATACATATTTTAGCAGGCCAACTTTATATTCTCAGTTGATTACAAGATCCTTGTAAGTGGAGAATATGTCTTATCCGAATATCTTGAGAGTATTTTTCATAGTAACCTGAAAGTGAGCATATTTTCTAAAATAGAAATTCTATTCTCACCATCTGATCAAAGAATTTTTGGTTAGTTAATATTTATATAAAAGTCTTCCAAATTTGTAAAAATTATATTTTTGGTAATCAAATGCCCCCCTTTTTTTTCACTGGTATATAAACATCATCTTAATATCACTTCAGTTGGGTATTGAGTTTAAATTAGGTAAGAAAGTGGAAGTAGTTAAAATAGCTTTCCTTAACTTGTACAATAGATTGATAGTAATAAAGTAAAACCCAGTTTCCTGACTAATGTGGTATGAAGAGTTTCAAATTATTCTCTGTGATAAAAGAGCACATTAATGTGGTCTGTGAGGTTTGTACAGCTGATCTATGAGTTTTTACAAACTATCAGGCTGATGCCTCTGTTTGTCAACCATTCATCCCTAACCCTTTCCAATTTGATTTTCTCCTACAACACTCCACTAAAACTGTTTTATCAGAAGTTATCAATGATCTTTCCCTGAGCCTATTTCTCTTGAATGCTCAGAAAGAGAAGATTGTATATTCCACTACCACCTTTTGAAACACCTGTCTTACCTATGACATTAGAATACCCTGGTAATTGCTTCCCCTCTTCCTTTTCCCCTCTCTCCTCCATAGGAACTTTCCCACTCTTTAATGCCACCAATTGTGGGTGGTCCATCCTTGACTTTATTCTTTTCTCTGTGCACTAATCTCCTTTCTTCTCTGTTCATTATCTTTCCAAGTGACTCAGATCACTATGCAAATGAATCTCAAAAACATAGTTCTCACTCCTCTCCTATAATTTAATCCTAACATTACAAATGCCAGCTAAATATTACTACAGGTGTTAGGATATAGTGATTGGGAGGGTAGGAAGTGAAAAGATGTAGATGTAGCCTTCTATATATAGGGACATAAGACATTTAGAAAAACATATGAAACTGGGCAGGAATTGAAGAGTTCCTTGGAAAAAGTTATGTATTTTCAAGAACGTTTTGCCATTAGGTTCTATGGCAAAAATTTACCAGATTGGATCCACACAAATAAGTTCCTCAGTTTAAAAGAAAAATATATCTTAGTAAGATTTCAGATATATATGAAATATATTCTAAGGATAAGAGAGTTTTGTTTTGTTACCCTTACAGAGTTGAAAGGTGTGTAAGAGGTCAGAGAGTGAGATAATATGAGGAAAGTGTAAGCAGTTGGATGAAAAAAGAGTGTATACAACCTGGAAACATAGCACATCTTGAGTACTTCTCACGCTTATCATTTATCTGACTGCTATGGTGACAAATACATGTAATCTCAAGATATCTGTGTTACATCCATTGTCCTGTCTGTTGCCATTGCAACACAAAAGGGAAATCTAAAGGGAGTAGAATAGTGCCAATGACACCGTCTAATCTCCTTTACATTATTCCAACACCTTTCTATGCATATCCAGTCCGGGTTCTCCTCCTACCAATGGGACCATCATCACATATTAGGTCCTAACTGTGTCATGTTTGACATCTTCCTTATCCCCAATGCTGTGCATAAATAAGTCTTCAGACTCCTGGGACATCTGGGTGGCTCAGCGGTTGAGCGTCTGCCTTTGGCTCAGGGCGTGATCCCAGATCCTGGGATTCAGTCCCACTTCGGGCTCCCTGCATGGAGCCTGCTTCTCCCTCTGCCTGTGTCTCTGTCTCTCTCTCTGTGTCTCTCATGAATAAATAAATAAAATCTTTAAAAAAATTAAAAAAAAGTCTTCAGACTCCTAACACAATTTTTTAAAGACTTTATTTATTTATTCATGAGACACACACACACACACACACACACACACACACACATATATATATATATATATATATATATATATATATATATTTTTTTTTTTTACTAGCATGTCTTTTCCATCATCGCCACCCAGGTAGCGAAAAATTAGACAATTATACAGTGTCTCTTCAATGGCCTCAGTCAGTCCATCCTATGTCCTGCTCCAAAGTAACTTTCAGAAAGCACTCCTCTGATCCTTTCAGTTTCCTGGGCCATTAAATCTACCCTGGTGCAGCAGGAAGTGTAGGAAGTTAGAGTGTCACACTGGAGTTTGAAGTGTGAACCCAGGATGCCTCACTGTCCACATTGTGTCACTATTTAGGTGGTTACTGAATGAAAATGACTGTCTCCTTTTAGATTAAATTTCAGTACTAAAAATCATTGCCCTAAGATGCAAACAACAGAAAGGTGCCTGAGTGGCTCAGGTGGTTGAGTGTCTGACTCTTGATTTCAGCTCAGGTCATGATTTCAGGATCATGAGATAGAGCCTGGCATTGGGCTCTGTGCTCAGCAGAGAGTCTGCTTGAGATTCTCTCTCTCCCTCTGCGCTCTCAATTATGTTTGCATAATTTTTCTTCCTATCTGTGAAAGGAAGTCATCATGGAGATTTTCTTTTATTTTATTCTGACATCTTATATTCTCTTTTTCTAGACTGGTCAGTGTAATAACCAGCAGAAGTAAAGGGTCATTTTAAAATCACATTTCCTTTTTTTTTTTTTTTTTTTTTTTTAAAATCACATTTCCTAATAGAGGGTTAATGTAGCTAAAAAGATGATTGGTATGTTCAGAATCTGAAGTATAGAGTGCTTAGAATCTTTTCTTAAAAACCTGCTCTTCTCCAATGTTATCTTACTAACAGTCACACAATCTGACCATCTGCTCAAGCAAACAACCATCATCCTAGATATTTCCCTATCCCTCGACCTACATATATAACCCATCACCAAGTCTAGCTGGTTCCATCATTTGAATATCTTTCAAACTGCTCCATTTATTTTCCCCTCCATAGTTGTCACCCTGGTGCCAAGAATCATCCAAACTACAACAAGAATCATATGAAATAATTAAAAGTATAAGCTTAGAAAGCAGTTAAGCCTGGTTCAATTCTCTCTCTGCCAGGTCTTAGCTATGGTCCATTGGGGTATGTTTTTTTAATTTTATTTTTATTTTTAAAGATTTTATTTAGAGATAATTGATATAATATCCTTAACACAGTTTTTAGCACATACTACAAGTTCTTAAGTGTTGATATTTGCTTTCACCGGATTAGCATGCCATATATGTCATGTTAATAGATCCATTATATTAAATCAATGCATCCTTTACATCTGTCTTATCCAATATGATAGGCACTAGCCATGGGAGGCTATTGAGCATTTGAAATGTAGATAGCACAGGCTGAAATGGTCTTATAACTGTAAAATAACACAGATATTTAAATTTTGATATTAAAAAATGTCAAATATGTCAATAGTAATTTTTGTATTGATTATAAGTTGAATGGTAATATTTTATACATTGAATTAAAATGTTATTAAAATTAATTTTATTTATTCTAATTTTTCTAAATGGCTACTGAAAAATTTTAAATTACACATGTGGTTCATATATATGGTTAGCATTCTGTTTCCACTAGACCACTGATCTCGACTTTACCCATTTTTTCATATTTATATTTTATTCTAGAATGGCCAGTTACATTCTTGAAAGGCTTCAAATGATTTGAGTTTTTATTTAGAAATGCACTCACATTATTCGAAATTTGTTAGAGAAGAAGATCTAAAAATTCCTGGCCAGGAGAGTGGGTGTGGAATTTTTATACTTTGCAATTTTGATCTTTTAAAACTATAAATCAGCTTCAAGTAAAGATATTTTTTTTCAAATAAGATATTTATAGTTTATTATATTGTACCCATTCAATATCCCCTTTTAGTAATTTTTTTCCTTTAGTTTTATACCTTTATTTGACAATAAGTGGTTAGTTCTCATCCATATTAACTGCAGATTTTTGAAAGTGATGACAGGTACATAAGTAACCAACATAAAGAATCTGTTTGGTAAATATCTTCATCTTCATTACATTTTTTTGGATAACTGCACATAGATACTGGATGGAACATTCCTTGTTGCTTTGGCCCAGACAGCTTTATTGAGCCTGGTGGTAGACATCTGGAGTTCCCATCTCCTTCAATGGAAAATTTCTGAATCTCTCTGAGTGCCTGAGGGGAATGCTCCTTGAAATCCCCTCCTTGGATGTGCCTTTGAATGTTGATGGTGTATTCTCTGGTCACTACATCTGATAGCAGAACAGCCCTTCTTCTTGTCACCCTTGTTTGTGGGTGCTATTCTGCTAGGCCAAGGTTGGAAAGGACGAGCACAAGGTTTTGTCAGAGAGGGAAAGCAACATGTCAGGTACAACTAAGAGGTACAATTATTTTTAAATAATTCCTTCTGATTTGAAGATAAAAATCCTTCCTATAAACTCTCTCTCCCTTTTTTTTTTTTTTTTCTTGAGAGAAAGAGTGTAAGCAGTTGGTAGGGGCAGAAGAGGGGAGGAGGGAGAGAGAGAGAATTTCAAACAGGCTCCAAGCCTTGCGTGAGATCGTGACCTGAGCCAAAATAAAAAATCTGACACTCACCCAACTGAGCCACCCAGGCACCCCTTTCTTTTAAACTCTTAATATTAGACATGGATATATGTCTCCCTGAATACACGGTGATTGTGAGAAAGAAGTAGTAGTTGTTACACTAAAAGAATTTTAGTGAAAAAGTCTGGATTGAGTTAATTGAAACTTTGTAGAGCAGACAGAGAGATTAGGTAATTACTGCTCTTTCAGTCTTAATTTTGTAATGTAAAAGAGATTGTTTCAAATTGTTCTAGCACACAATGCTGCAATGAATTTTCTTGTAAATGTATCCTTTTTATTTACAAAAGGAAATTTGAAAGGATTTAATTTTATTTAAAAAATTGGAACATATTTGAAAAAAATGATAGCATTTGTCATTTCTGGGATAGTGGTCACATGGGTATGTATTATTTCTTCAGCGCTTAGGTTAACTTAATTTTCATATTAGTCTTTTAAAAATTTTTCATATTAATCTTAGTAATTTGTTTATAAATTCTCCTGGGCATTTCATGAAGATATTCATGTTTACCTTTTCTTCCGATTCTCTTTATCTCTTATTATTTTTCTAGTTTTAATGACTTTTGCAGGATCTCAAGTCTGTGTGAACTGTAGTGGCAATAGCAGGCATCCTTGTCATGACACCTACCTGAAAGGAAACAAAACTAAAATAGCTCCATTAAATGTGATGATTCCTGTAGATATACTGTAAATGCCCTCTGTTGTTGTTGTTCTTTTAAGGAAATGTCTTTCTCTGTCCTATTTGCTAAGAATTTTTATCTCAACTGTGTAGAAAAACACATTGAGTGCTTTTTCAGGCTGTATTGAAAGATTAATTTTTTGATCATTTAATGTGGTGGTTATTAATTGCATTAGTAGCTTTTCAAGCTGAACAATCCCTACATACCTTGTATTTTCTCTACTTGGCCACGAATTAGCTGATTTTAATGTACTGTTTAATATAATTAGCTAATATGAGGATCTTTGCATTTATGTTTATGAGTGAAATTGACCAACAGTTTTGTTCTCTTGTATCATTTACTGAATTTGGGTACCCGGATTATGTTAACCTAGTTAAATGAATCAGACAGCTTTCCTATTTTTCTATTTTTTTGAGGAGAGTTGTATGATACATGTTCCTTGAAAACATATATAACTCGAAATCTAATAGCATCTGGTCTTGGGTTTTTCTGGGAGAATGGAAGTTGTGATCCTGATTCCCAGAAATATATCAAATTCATCAAAATTTTCAATTTTTGGAATTCTACACTTGTAGAATTTTACTTATATTTAGTTATTTCTTCTTTTGTATGCTGCTATTGTTTATTTGCCTCTTCTCTCTTCTTTTTTACTTAATCGGTACCAGTATAAGTTTGTTTCTTTATCTTTTCACAGCCTTATTTTTAATTTTTTTGTCCTAACTTTATCTTTTTCTTTTGTTTTTGGATTTAGTTTGTTATTCTTTTCCTAGGTTATTAAGATTTTATTTTTTATTATTATTATTTTTTAAGATTTTATTTTTATTTATTCATAGAGATACACAGAGAGAGAGAGGCAGAGACACAGGCAGAGGGAGAAGCAGGCTCCATGCAGGGACCCCAACATGGGACTCGATCCAGGATCTCCGGGATCACACCCTGGGCTGAAGGTGGCACTAAACCACTGAGGCCACCGGGGCTGCCTGGTTATTCAGATTTTAATGAATTTTCCATCTTTCTTTTTTCCTTATCTTTCATATATTCTGCTTAATATTAGTTCATAATTTGGTACATCTTTCTCTACTTTTCAGCAGCAAATAGATTTCAACTTAGTGCTTTCATTATCATTCAAATGTAAAAATTTCACTTTTAGCGTATGTCAGCCTTAAATCAAAGGTGAAATGTTAGTTAGTTTTTAGAAATGGAGATTTTTTCCTAAATATTCTTGTTTGATTTCTAATTTTACTGCATTGTAGTTGTAGAATATAAAGCATATGTTGCTACTTATTTGAAATTTTTTGAAACTTCTTTTGGGGCCAGGTATATGACCATCATTGGTAAATGTTTCATGTGTGCTTGAAAATATGTATTTTATGTTCATTTGATATGAAGTTCTAGACATAGATCTAGTATATCTAACTTAGTAATGCCATTGAAATCGTCTCTACCTTTATAGTTTTCTGCATACCATATACTCATTTCCATGAAATGTGTGTTTGTTTACCGTCTTTCCATATCTGATATGTTATTGCTTCTTATACTAAGAGGCTATACCCTCAGCTGCATACTGATAATAAAAATCTACCCAGTTTACTTTTTTAATACATATTTAACATCTCTCTTTGATAATTTTCATTTTTATCTTTTCTCTTTCTCTCATATTAAAATTTCTAGTTGATATTGCCTTTATTATCAATTTTTCTGCATCTTATTATGTGTGCTTGTGTTTTGAATATCTTCTAGACACATTGCTATTTTTATTTTTAATACAATCTGAAAGTCAGTCTTTTTATTATTGTTTTTCCTATTTTGATTAATAAGTTTTACCATAAATTAATTTGTTCTATTGTATTAGATGTTTTCTACCTACTGTAATTAATATTATGTTTCCCATTTCCCTGACCCTGACTTTAGATGTTTTTTTATGAATTAACTGTATGCATTCAATTTTGTTATTTTGGTGGTTATTAATTCATTAAGATTATTTCAACAAATTTTTTAACCATTGACTGTGTCCTGGTCAATGCTGTATGCAGGGGGATTAAACAGATTAATATTTTGTTTATGTTTCCTTATCAATGTCTTTAACTTTATGAATAAACATGTTTCCCTCTGAACAGGAAAAAATATTCATACAATTCCCTATCTCATATTTCTCTCTTCCCCTAGTAAGTTTTAGTTTTAGATTTTTGTGCTTATATTAATGATTAAATTATTACTTTTTCAGACACCAATAGATTTTACTTATGTTTTATGTGTTCTTCCCTTCATAGCAATTTCTTGCTTATGAAATAAATTCCTTCATTTCAAAAGTTAAACCTCTAAGAATTTTAAGAATACTCTTAAAGAGATTTTTCATGTTGCTAGACTCTCTGATAACTACTATCTTTATTTTTGGTCTAACATTGAAGTGATAGCTCAGCTGAATACAATATCAGATTCAAATTCTTTTCCTTATAAACTTTCTTGACAATCAGTGTTGCTATTGAAGAGGCTGATAGGTATTGGATTTTAGTTTCCCTCTGAAAGGCAAGTTTTCGTTTCCTCTGAAAATTATAAGTGGTTTCCTTTGTGGGCTTTTTAAAATTTGTTTTTGTTTTTTAAGAGAGTGCATGTGTGGCACAGGGAGGGGAAGAGGGAGAAGGAAAGAGAATCTTAAGCTTGATCTCACACCCCTCACACCTGAGATCATGACCTGAGCCAAAATCAAGAGACGAACCTTAACCAACTGAGCCACTTAGGCACCCTTTTTTTGTTTTTAATAATCATAATGTTACTAATATATCCATATTAGAAAAGGTTTTTCCCACTTATATCTCCTATTCAGTTCTTCTTTAAATGGAAGTCTTATGTCTTTCATTAATTTGAATAAATTATTAGTATTTTTTTCTTCAAATATTTTCTTTTTGTGTATCTTCTCTCTCCTTCTAGATGGGCATTGCTATTTCTATTATTAATCTCCATATCTTTTGACTTTTTTCCCCATTCATTCCATCTCTTTATTCCCTGCTAATACCTTCTGAAAGAGTTCTTCAATCTTATCTGTCAGCTCAGTAAATCATCCTTCAAATATATTCAACAGGTTCTCTTCACTGGCAATAAGTAACTAGAAAATGAAATTGAAAGTAGATGCTATTTGTGATAACAATGAAAACTATCAATTGCCTGGGAAATAATCTAGCAAAGACTGCCTGAGAGCTTTATAGAGATTTTAAAAAATTCTATTAAAAGATGTCAAGTAGATCTGAATGGAGAGATATACTCATGCATACAATGAATAAGAATTTTAAATATTTTAATTGTCATCAAGTAAATCTATAAATTCATCACTATTCAATTGAACACCACAGCTAAATTTTGGAAGAAAATCGACAAATTTATTCCAAAATTTATACAGAAAGATAATTTTCCATGAATTGCTAAAGCAGTTTTCAAAAAGTACAAAGATGGGAAATTCACACTATTAGGTAGTAAAACAGATTACAGCACCAAATATTAAAACCATCAGTGTGGTACTAGTGCAGGGACATACTGATTGCAGGAATAAAAAACAAAAAACAAAAAACAATGATTTAGGCAAATCACTTGTTATATGATAGAGGATAGATTACATAACTATGAAGAAATGATGGACATTTTTGTAAATGAAACTAGAAACTTAATTTGCTATTTAAAGAAAAATAAAATTAGACTTCTAGAACATACCTTTACAGAAATAAATAAGTAAATAAGTAAATAGTAAAATAACTCCAAATGGGTAAAAGATCTACATATGAAATTGAAATAATCAAATGAACCACAGATTATGTTTATCAGAGCAAGATATAAATGCCCAAATCACAGAGAAAAGCCAATATATTTTGACTAATATGAGAATTGGGCAACGCAAAGTGAGAACTTCTATGAATAAATGTCACTCACAGGTTGTGTCACTGGGAAGGAGACCATAAGAGCAGATTTATTATAGATGGTTCTTGAGGTGAACCCTATGAAAGAGAGAGAAGGAAAAAAAGTAGGATTGGGTTAGAGGGAAAAGTAGTGCTCTGATGCGGTATCAGTGAAAGCTTTTTCTCTGAAACAAGAGAGATCTGGGCCCAAACATCCCTATATTAACCAGTTCCTGGATGCAGGTTACCCTTGCATTCACCAGTTCCTAGGATGGGAGTGTGTCTTTGGCTGAGACAATTTTCTCTAGCCAAGCCAGTTCTCAATGATTATTATGGAATTTCTGGAAGTTATCTCTTTTCATTCCTGGGAGAATAAATCCTCTGGTCTTGAACCAGGATCTGAGTGATATATCACAGATTCCATTTCAGTCAAAAGATTGAGATTAAAGTGGTAGCTTGGAATTACATATTATAATGAATAAACAATGAGAATTAGTATATAACATATCCAGTGACCTCCATAGAACCTAGCAAAAAAAATCAAAGGAAAAAACAATAGAATTAAAAACTTAAATGATTAATATATAAAGTTACCCTAATCTCATTAATGAGAAGAATGAAGAGATATGTATTAGACATGTTGACCATAGCATCGTTTGTTCTAGTAAATAACTGGAGTAACTTAGCTATTGATTGCTAATGAAATTAGTTGATAACATATAGCACATGCATTATAATAGAATGATGTACATGAGGTAAAAGAAGCAAACCAATTAGCTGTACTTAAAAAGAGAATAGATTTTAAAATATATATAATGTTGACTGTGGAAAGTAAGAAACAAAATAAGATTTTAACGCTGAAAACATCTTATAAATTTAACAAAACATGTAAAATATCTATATTCTTGTACTTGACAATAGTATATCTAAAGTAAGATATGTAATGTGTTTTGGAAGCTATGATGGATTAGTTGGTATCAGATTTACCCTATTATCCCTAAAGAACTATAAATGCTGATTAACATATATAAAGCAATTGTCTGCAGGCATTGGGCAGAACCAATCCAGGCCTACAATCTTTAAAAGAAGAAAAGCATATGAAGTGAGTCCTCTATTCTCCCCTGTTTTCTGCCTGAAGATATTTTTCAATCCACAGCAAAGGGAAATAGAGTACAGACAGTGGAAATCTAACTGAGCAGGAAACACAAATTTGAATGTAAGGCTGCTGAAGTGGCTGAGACTGAAGTAGAGGGAATCGCAGGAAACACCACTCTCCAAATCTGCATAATTATTCATGTTCTTGACCAATTTCTAAGTTACCTATGCACAGAATGAGACTCGGTGAGGTAGTATTTATTGCTTTTTTTGGGGGGGGGGATTTTTTTTTTAAAGATTTTATTTATTCATGAGAGACACAGAGAAAGAGAGAGAGGCAGAGACATAGGCAGAGGGAGAAGCAGGCTCCATGCAGGGAGTCCGACGTAGCACTCGATTTCAGGACCCAGGGATCACACCTGGGCTGAAGGCGGTGCTAAACTGCTGAGCCACCAGGGCTGCCCATCTTTTGGGATTTTTTTAATATTAATAATTGATTTTTAGTTTTACCTTACTGGGATTAGAAAAAAAATCTTTTCAAATTCTCTTTTAAGATTTGTTTGAGAATGATGGGGGAGTAGAGGGGGGGGGGAGAGAATCTCAAGCAGTCTCCCTGCTGAGTCTGATGTGGAGCTTGATCTCATGCTCCCGAGATCATGCCCTGAGCTGAAACCAAGAGTCAGATGCTAATTGACTGAGCCACCCAGGTGCTCCAAGAAAATGGTTTTAATTAGATTACCCTTTCCTTCCTCCCCAAGAGGAAAAGCACAAGGCTAATCAATCAGAGTTTCTCAGGATGGTTGCCAGATTCAAGCACCAAAACTATTTAAAGTAAGAGGGTTAGTGAAACTAGCAAAAGTGCTAGTGCTGCAACTAGCCCTGAGGCCATAGTTGATATATATCCATCAACCTTTTCCTCCACTACTCATTTTACATTTTTTTTTTTTCACTGTTGGCCATCTTTTTGGCTATTCTGAGGGGTGTGCTCGGCAGGGAAGCTCAAAACTTTACTCTTTAGGGGTAAGCCTTTTGTTTTCTTTTGTGTGTGTGTATGTTTGTGTTAACTATCTGACAATATAGAGCCACAGTGACCCACATTTCCTACTAATTAAGCTCTAGTGTAGTGTCCTCATGCATTACATTATGACTGTTGCTGTGTTACCAATAGAATATGGCATGACTTCCAAGACTAGGTCATAAAAGGTGTTGTATCTTCTGCCTTGATCTCTTGGACACTCATTCTTAGAGCTTTCAGCCACCATGGAAGAAATCAAACTAGCTTGAGGATAATATGCTAGAGAGAGGCTTTGAAATACATAAGTCCCCAAAAGTACACACAGAGAGATGCACGGGCAGTCCCCAACTGTTCCAATCCCTATATATTCAAGTCATCCCAATTGAGACCCCAGAGAATTCATCTGGCAGAGATAAGATGTCCCTGGTGAGCTCTGCCCAGATTATAAATTCACAAACAAAATGACATGTTGTTTTTATTTTAAGCCACCAAAAATTTTTTTTTAAATTTATTTATTTATTTATGATAGTCACAGAGAGAGAGAGAGAGAGAGAGAGAGAGAGAGAGAGGCAGAGACACAGGCAGAGGGAGAAGCAGGCTCCATGCACCGGGAGCCCGATGTGGGATTCGATCCCGGGTTTCCAGGATCGTGCCCTGGGCCAAAGGCAGGCGCTAAACCGCTGCGCCACCCAGGGATCCCAAGCCACCAAAATTTTACACAAAAATAGATATCCAAATGCTTATCTAGACACGGTTGCTGCAGTTATCCATTTACAGTGATCATGGGCATAAAGGTCATAATAAAATCAATGGATTATAGACAATATCCTCTGTACCTTAATATCTAATTACTTTGGTAATTAGAGTTGGTTACCATAATATGCTAACCCCCTTTTTTTCCCCACCAGTATAAGTCTTTATACTGGGCCACCAGTATAAGGACTGAAATCAGTCCCGTTTAGTTTAGCATTAGCATATCACACCAGTCTAGATTTGCTTTGCTTCAGCCTAGATTGCTTTCTTCTATGTTAGTTGATTGTTGGGAATACCCCTTAAGGCTAAAGATATTAAGTTGAGATAGAAGTATCAGTCGGTGGAAGTCTGGCTACCTGCTTGTGTGATTTACTAGTACATTGTGGATATGCTCAGGCTGAAATCTAAATGCCGTTTCTGCACCTGCCCAACCTTATGAAATTATGAGAAAGGCGAAGAGACTCCAGGGGCATCGTCATTTAGTATCCCATGGTCAGGTTATCAGTTTCTAGTAAGATCCAAGATAATGGCAAGAATTTTTGTTAAAATTGAGCCTAGTTCTCTTACAGAAAAGGCATGATCTCTCTCTGAATCCTAGAAACATATCAGAGAGTTTGTGCAAAAAAACCCTTTCTCTTCACCGATATGTCCACCTTTGTTAAATCTGCCCATGTAGCTAAACATCTGGGGGGGGGGGGCGGGGTGGATCTTCTGCAGAATCCTCTCTTCCTCTTGATGAGGACAATCATCCAAAATGGATAGCTTCCAAGTCACCAAATACATGGGTCAGAGCAGTATTTTCAATTTCAGTATATGCTTCCTTCAAAATCAGAAGAGACCTATCAAACACTGTATCTCTAGCAAAGGACCTGTCAAGTACAGAGTGTGGATATTTGCCCTTAGTCTTAGAAGGAATGTTACGGCATATTACAGACCACTATGCCTTCAAAACTCTGGTAGTATCTTGAATCTTCATGGGGCTTATCTCCACCTTCTTGATATGATGTGTCTTATTAGCATATCTGGCATACTTTCCACTTCCTGCTCACCAAGTCTGATTACCATGATGCCATCAGTATACTGGGCTAGTGTTATGTTCTATAGCTTGTTAAGATGATCAAGATACCTGAATTCTCTGTCACTATGACACTGGACTAGGGAATAAATGTGAACTTCGGTTCTTACCATGTGAATAAAAACCAAACCTGATCCTCCTTAGTGAAAGGAATTGGAAAAAAAAAAAATATTTATTTGCAAGATCAGTAGCCCTGTAACAAGTGCCAAAGCCTGTGTTAATTTATTAGCACTTAACCAAGTGGTAGCCCCAATAGCAGCTACTATGGCAGATGGTAGAGTGTAGCAGCTGTGATTGGGGCTGCCGCTTGGATAAATTTATAATATATATATATATATATATATATTAAGCCATATATGTTAAATTTATAATAAATATAATATATTAAATTTAATATATTAAATTTAAATTTATAATATATATATATATTAAGCCATATATATAATATATTAAATTTAATATATTAAATTTAAATTTATAATATATATATTAAGCCATATATATATAATATATTAAATTTAATATATTAAATTTAAATTTATAATATATATATATTAAGCCATATATATATATATATATATATCTGCCATGATTCATCTCATTTTTTTGCAGGATACATATAGTTGAATTAGATGAAGATATTAATGTAAACCATTACCTCTATCTTTGATACTGGTATTAATCTCAGCAATTCTTCCCATTATGTAGTATTATTTCTGATTATAATTTTCCTCAGGATAGGAGTATGATTTCTGGGGCTTCTACTTGGCTCTTGATGACCCAGTGGCTCTTATTCCATAGATCATAATAGCAGTTGTTAAATATTTCTCTCTCAATAATGTACACTTGGACCAGGAAAAAACAACAGGTTAGGACCAAAGATATTTGAATACACTCTGAAATGGACTTGAGCCAAATTCCATCTGGCTTCTAGAAGCTCCTATTTATCCAAAGAATCATGGTGTTGTTTCAGATCCCATGGCATCACTGTCAGCTCAGACCTTAATCCTAGAAATATCTGGATTTTCCAATTTCCTCAATGTCAGTTCCCAAGGAATGATTCCAGGTTCCTTTGGAAAATAATCAAGGGCATGTTTACTGTTTAAATTTCATGTGGCCTTGTAGGCTTCATTCACAAGGGAACCATGTGCTTCAGTCAATGAGTTCTGAATTTGAGACCTGACTTAGATCTGGAAATTGAGTGAGAAGCCACATTTTCCCATTTTAGCAGCTGATGACAGTCTTCTGCCTATCATCTTTTTTTTTTTTAATTTGTCATAGGTATCTGCCCATCTCTCTCATGTCTAAGAGCACTATGACCTATTAGCTATTACCACAGATTCCTGAAGGTCAAGGCAACTTGATGACAAGCTGGCAATACCATGCCTCTGATGATTTAGTGTTATGCACTGGCCTCGTCGCCTTTGATATTAGAGTCCACTTTGATAGCAACAATCTACACTGTCAATCACAGCCTGCAAAGTGCAGCTACCACCAACCAGGCTTCTTAAAGATGTTAGTGTCCCCTCTGTAGCACATTCCTATAGGATGTCTTCTAAGCCCATCAAGGAATCTTAATCATGTCACAGGTGATCAAGCCTTACATAGAAATCTATTCCAGGGATCCCTGGGTGGCGCAGCGGTTTGGCGCCTGCCTTTGGCCCAGGGCGCGATCCTGGAGACCTGGGATCGAATCCCACGTCGGGCTCCCGGTGCATGGAGCCTGCTTCTCCCTCTGCCTGTGTCTCTGCCTCTCTCTCTCAATCTGTGACTATCATAAATAAATAAAAAAATTAAAAAAAATATTATTAAAAAAAAAAAAGAAATCTATTCCAATATTCCATCTCCTTGAGTCTTTTCGCCCCTTCTGCAATATCAAAACTTGCAGATTTTTGATCCCGTTTTCTTTATTCAAGCTTCAAGAAGTTATCCTAGCAAAATCTGGGGGGATAAACTTCAGTGTTGTTTCCAGATCATCAATTCTGAGACATGTGGGAGTGAGTGCTTCCATTCAATAAATTCTCTCATACCCAGCATTATGATTCACCCCTTAAGGAATAACTCTCTCAAGCTCTGCTTCTCAAGTTTCTGCCAGCACTTACTTTTCAGGTGTGCCAGTTCCTTTGGTGCCAAATTTATTTATATTTTAGAGATTAACTGTACCTCCCAGCTCAGATTGTATTCAGGCTTAACCCTAACTATTGACCAAGGCAATGAAATAAAGTGGATAGACTATTAAGGAATACACTATCTTCAGAGGTACCTGCCTCAGAAGATATCATTACATTTGCTCCTGTGGCTAGGGAAATAGGGCTTTCTTCTGCTGGTCTAGATGGTTCAAGAGAATTTAGAAGTTAAAGTCTTTCAGGTTTGTCTACCCAAATGATCCTTTTTGTCTCAATATCCCATTTCTTTCCTAATCCACTAACTTTAGCATAGAGATCTTGAAGCTAATGCATTGTGGGAGTACTGAAACTTTAATTAGATTCTGAACCTAATTCTAAGCACATTCTGTTCTGATGCAATGGATGAGAGTCTTCTAAAAACTGCTGGAAGCCCTCTGGATTTCACATTACTTATGTTGATGCTTGTTTGACCTGAACTTAGTATTTTACTTTTCCATCATCTATAATGCCATTAAGAAAAGCTGGCTTGCACAATCCTAATAATTATTGCTGACCCCCTACTTTGAAGATACCATAGCCATTACATATTCCAATGCTTCTCATTTTACCTATGTTTTATTCCAAAGCAGCAAAGGTGAAAGCCTTAGAAATCATGTGCCACAGCTAGTCACAAATTTTCAGTCTCCTACCACCACTAATACTAGAATCCTCCAACTGCAGCCCCAGCTTTGCCTATTGTGGGCAGGGTTTGGTCTTTGTGTTGTTGGTAGGCCAGTTGGGAGTCACCTTGGGCTTGAGTTGAGTCAGATGAGGCACTGGCCAGAGAGGCAGTAGCACTGAACTACAGGGTACTCTCCCACCATCGTGCCCTAAAAGGCTTTTATTGGTGGGTGGGGCCTACAGTCAGACCAGATGTCTACCCCCAGCCCATTGCTGGGGCTGCAGTTGGATTGGTATGTGTGGTTATCTTCTGCTCTCCCCAGGGCAGAAATCACTTTGGAGTGGTGCTGGCCCCTGTTAGGGTTGCTTACCCATTGACAGACTTGTGGCACCCCTTTGGATAAACTCCTGCCAAGGGCATAACTGGAAGTGGCTGGTCTGCAGGGGAATGAGCGGTTGGACACATGGTACAGCAGGTTCATGTTGGTCCACTGTTGGAGTTGATCTGCAGCCGCTGAGGAAAACTCCTGATGAACTGTTGGGTTAGAGGGGCGGGTCCACAGAAGAGTGCTGGGTGTGGGATACTCTTTGCAAGCTCAGTGGAGATTTGGTGCTGTGCTGGTTCCCACAGGTGTCCATATATGTAGGCTAGAGGGGAGAGGAGGGAAAAGGTGTCACACAGACCTTTTGTTCTTGGAGAAGTCTCCGAAAGAATCCTGCCCCTCCAGCACATGCCCTGACACTAGGAAATAAATCTTTTTCCCATATACCCTGATTTTTCACACTTGCTGCTTCTATGCCGTATATCACTGTTTTTTTTTTTTGTTTGTTTGTTTGTTTGTTTCTATCTCTTAAGAGCAGGGACTCCACCCTCTTGGCTCTCCCAGAGCTGAGCCCACTATTTTTTAAAGTTCCAGGTATTAATCCCAACTGAATGTTAAACTCCTTTGTTTTTCAAAGCCAACTGTTATAGAGATTCTTCTTTCCAGTGTGGGGCCCCCATGTTTCGGGTGCCTATTGTTGGATCTGGTCCTGTTCCCCAACTGTGGCCACCATATCCCTCCCTCCTATGGGCAGTTCTGCAGGTCTACTTGGCTCCCAACTGCATCTCTGCCCTTCCTAACCTCTTTAATGTGGTTTCTTCTTTACATTTAGCTGTGGAGAGTCTGTTCTACCATTCTTTGGGTCATTTTCTTGGTTATTAACACTGATTACTCTTTATTTATATTGCTTTGCTGGGAACTGAATTTTTTGAGGGTTTGAGAGCTATAGGTACTTAGAGGGTAATAAAGTCTAAGGCAGTAATGTTGTGAGTTATCACTGAAAGTAAAGTATATTGTGGTAAATGGATAGCAGTTTAAATTTGTTGTTAGCAAAATCCCTGCATCTCTTGCACTAGAGATGGGTAGTGGATGTGAATTGCGACCTTGCTCAGCCTTCTTCTTAGGTACTGCTCATACTTGAGGGGCAAAGTATATGATGGACTCCAGTGGCTTCTCAGTCTACCAGTGTCCAGACCTTGGGAAACAGTTGTTTTCATCTTTTTTCAAGATGTTC
The DNA here is from genome assembly GCF_018345385.1 of Vulpes lagopus. Taxonomy (NCBI): domain Eukaryota; kingdom Metazoa; phylum Chordata; class Mammalia; order Carnivora; family Canidae; genus Vulpes; species Vulpes lagopus. The sequence goes on along the minus strand of NC_054834.1, from coordinate 19,273,520 downwards.
TGACTTAGTAACTTAAACTTCTGTCATGCTCATGGAAAGTTGAGAAATGTTATTTCTAGGGTAGTTTAAGTGGTAAATAGTTTAAGCCATTTTTCTTAGCACAAACAGCATCTGCATCAATAATGATTTTGACCAAGGACATGTATTTTTAAGGCTTAATTTACTAATCAGTGAAATGGTTGTATTACTTTCCCCCCAACTTAAAGATCTCTGAATTTTTTAAAGATTTATTTATTTATTTATTTATTTATTTATTTATTTATTTATTCATGATAGACAGAGAGAGAGAGAGAGAGAGAGAGAGAGAAGCAGAGACACAGGCAGAGGGAGAAGCAGGCTCCATGCCGGGAGCCTGATTCGGGACTTGATCCCGGGACTCCAGGACCACGCCCTGGGCCAAAGGTAGGAGCCAAACTGCTGAGCCACCCAGGGATCCCAGATCTCTGAATTTTTTATATCATGAGCTGTAAGAAATATGTGTATTTGGTCTTCATTCATGGTTCCTGGCTCACAGCTCCCAAAATCCATGGAACTTTTTAGCAATAGAGCAATAGAGCAATAGGAATATCTTTTGTTATAATATTTGGTTTCTTGTCCTCAGCTCCTGAAATGGATTCAGAGACATCAAAATGAAATGGCTGTACTGTTATTCATAACAGGCTCCTTTCCTCAACCGGGCTTATGAGGTAACTTTTGGAAAGCAATTGAGAACTAAGAAGAATACAGGGTTGGAACTTTCAGCCCTACCCCACTTCCCACCCTGACTTCTAGGGAGGAGCAGAAGAGGGCTGGAGGTTGAAAAATTTGTCAGTGGCTAATGATTTAATCAGTGATGCCTATGTAATAAAGCCTCCATAAAATCCCAAATGATCATTCAGAGAGCTTCTGGGTAGATGAACGTGTAGAGATGCAGGGAGAGTGGTGCATCAGAGAGGGCATGGAAACTTGAAGTCCTTTCCCCGTACCTTGACCTACACATCTTTTTTGTCTTGTGTTCCTGAGTTATATCCTCTTATAATGAATGGTAATGTAGTAAACTATTTGCCTGAGTTCTTTGAGCTTCCCTATCAAATCATTTGAATCTGGGGGGGGGGGGGGCGTATCACTGGAACCTTATCTATAGCTAGTTGGAATCTGAAGGAGGCTGGGCAGTCTTGTGAAACTAAACTTTTATTTTTTTTTTTTTTATTTTTTTTTTTTTATTTTTTTTTTTTTGAAACTAAACTTTTAAATTGTGGAATCTGATGCTGTCTCTGGGTAAATAGTGTTAGGATTGGGTTGAGTTTTAGAATACCTACTGGGTATCCAATAATTGCTTGTTGGTGTGCACAACTCCTCCTCCCAATCCCATAGGAACTGGACGCAGAATCCTTTATAATTGTTCTCAATACTCAGTGTGGCTAAGTGACAGTAAGAGAAGTCTGAGTCAGATCAAAGAAATGTCTCTTTGATGGGATACTTTACCATCAGTTACAGTAAATGGGAGGAAGTTTATAGCAATAGACACCTACTTAAAAGGAAAAATCTCAAATAACCTAGCTTTATACATCAAGAAACTAGAAAAAAAAGAACAAGCTAAGGCCAGAGTTAGTAGAAGGCAAACAATAACAAGGTCAGAGCAGAAATAGAGACTAAACAGAAAATAGAAAAGATCAATGAAGCTAAACGTGTTTCTTTAAAAAAAATAGATAAAACTTTAGCTAGATTCACCAAGAAAAAAAGAGAGGCCTCAAATAACTAAAATCAGAAATGAAAGATGAGATATTAAAACAGATACCACAGAAATATAAAGGATCAAAGAGAGTAGCATGAACATTTATAAGCCAACAGATTGAACAACATATAAGATATGGATAAATTCCTAGAAATATACAGCCTACCTAGACTGAATAATGAAGAAATAAAACATCTCAACATCAGACTAATTTTCAAAGAGGCTGACTGAATCAGTAGTCAAAAACCTCCCAAAAACCCAAGTCCATAGCAGATGGCTTCATTGGTGAATTTTCCAGAAGATTTTTTTGCTTTTTTCCTACCAAAGATTTAAAGAATAATAATACTAATCTTTCTTAAACTCTTCAAAATAATATCAGAGGAGGGAACATTTTCAAACTCATTTCATTACGCTGGCATTATCCTGATACCAAAATCAGACAAGGACACCACAAATAAACTTTACAGGCTAATATCATGGATTAATATAGATACAAAAATCCTCAATGAAATATTAGCAAACTGAATTCAACAATACATTGAAAGGATCATATGCCATATCAAGTGGGATTTATTCCAGGGATGCAAAGATGGTTCAACATCCACAAATCAGTGTGATATACTACATCAATGAAATGATTAAAATCACACGGTACCCTCAATAGATACAGAAAAAAGCATTAGACAAAAATTTAGCATTCATTTATGATACAAACCTCAAGAAAGTAGGTATACAAACAAGTAAATGGGTCAAAACACACATACACACACACACACACACACACACACTCATAAACCTCCAATGATAAATCGAAGATAAATCATTAGATCATTTTTAACGGGTTGTATAAGGATTTATTCCCGAAGGCAGTGGGTATTGAATGCAGAGGCTTAAAGAATGAGTCAGAAGGGGGCATCTGAATTAGTCATTTAATTGTCCGACTCTTGTTTTTGGCTCAAGTCATGATCTCAGGATCATGAGATGGAGCCCTACATTGGGCTCTGCGCTCAGTGTGGAGTCTGCTTGAAAATCTGTCTCTCCTCTGCCTCTGCCCCTTTTTTTACTCAAAAAATAAATAAAATCTAAAAAAAAAGAGAAAAGAATGAGTTAGGGATAACTAGCATTGTGTGCCTCATAAAATAAATATTGGTTCCTTCGGGCTCCCTGAGTATATGTACATATACACGCGCGCGCACACACACACACACACACACACCTGCGTGTGGGCACACATACAATAATACGCTTAGAAAATAACAGGATTCACTCTAACAAGGAATAACAATGTTTAAATGTATTTAATAGTTTGATGGTTGAAAGACTGAGAGATCAATTTCAAAATCACAACGGAATAAAAATCTATTTTTCTGAGATTTAACTGAGAGTTAGGTATCTGTTAATCTTTAAAATGGATACTTTTGCCAATTATATAAATTTATGAACTGTGATGTATTGAAATGCAGGAAACAGAAGCCCATCTCTGTGGATTAAACTTGTAACAGCATTTTATTTTCCTTCCACAACAAGTCTAAGGCAAGGGAGTGCAGGCCCATTCTAGCACTTTGTTCCATTATCCTCACAGTGAAGCTTTTATCTTCAGACTTGTCTAATCATAGAGGCATGATGGCTTCTCCCTCTTCAGTTGTGTTGTAGGCTGGAGAAAGAGAAAAGGACAAAAAGAGTGTCTGTATTAATTAGAAAACAAAAGTAATACCAAAAATCTCTAACAGAAATACACTTGTATCTCATTGCCTACACTCTTGTTACCTTGCAACCCTTGGCTGCAACAGAAACTGAGGAGGTGAGTATTTTATCTGGGAACATTGCCAACCTGAACAAAAAGAGGTCCTGTCAGCAAGGGAGTAGCAGAGAAGAGCTCTTAGGTAGGAAATTAGAACTGTCAGAGGATTCACTGAATTCAGAATGCTATATAATTACAACCAGTAATGTTAAGCAGTCTCAATTTTCAAATACTAAATATTAATAACTATTCATTTATGCTATAATTGGGGGTTTTATTTTTTATGAATAGTCAAGGTAAATAATGAAATAATATAAATACACATTTTATAAACTTTATTACCTACATCATAGTAGTAAGAATGACATCACATAGCTTTTATTCTAATGCCAGAATTTTTTTAATACACCTCATTAAATGGTAGATTTAGGGTCCAATACTAATCTCCTTTGGATAACACCTAAATTCTGAATCATAGGACCTAAATCCAAATTCTAAAGATTTTCTAAGTTAATCACCAATATCAGTTTCAAATAACATTTCTTTAATGCCCAAGTTCTAAATGAATTCTTTAAGCTAAATGTGGAACATTTATTCAAGAAACTCTTGTGTTCTGTGTATCTTTTCTAGCCTTAATACCTAAAATTCAGCATTTGTTAGGTGTTTAGGTATTAAAATTTTTACCTCTTGAGAGACGTTGTTTTCAATACATAAAAATACTTCTTACTGTATTCTATCCCTGACTAAAATGTAATTGTTAATTTCTCCAGATTTCTCAAAACTAGTCTTTAATATTGATAATCAGGTTGGACAGACTTTTCAATAAAATTTAGGTGGCAGGGGAAGAAGAGAAAATAAAGATCAGATATCTGTTCTAATGTTCTGTCTAAATGGTTCTCAGAAGTGAACATAGTACATTTTTCTGAATGCAAATCAAATACTAATTCATACTTAATATAACACAATATTACAGATTTACATCTAATTTCAAATCCTCTGTGAATTCAATTAGAATTAATTCTATCTCATCTTACACATCTTATTGAATACATTTTTTTAAATCTAATTCTGATCCTGTGATTTGAGATGATTTGCACTTTATAAACATTCACATGCAAATATGATGGGGTGTCATGTATCATGGGCACATGTGTTTAGATAAAATATTTTCTCCAATTATAAAGAAAAACATAGAATATTGTATATAAAAACTTGACCCTTCTTTGCTTATAGCTAAAGAATTTAGGTAGAGAGAATATAAAGGGAATAATCAAGTAAGAATTTCTAAAAAACAATAAACTTTGCAAAAGGCAACGTGTTCCATATGATACATGCACATATAAAGATAAATGTGTATGTTTTGACATATGATACATGGATATATAAATCTATGATGCTATTCTGAAGGAACGGAATTGCCAAATGAAATCATTAAGTAACTTTTTGTCTCATAATGTCCATTAAAGTGTGCTCCATAGGGTAATTCTTTTCCTTCCCCTGGATAAAATCTTGGTTGGTGTCCCACAGCTGTCTTAAATAATAAAAATCCCACTGGTACTCTAGTTACTTAAACTATTTCAATTCTGAAAGTGATAGGTACAGCCAGAGTATAATAAAAACTACAAGCTTCATTTAAAATTAAAGCTTCTGCACTCACCTAATCAGTCATGCAACAGAAGGCAGGCCTGCAGTATACAGTATGGCTTGGATAGATATTCCTCTATTTTCCCAACTTGTCTTTCTTTGTATCAATTGTTAACTTGCACTGATTCTGATCACAACAGGGTTCAAGATGGTGGAGAGGTGAGGGTGTAGGAAAACTCCTGCCTGCTGGTACTTTTATTGGTCACCATCATTGCTGTCTAGTTTGACAGGTATCAAAGCTGGGGCTTGTTCTGTTTTTTTTTTTTTTTTCCCCCTTGCACAGTGTTTCAGTTCCTTGCAGGATTCCTCAGACTATTTACTTCTCTCTCCATTTATTGGTAGGCATCTCTCACCTACAGTTCACTGTGATTTGGTTCTCAGCAGGTTCATGTCTTCACAGACTGTCTTTTGGAATCCCATTGCTTATTAGGCAGTCCTTTTTCTATCCTAACTCTAGGATAGAGTTCATTTAAGATGACTTCAGGCACCCTCATGTTTATTACAGCATTATTTACAATAGCCAAGATATAGAAGCAACCCAAGTGTCCATTCATAATGAACGGATAAATATAATGTGGAGGAACATAAAAATAAATGAGATCTCACCATCTGCAACAACATGGATGGACCTAGAGGATACAACACTAAGTGAAATAAATCAGAGGAAGACAAATACCATGTGATTTCACTCATATGTAGAATTTAAGAAACAAATGAACAAAGACAAAAGAAGAGACCCCACCCCCCCAAAAAAAAGCCAGACTCTTAAATATAGGAAAAAACTGGTAGTTACAGAGGTGGGTTGGGGATGGGTGAAATAAAGTACATTTATTGTGATGAGCACTAAGTAGTGTATAAAATTGTTGAATCACAAACAAATAAAAAAAGACAAACAAAAAACCAAACTCTTAAATACAAGAACAAACTAGTGGTTACTAGAGGGGAGGTAGAGAAGGGGAATGGGTGAAATAGATGAGAGGGATTAAGAGTACATTTATCATGATAAGCACTGAGTAATGTACAGAATTGCTGAATCATCATATAGTACATCTGAAATGAATGTAACACTGTATGTTAATTCTACTTCAGTAAGAATGTGTAACGGCTACAACTGTTTTACAAGAGAAAGAAATAGAAAAAAATAACTCCAGGCCAACTTTTACCCCTGTATGTGGCCCCCACCTTTGCAATATATCTATGGTCAACTGTCAGTTACAAATTACTTTCAAAACAAAGCTCTCTATTCTCTTGTCACAACTGGTATTTTCATATGTATACAAATGTGTTTTAAATTATAAAATTGAAACTGAGTTCAAAGCATCACTGAGCCATAGTTGTTTTGCAATAATGAATATAGAACAGAGAAACTATTATGTGTGGTGAATGTTATTTATTGCTTATTAAAAACATGGAGATCACTAAGAGAGGCCAACATCCTTCTTTTACAGATCAAGAAGCAAAGAATCAATTTAGCAAAAGTTGTTTTTGGGCAGGGGCAGTGAAAAGCTTTATGTGATGACCTCAAGAGAATATAGGGTCTAGAGTCAAAAATATGTGGCTTGATCCAAGCACTAGTATTAGTTACAAGAAGTTGACCAAGTTTAATGAAGTATGTAATCTCAGTTTCTTCTTCCATAAAATGGGGGAATGGCAGCTTTAGCAAATATATTGTTTGATAATTAAATAAGATGCAATACACATGGTGTATATCACATAATAAGTCCTTAATTGTTGTTAATTAATTTTTCCTTCTAACACTGGTCAAAACATTTTTTAAATTATAGTCATAGCTTCTTCAGGTCTTCACTTTTTTTTTTTTTTTTAACTCAGTGGGGCTTGAACTCAGTGACCTTGAGGTCAAGACCCAAGCTGAGCTCAAGAGTCAGACACTTAACCGACTGAGCTACCCAGGTACCCCTTAGGTATTCACTTTTAAAAAATGATTTCTGAAGCTAACACATATTACACAAATATATACATATGTATTTACATTATTTTATGGTCATTAATTCATTACAATGCAACGTTTAGCAAGTGCATATATGATGCAGTATTAAAATGAGACTCTTTGTTTTACTATACTACAGAAAACACATTTCAACCTGCCAAATTATATTTTTTACATTTTATTTTTCTAGATAAAGCAAAGGAACCAGTAAAGAAAAATCATGGACTTCTACTGAATTAATCTTTGGGATTAGTAAAACAAGGAGAGAGGCTTTGGTTTTCAAACTAGTAGGGGAGACACAGACCATTGGATAAAAGTTCTCCAAGACATGCTGGGAGAAAATTCTGTTAGAATATGTAGTCCTAGCACTATTATGATGCAAATCCTAATGTTTAGATGTTCACAACTCCTCCTCTTCATCTCTGAACAAGTTATTCATGTTGGTAGTCAAGTTACTGCTAAGTGGAATGGCTAGTATTGTATCTGTATTTATCCAAAGAGAAAACACAAGTATTTTTCCCAAGTAGGTAGTGCATTATGTCAGTGTCTCATTGTACCACTTCTTTGTTTGTCTATATTCCTCTCATAAATATGCATTCATTTCAAGATTCTGGGTGTAATGTATGCTTAATATGCTTTCTCTATGTGGTTAACAACATTTGAAGGATTAAGACAAGTTTTTGCCCCACGATCTCTTTTTCTATTCTAACACAGATCCAGAACAACACTGCAAGAGTCTATTGTATAACATCTAGATCACAATTCTGAAAATGTCTCCCTCTCCCTCTGATATCTAAGATTCTAATATACATTATGTTTAAATATTAATGAAACATATTTCAGTGGGCTTTGTATGAGATCAATATTATTACTTTCCAGGCCCATTTTATATAGGTAACAAATACTGTTCTTTCAAAAATGCTAGTATTTTGGGGTGCCTGGATGGCTCAGTTGGTTAAGCATCCACCTTCAGCTCAGGTCATGATCCTGGGGTCTTGGTATTGAGATCTGAGTCAGGCTCCCTGTTCAGCTGGCAGTCTGCTTCTCCCTCTCTCTGCCCTTTCCCCTAGTTGTGCCTTCTTGCTCTCTCTCTCTCTCTCTGTCTCAAATAAATAAGATCTTTAAAAAAAAATCTCCCAAATGCTAGTGTTTTGTTCATGTTAAGCCAGTGATTTCTCTCTTCTGATAAAAAGTAAAGGGACTTATGATGTTAATTGGAAGTATCAGTTTGAAATAATTTTTTAATATATGTGTTGTTAATATATATAAATATACTTGAAATGCCTCTATATACATTTCCTAGTTCTGCCCACTGAAGGGGCTTAGAAATAATGAACCACTAATGACAACAATTAAGCCAAAATTTCGTATCTTGGTTTCTAAATATGATTCTCCACTAAAAGGAATAGGGTTCCCTGGGGGTAGGGGGATGGCAAATTCTAGAACTGAGGAAGAGAAAGAGCAAGAAAAAACTGTAATATTTTGTTATATAAGGAAGCAAAAAAGTATTCAAATAATCAAAGGCATGTTTCAAAAGGATAAGCAAACCATCTTGAAGGAGCCCCTACAGGGCAAAGCAAATCATTTGAGCATCAAAACAAAGAATATTAGTAGTAGATTCTATCCCATTATATGAAATAAGAATCTAGGAGCATGTATTGATATAAACTTTAAAGACAAATAAATAGGTGACTGATATTAAAGGCTTATGTATTTATTCATTAGCTTAGTTCATTCAATAAATTTGCATCGCACATTTGTATCCCTAATGACGTCAAGGAGAACCAAGAGGGTGGAAGCATCTTCCTGATTAGGATAAAGCCTAGAACATAGGCCAATCACTCAGACACCTCTGGAGACACTGAGCACGTGCCAGTATACTTGAAATTTCCTGGGGCAGGGGAAGCGCTAAGTCATGTATTTCCAATTCTGCATGGTTACTTTAATGCTATACCCTCTGTCATCTCTTCAAGTTTGGTGCTGCCAAAATGTCCATATTCTCCTCCCACTTTTTCGCCACATCCTCCATAATTTCTCTTCCCAGGTTCTCATCCAGCTATTCTACTTCTGCCAGGCGTTTAAGAATTGGAAAAGCCCTTAGTTTCCAAGTTAAGAAAGAACATTGAGTTCTGGTAAATAAAATGTAATGAAGATCTCAAATATAACTGTACTACTCTAAATTAAAAAGAAACAAGCCAGGACGCCTGGGTGGCTCCATGGTTGAGCATCTGTCTTTGGCTCAGGGCAGGATCCCGGGTCCAGGATCGAGTCCCGCATCAGGTTCCTTGCAGGGAGCCTGCTTCTCTCTCTGCTTATGTCTTTGCGTCTCTTGCTCTCTGTGTCTCTCGTGAAAGAATAAAATCCTTAAAAAAATTAAGTAAACATAAAAAAAAACAAACCACATAAAACATGCTATTAAATCATGATTTTCATTAAATACTACCTAGTTCTCAATGCCAACATTTTTTAGAGTAGGCTCAAAATCTATTACAAATATGCTAAACAAAAAACTGAATTGAAAACTGTATGCCAGAAATTAATCTTTTCAGAATATTTCCATGAGTGTTGTTTGCATTAAATATAAACTCTATTTAACATCTTTTTGCTTTGAAATGAAATGATAAACATCCTAGTGGCTATAGAATATAGTGAAGAGTTAGTTTATAGCTATTAATTATCATAAGTATGTCATGGAAACTGTTCTGAAGACAATTATCATATTAAGTTAAACAACCAAAAAGATATCCCACTAATTTGTTTAACAACGATTTACTGAGTGTCTGCTATATACTACTAATATTATATACTATATTACCACTACTATGGCAGACCATATGTACTAGGGATGAATTATAACAATGTCTCTGTCCTAAAGAAACCCACTAGTGATAAAAGCAGACATGTAAATCAATAAATGTAAAGCTGTGTCTCAAGTGCACAAGTCAAGTTACTTGAGTAACTATGGATGGTGGGCAAAAGAGAATGAGAGGAAGCTTCCTAAAAGAGGGAGTGCTTGAAATGCAATTTAGGAGATGAGTCAGTTTATCAGCCAAGAACAAATGAATGAGAGGCTATTCAACAAAAGAAACAGCTTATACAAAGTCACAGAGGCACCGACTAGCATGGAGCATGATGAGAAAGGATCAGGAGAGAATTAAATTTCAAGCAGGGTCTAATTTGTGGAAGCCCTTATATAGACTAACCTAAGAGTAGTAAAATCAAATGCATAAAATAATGTAAATGAAAATTACCTAGTCTCTGACAAGTCACGTTCCTTACTACTTCAGGTCCTAAATACTTCTTTTCTCTCTGTCTGAAAATTCCTTCCCACAGATTTTTTTCATAACTGGGTGTTATACCTCATTTAAGGCCTTGCCTAAAATATACCTTCTAGGAGGAGGGGTGCCTGTGTGGCTCAGTTAATTGTCTGACTCTTGGTTTCAGCTCAGGTCAAGATATCTCAGGGTCTTGAGATCACTCAGTGGGGAGTCTACTTGAGATTTTCTCCTTCTGCCCCCTCCAACCCCCCCCTGCACACACGAGCTCTGTATCTCTGTATCAAATAAAATTAATTTTTTAAAGAAAAAAATAAATAAAAATTATCTCCTAGGAAACACCTTTCTATATTATCCACATAAATTATTGCCACCTTACCACAGCACCTAAACCTGCCATTTCCTTCGTTTTTTAATCAATATAGAGAGATTAGAAGCATAGAATAAATACCACTTTCACAACTTCATGTAACATATGCACCTACCCTTGATTTCTAATGTCTTTATTAGTAAACTAGACTGAGAAAATTGTGGAAATTGCTAAGCAACATTTAATGTAGTACAGACTCTAGGGATTTGTTGGCTGGCAATCTTCCTTTTATCCTGTACCATATAAACACATTTTGTTCACTAGTAGCCATTTGAATATGACTAAAGTAGAAGAAAACCTTTCAGAGATATTTGTATTTTATTATCTCAAAAAGGATAAATCTCTAATGCAAAATCATCAAGCAGTATGACAAAACATACTGAAGCACTTTGGAGAGAGCAGAAAAGGTATTTCTAGCCTTTAGAATCATGTGCAAATCTTCCTACCCTTGAGGAGAGACCTACATTTGTCTCCAGAGAAAAGGGCTAGAAAGTAAATCTCCATTAGTATTGGGAAAACTTAAAACTTCTTTTATTTAGCTTCTTGCTAAAGTGGGAGCTCCAGGGAATGTTTCAATATAAACTGACATCCTTTAAAATATTTTAGGGCCTTCAAGAGGAAAATGCAATGTTTATTCTTCTTGTGGTCTGTAAGACATGAGTCCCTGAACTCTTGCAGTCACCCAATCAAATTACCAAGTGCAGAAGACCCTTTACCTCTTCAATTCTGATTTAGAAAAAAAAAAAAAAAAAAAAAAAAAAAACAACCCTCACTCATTTTTCCTCCTTTCCCCTGTAGTGGGAAAAATTAGAGAGGGAGAGAAAACATGAGAGACTCCTAACTCTGGGAAATGAACAACAGGTAGTGGAAAGGGAGGTGGGCGGGCAGGGGGATGGGGTGACTGGGTGACGGGCACTGAGGAGGGCACTTGATGAGTCGAGCACTGGGTATCATACTATATGCCTGCAAATCGAACTTCAATAAAAAAAATATTTTAAAAAAGTCCCCAAAAATCCTCAAAGTATTGCTACTAAATGAAAGAATTATTTCTTTATTTCTAGTTCTATCAAGACACTGTTGACAATAGAAATAAAAATTTAAATATGGCCTAAAGTAGGAAGCATAATTATATTGTAATAAAAACATCTTCTCAAAATTTTGAAATTTTATTAAAATGGCAGTCATTACTGGGGTACCTGGGTGGCTCAGTTGGTTAAGTATTTGCCTTCAGCTCAGGTCATGATCTCAGGGTCTTGGGACTGATCCCCCTCTTTGCATCAGGTTCCCTGCTCAGGTTTCCTTCTCCCTCTGCTCCTCTCCACGTCATGCTCCTGCTCTCCCTCTCAAATAAATAAAAATCTTTAAAAGAAATAAAATGGCACTCATTATACTCTAAAAGACTTTAGTATATGCAAATTCTTTCATTAAGTCTCAAAACTGGGAGGGATTCATTTAAATACAGACCAAATATAACTAACAGACCAGTATCACAATATTAACTGTGGGTAAAATATTCATAATTGTTTTTAAATAACACAGTCTGAAATCTATTAAACATTTGTGTAAAATTTTAAAATGCATGGTTTTCATATTTGCTTTCTCATAGTATATTTTTTTTACACAAAGTATATTTTGCATTGAACAGCTATTGATTAAATTTGCATTTATACATTTATAATCTTAAAATTGTGACAGTGGTCTTAAAATACCTGACATCTTTAAAGTCAGTGAATTACTTAAGAAAAGGCTTAGAAGATGTTTTGAAAAAGGATCAGGAGTGATCCCACAAAATTAAAATGAGGCAATAATGGGAGCAGTTGACCGAATGAGCATATGAGATATTAAAAGTGCTGATGAGAGTTAAGTAATAGGCCTGTTATGTGCAGTCCTGGTAAAGCCAGATGTGGAGAATGTGCTAACAGAGCATTTGCAAGCTGAAGTCACTTGAAGATATTACACTGATGATGGGAACCTGAGTATTCATTGCCGATATTAGAAAAGAGGTGATGGCATTAATGCTTAATGATTTAGCTAAAATGGACCCACTAACAAGCAAGTCATGCTTTATCAACAAAAATGTGCATTTGGCTTGTTCTTTATGAAGCCATGCTAGCTAGCTTCGTGTTACCACTTCTTTCTCTTCTTGTCCTAATTTTTGTGGTCTATAGTTTGTGGAGTACATTCTTTTGAAAGCACATGATAGCTTTGCTTTTTATCCATCTTCTAGTGACTCCTCTGAAGTCCACCTCTCTTCAGAGTTTACAGAGAATGGCTTGCCAAACCTCTGAATTGCCCTATAATTTAATTGAGGTAAGTTGGAAGATTAAGATGGTCTAAGGGAATTAAATGATTTCAAATTATTCTATGACCCATCTTAAACTACAATTTTCTCTTAAAGAACCTTAGAGTCCTTCTTTAACAAAGCTTCTCAATAGCCAAAATGGGAGACAACTGTCTCAAAACATTAACAGCTTCTTAAACCTCTGGCTGCTTTGATCTTTTGAAATACATTTTTAAATTCTGGGCTTACTTTAGTAGCATCGGTTAATTCTGGGCTTAATATAATAGATAAATTTTCATAGTAAATTATATGTATGTTATGTGTTTCTTTTTTCCCTAGCACTGTGTTCTCCTTTATTCATTCAACCTCTGTCAGGAATACAAAAATTAGCCATGCTCTCAAAGAAGTTTTAGCTTAGATGTGAGGCTGAGATAAATCTAATGTTATAATAAAAGGCAGAAAGAAATGTCATGAAAAGGATCATGTAGCATTTCATAGGAGTTCAGTAGACAAGATTACTTTCAGCTGATTATACTTAAATAAAAAACTACAGAAGAGATTTATTTAGGCTGGAATTTTCTTTTTCTTAAAGATTTTATTTATTTGACAGAGAGGGAGAAGAGTGAGAGAGAGCGCATAAGCAGGGCAAGTGGCAGGGAGAGGGAGAAGCAGGCTCCCCACAGAGCAGGGAGCCAGAAGTGGGGCTCTACCCCAGGTCCTGGGATCATGACGTGAGCCGAAGGCAAACGCTTTGCCAAATGAACCCCCCAGGCGCCCTATGCTGGACTTCCAAACAATTCCATATCCAAGCAAATGACTGGGCTTCAGCAAATTTATAAATTACATGAAGTGATATGTAATATTTGGAAGATTACATGTATATGTGCATCTACGGGAGGGCAGAAGGACAGGATAAGATCACTAGCATTCATCATATTCTGAAAAGCATACATGACATTCAGAATGGTTAAAAGCAAACTACACTACACGGAAAAGTGTTTGGAGAGGCTTCAAAATTATTAAAATTAGGGACGCCTGGGTGGCTCAGTGGTTGAGCGTCTGCCTTTGGCTCAGAGCTTGACCTCGGTCCGGGGTTCGAGCAAGCCTGCTCCTCCCTCTGTCTGTGTCTCTGCCTCTCTCTGTCTCTCATAAATAAATAAATAAAATCTTGGGAAAAAAAACCCCAAATTATTAATATCAGTATGATTATAATTATATTCTCATTGCCTCCAATAGTTCATCAGCATTTTTGTTTCTCAGCAATCTGGCGGAGGAAACATAATGAAGTTTTCTTTGAATAAATGTGCTTTTCCAAAGACTAGAAAACACATCTGACTGTTCCGTACTATCTCAAAATAGAATATGTTGACTTTCTTTCCTAATTTTCTTTATGCCTAAAGATTGTTCACTACTGATAAAATCAAGTCCATGATAATGCTATCCCTTTGTGCTTATTCTTTTTTTTTTTTTTTAATTTTTATTTATTTATGATAGTCACAGAGAGAGAGAGAGGGGCAGAGACACAGGCAGAGGAAGAAGCAGGCTCCATGCACCGGGAGCCCGATGTGGGATTCGATCCCGGGTCTCCAGGATCGCGCCCTGGGCCAAAGGCAGGCGCCAAACCGCTGCGCCACCCAGGGATCCATGCTTATTCCTTGTAATAGAAATTATTGTCAGTTTAAATTAACAACAAAAATGATTAAAAAATAGGCAAGATTAGAATATGGGCAGTAGATATCATGTTAAAAATACATGTAGGGTATTTTATTCTAAAATTTATGATGCGAATTGATGAGAAACTGAAGATCTATTATGGAAAAAAAGGATAAATTTAGATGTGCATTTGGGAAAGAGAAAGGATAATAATATGAGAGAAAAGCAACTAGAAAGTAAGAGATTATTTTATAGAGTTTTCTATAAGGATGAATGAATGAAAAAAAATGGCAAGATGGTTTTAAAAGATTTAGAATTACAAAGTATAAAGTGACAGGAATTGAACTACTCACTCAAATAAGAAAAAGAAGGCACCACATATAGCTACTTGATGGCATGAAATTGAAGTACCTGAATTTCTGAAGAGTTTTAAAAAAAGTCTGGTAAGAAGGGCCTAAAAGTATAAAAGGTATGAAAATAACTTTTTTGAGTTTAGTAGAATGTGAACTGGTGATAAAAGTTTGACAGGCACAGAATTAAGTAAGAAGCAAAACAATAAAAAGAAAGATAAATTCAGATACTGACATTTAAGAAGTATACCTGATAGCACTCTGCATAAAAAGGTATAGGTTTCCAGATCCAAATACAGTATTACCTGTTGTGTGTTGTGCATATGTTGAATAGGTAGCAAAAGTATCAAGCTTGAGTTTTCACTAAAGTACCCATTATCATTTACCAAAAAATACTGCCATGACTTTAAAGTCACAGAACGACAACAAAAAATATTATCACGTTTTCTTTTATTGAGCCAGTTGAATTGCTCCACGCATTGTGAACTCTGTTTAAGGTGAAGCAATTATTTAAATGTTTTTGTGGTTCTCTTTCACCAGGCACTTCACACAAAATGCTGCTTAATAAGGACCAAAGTCACATCATTCAGAACTTTCTCGCAATTAAAATGATCTAATACCCTCACAGACTTAAGTAGTCACATTTTACCTATTTCCAGATCTTTTGCACAGGGCTTGGTGACTAATTCCTAGTGTCATTTGAGAGAAATTCCCTGAGATGTGGAGCCTCTGAACCATATACTCCATCCCAATATTATAACCGATACTAAAACATAATAATATGGTTCTAAGAAATGCAGAAGCACAATCATAAACAGTAAATCTAGACTTACATGAAACAGTTCTGGCCCTTCTCTGTAAATTTAATTGATATAAACCTAAAACTTACAGTTATCAAAATATTTGAGGTTTTCAGGTGAGGAGAATCAGCACTATAATGCAAGTTGGTAAGACACAAATGAAATATGCAATTCTGTACAAGTGCTTGGCGGCATCTCAGCCCCTGAACCTTCCCTTCGTTAACTTCAAAAAGACTGATTTCTCAACATTCAATCCTGTCCTTGCAATATAATCTTTTTACACTGATCCTTCCTCTCTTCTCTGCCCTCTAAAATATTTTGTAAACTGGAGTTCAGGGTTTCTCTCTTTTTATGTTTAGCACAGTGCTGGGTAAGGCTAAAGAGCCAAGGTTTCAAAGTGTCCCCACATCTATCTTTCTAGCCCAAATTCTCTCTCCAGGACTTGGGCTTATGTATCCAGTCATTGTACTTAAGCCATAGGGACCCACGGAGTCACTAGGCTGGGCCACGAAACCAGCAGAGAAACACAGTAAATCCTCCTGGAACATCTTATAGGTAACGTGTGGGGGGAAATCATATTTTATAGCCATATAAATATAAACTGACTTCAGAATAGAAAATTCGTATGAATTTTTAGATAAAAACTAAAGACTTCAAATAAGATTACTCATAAAAAATAAGATTACTCTTGGCTGGGGGTGTGGGTGAGTATATCATCGTTAAGATATTTTGATAGAAAAGTCTGAGAAGCTTGGTATCATTATTATTTTTTTAAGATTTATGTATTTATTCACGATACACACAGAGAGAGAGAGTGAGAGAGAGAGAGAGAGGCAGAGACACAGGCAGAGGGAGAAGCGGACTCCATGGAGAGAGCCCAATGTGGGACTCGATCCCTGGACTTGGGGATCACGCCTTGAGCGGAAGGCAGCCGCTCAACTGCTGAGCCACCCAGGCGTCCCATTGGTATTATGCTAAATAAATCTACCTTATAAGTATGGGTTAGCACTTTTGTGTGTGAATAAATGAAGGAGAAGTAAAAGGGGGTTTAATAATAGGAATGGCCACAGACAAATTATGGAGTGGGTCAAGTTTCTCCTCCTACCACTATCATCACCAGTAAAACCTCTCAGACCTTGGCCTACACTCTTGAAGAGTCTGACTTCTTTCTTAACCTCCGTCCTCACTAAGATCACTCTGTCTTTTCTTCATCAATATGCTCTTCTGCATTCCACGTCCTTAAGACATTACTGTGTGTGTAAAGAGACAATCGTTTAGTACTGAAGATAAAAATCAAATTAAGGTGGTAGCCATATAACGTAATTTTATGCAACATCACTTTGGACATATCTGTCATTAGGTGAATTCTCGGCATTTACACTGTGCTGGAGAATGTGCAAAGTGATGAGAATGCTTTTCTTTCTTCAGTTTTTAAGATTCCTAAACTATTTTTAATAGCATGCAAAATCTAGTGCCATATTCTGCACAGAGTGCTCAGCAGTGACATGGTTCTTTCTCGACACAGGCATCAAACTCAGAAAGGGAAAAGGAGACAAGAAGAGATGAAGCAAAATGTGAAGGATACCAGAATAGGAAGTAATCAAATTAATCTGAATCTAGCATTTCAAAACTACTGTAATTTCAGTCATATTTTTCATAGTGCTGGAAACCTGAACAACTTGGGAGTCGCTACTATGTGCTTTTATCCTGAAAAGTTAGCAAAGTCACCCAGCAACCAATAACATATTTATCTGATGGCAATATATCTAACAGAAAATGCTGTGTCTTCACTCCCAGGAAACAATCTAACAAGTCCTCAGAACACATGTGAGTTTTCTTTTTAAGGAAAATATCCCCATCTTCTTTCCTGCTACCACAGTTAAGTGAATTTAAAATGCATTCACATTCTACATGATGCTAACACAACCTTGTCATATGTATCATCGCCTTCTTTTTACAGATGAGGGGACAAGTTCTGAGAGGTTAAGTGAGTCATTGTTGTATTGCTATCGGCAGGATCCGGATTTCCAAGTCCCTAGATGGCTTTCCAGGATTCCTCTACGCCTAGGCAGTCAAGATCCAAGCAGGAGACAGAAATGACACAATAACTGAAACAAGGAAAAGCTAATATGAGGGATTATTAGCTGGTGAAAAGGGAGTGACTACTAGGAGAGGAGACCACCAACAGACACAGTAGTGGTGCAGGGGGCCACCAGGACCTCCGGGCCGTGACAAAGTACCCCACAGCTCAGGGAGTAAACTAGAAGAACCCTTCTCCCCATTCCTCTCCTCTATGCTACCAAGCTAGTGAGTCAGACCGTATTGGAGATAATGTGGCTGTGGCCCAACTAATGGTAAACGAAATCCATTGAAGCGTCACAGATTGGGTTGGTGAGGAAACCACCAGCTGAGGTGTCGGTGAAACTTGCTAGGAATCCACCCACTGGGACGCCAGCAAGGCTTACTGGGAAGCCACACACTGGGGAACTAGCCAAACTTCCTGAAAGTAGTGAAAACACTGGTCTCTTGCACACCACTGGCCAGAAAGCCCCTCACTGAGCAGGCCACAAGAGGAAAAGCACTGGTACCAAGAAGAGGCCTCTCTCCTTTTATGCAGTGTCCCTCCAGCACCTTCTACTGACACGTCCCAACACTGGGCCAACTGAGAACAAAGCAATGTTTATAGGTTCCAGCTCTAAATATCACAATTCAGGGCAGAGAAGATGAATAAGGAACTGAGAGGCACTGAATTGTTGGCCTGTACCTCAATGACTCTCCTCAGCTATTGAGGGGGAAATGCTTTTATGCCAAACTCCGACTCCATTTTCCCCCTTAATTACTCTTACAATAAACTGCGGACCTGACCTCTGGAGACACAATGGACTGATCACATGGTAAGTGCATGAGAAGAGCACAATGCAGTGAATGAGATGACGTCTGAAGCCAAAACACTTGGGTGTTAATATTAGCTTCAGCACTGACTAAATTCGAGGTCTTGCAAAAGTTAATCTCTGTATGCCTCAGTTTCCTTATCTGTAAAAGGGGATGATTAACAATATCTACTTTATTAGGATGTTGGGAGAAACAAATGTAAAGCCTATAGTACATTTGGCACGTGGTTAGAACTTGATAAATATTAGTATTTACCCATACGTGTCAGTTTGCAATTGGTGCTTGAAAATACATATTCAGCCTTCATTTTTAATTTCCATGTAGGTCTGTATCTCATAGTGCTAAACCCCAACTTGTTTGGGTGAGACTGGGCCATGTTCCCCAAAGTCTTGCCCCTTCCTGGGCATTGCCTTCAGCTCTGATTTCAGATCCTGACACTGCCCCTGGCTCGCTGAATAATCCTCATCAGCAAGAGCCAACTCACTGTGGATCCATCTTCCCAAGGGGGGTAAAAAAGACACAGGTTTAAATAATTCATCTTTCTTTAAAATCTTTTCCAGTTAGGACTAAATTCAATACCCGTCTTCCCCAAATAGTGAGTTATACTTGAGAGAAAAAGAGGAAGGAAATCCCTATTTTGGGTGCCTTCCCACCTGTGCCAGGCAGCACTTTGTGTGCATTACCTGATTGATTCTCATCGCAGTCCTATCAGCTTAGTACTTTTAATCCTATTTAACAAATAAGGAAACTGAGGCTCAGAAAGGTCAGGTAGTCAGGTCAAGATCATACTCTAGTTACCCAGCAAAGCCTGAATCCAAATCTGGTCTGTTTGGGTGGACTGCACGCACGTTCTCAAGTGCACTTGCCTCCCACACTCTCCTCATCCCAGACATCAAAAACCTGAACTGCTCGGTGCTTTTCAAGCTTTGCTCTAAGGAGAAGAGTGGGCGTGCAACTTTTTTTCTCTCTTTTTCTTTCTTTCTCAAACGTATCATTTTGAAATAAAGCAAATGAAATTCATTTACCAGTTCCTGGAATTTTAAAACTCACTAACATCCTATTTAAGATGAGTGAAAATGAGCATCACCTTGGCGCCCTGGTCCTCGCCTCTCCGCCGGCTGCAGACGCGGTGGGCCCGGGGCCCCGGCGCGGTGCGGAGCTCGCGCAGAGCCCCTGGTGCCCGGGCCCGACCCGCGTGGGCCTCCTCCTGCGGCAGCGGCCCGAGCCCACGAGCCCGCCCCCCCCACCCCGGGACGCGCTGCCCCGACCCCCGCCCCTCGCCCCGGGAGTCCGGCGAGGAGTGCGGCGCGGGGGGGGGGGACGGAGGCGGAGGCGGAGGCGACGCCGGCCCGGCCCGGCCCGGGCGCGCCCCGCCCGCCTGCGCGGCCCTCCCCGGGGCACCTCGCGGGTCGGGGCGTCCGGGCGCCCGCGCAGCCCCGCGGCCTCCCCGCGGCCTCCCGGCGGCCGGTCCCCTCCCCGCGCCGCCTCCTCCCGTAGGCTGCCCGCGGCCCAGCCTGCCTCTCTCTCCGCCTTCACTACCGGGTCAAGCTGCGGAGGGAGGGAGCGAGCCCGGCGAGCCCCCCCGCGGCCCCACTAGTGCACACTCACCCACACTCGCGCGCACACGCACACGCGCCCCGGACCTCGCCGCGGCCACTGCGGCTGCCGCGGGCCCCGGCCCCCCCCTCCCCGCCCCGCCGCGCGCAGGAGCGGCCCCGGCCCCGCGCCCCCCGCCCCGCCCCCGCCCCCCGCCCGCCGCGCGGCTCCCGCTCGCCCAGCCCGTCGCCGCCGCCGCCGCCGCCGCCGCCGCCGCCGCGCTCCTCCGCTGCGGGGCCACAGCCCCGAGTGTCATTCCAGGGACAGCAGCCCCGGCCGGCCGCCCCCGCCCCGCCCCCGCCCCGGCCCGCCGTCCCCGCCTCCTCCCCCCGCAGCATCCACGCGCCGTCCCGAGACGAGGGGACGCGCCGGGCAGAGGGGCAGGAAGGCAAAGTCTGATCCGTCGCCGCGCGGCCCCCGGCTCCCGGCCCCCGGCCCCCGGCTCCCCGCCCGCCTCCCCTGCCCCGCAGCAGCCCCTCGGGAGCCGAGGCCGCCCACCCCACTGCCATGTCCAAAAGCTTGAAAAAGAAAAGCCACTGGACGAGCAAAGTCCATGAGAGTGTCATTGGCAGGAACCCGGAGGGCCAGCTGGGCTTCGAACTGAAGGGGGGCGCCGAGAACGGGCAGTTCCCCTACCTGGGGGAGGTGAAGCCCGGCAAGGTGGCCTACGAGAGCGGCAGCAAGCTGGCGTCGGAGGAGCTGCTGCTGGAGGTGAACGAGACCCCCGTGGCGGGGCTCACCATCCGGGACGTGCTGGCCGTCATCAAGCACTGCAAGGACCCCCTCCGCCTCAAGTGTGTCAAGCAAGGTGAGCGCGGCCGCCCGAGCGCGCGGGGGGGGGGGGGGGGGCGACGGCGGGGCCGGCGGGGGGCGCCCCGGGGCGGGAGGGGGCGACGGCGGGGCCGGCGGGGGGCGCCCCGGGGCCGGAGGGGGAGACGGCGGGGCCGGCGGGGGGCGCCCCGGGGTCGGAGGGGGCGACGGCGGGGCCGGCGGGGGGCGCCCCGGGGCGGGGAGGGGGCGACGGCGGGGCCGGCGGGGGGCGCCCCGGGGCCGGAGGGGGAGACGGCGGGGCCGGCGGGGGGCGCCCCGGGGTCGGAGGGGGAGACGGCGGGGCCGGAGGGGGGCGCCCCGGGGTCGGAGGGGGAGACGGCGGGGCCGGCGGGGGGCGCCCCGGGGTCGGAGGGGGAGACGGCGGGGCCAGAGGGGGGCGCCCCGGGGCGGTGGGAGTGCGACGGCGGGGCCGGCGGGGGGCGCCCCGGGGCGGGGAGGGGGCGACGGCGGGGCCGGCGGGGGGCGCCTGGGGTCGGAGGGGGCGACGGCGGGGCCGGCGGGGGGCGCCCTGGGGCGCGGGGGGCGCACGGGCAGCCGCGCTCTGCAAGGTGCTCGGCCTGCGGGACCCCGGCGGCGCCCGCGAGCTCCGGGGGCGCCTGGCTGCGCGTCGGGGCTCGGCCCGCGGTGCACGGAGCCTCGGGGCGGGCGCAGGCGCTGCGCGGGGCGCCCTCGGGGCGGCTGGGAGACGGCCAGGGCAGGGGCGCGGCGCGCGGGGGCTCGCCCGGCTCTCCGCGAACTTTTCCCGGTCGGCCCGTGTCCCCCCCCGCGCATCATGTGGGCACCGCGCGTCACGTGCGCCCTGACTAACGGGCGCTCCCCGGCCGGCGGCCGCAGAAGGCTCGAGAAGGCGGGCGCCCCGGAGAGGAGCGGGGGGCGGGCGCCGGCGCCCCGGCCTGGGTCCCCGGGCCTCCCCGGAGGCCGTGCCGGGCCGCGGCCGCCGCAGCTTGCAGGGCTCCGATGGGCTCCGATGGGCTCGGCTCTGCAGAAGGGGAAGTAGGTCCCGGCGGAGGGCGGCCCCGGCCCGGCGAGGCCCCCGCCCCGAGCCCGCACGTGCGCCCCGTCCGGCCGCCCCCGCCCGCGCCCGCGCCCCCGGGCCTGCGCGCAGCCCGCCCCGACCCGGCGACCACCCCAGGACACCCTCCTGGGGGACCGTCCGCTTAAAAAGTCAACGAGGGAAAAAGAAGTCTCGGGCAAATTTTCTAAAGTGCAAATTGCCGCACAGGACAGCGTCCTCGCTGGGCTGCCGGGGCTGGCGGCCGCGCTCTAGGCCCCCGGAGCTCACAGCCGCGCACCGAGCGCCTAGGAGCCTGGTGGCGAGGCAGGCTGGTCTCTCGCTGCCCTGCCCGGCTCAGAGGGATGCGTGTGAACCTATGTGATGTCATGACACTGTCTTAGGGCGGCAGTTCCCAGGTAGAGCCCTTCCTGACCGCGCCTTGCCGGGCAGCAGCTCAGCATTTGGAGGGGTCGGTGGCAGCGGCAGGCGGTGCGCTGTGAGGTCCCACTAATGACAGCATCCTAACGAGGTGACGGTCCCACTGTCATCGGCGGTGGTGGCCACATTTTAGTGTCGTCTTCTTTCTGAGCACCGCATGGTGAGGAGGACCCCGGCAAACTGACTCTAGCAGCAGCAAGAATGTGTCCAAAAAAAGAAAGAGAGGCAGGTCAATCGGTATCATAGATCTATTCCATATAGGAAGGCTTGGAAGAGTGAGGGCATGAAAGCTGTCATTATACATGGAAAGGCTATCAAATAAGAAAAGGAATTTTGACTATCCGGTGATAACTTCCACAGGGCAAAAAGTAAGATAAATTCATAGAAATTTGTAAAGCATGAAGCAAACGTCTTTGTTTACATGAAAAAGATGAGCTTTCTAAAAAAAGAGAAAGATGAAGAATAAGATGAGCTTCCTAACGTAACTTTCCAAAAATCTTGGGCTATATTGTGAATTCATGAGCTCCCTGTCATTTGGGGTCTTTGTGAAGAGGCCAACATGACCAGATGCCCTGAGTCCTATGAAGGATGGGGCCTGGACTAGATGTTATTTAAATCTTGCAATGATTTGATCCAAGGTACTCTCTGATCACGCAACTTCTATATAATATTTTATTTGAAAGATCATCGCTTTTAGAACTCACGGAACATACAAATATAAAGTGATATATATAGGGAAAAATCTCTCTCCTTTCTGTATTCACTCTCAGTTCTGGGCTTCACTTGGTCCTTGATGATTGATGCTTGTCATGATGTTCAGAGTCCCCGGGAACCTGATTCACGTCCTGAGTCATTATTGATCAAAAAAGAAAAAAAAAGTGCTTTCCTTAACTTTCGTGGAAAAATATAATCTTCCTGTATATTCTTCTAAATATGATGATTCATATATGCTGTTCCTTTATTGAAATCATTCTTTTTCTTGCCAAACAACATATAGGTTTATTTTATTGATCGTAGTAAGCAAAGTAAAATTTCCATACTGTTAGATAATGGTACCTGTGTCTCTTGGGTTTTACCTCAGATTTCACTTCCTACTTAGACAATTTAGAAGCTCTTGATTCAGTATTTTTATTTATAATGAGTCAATAAACTAGCATAGCTGAAAAACTTAAACAGGGTCTGTGAAGAAGTTGTAGTTTTAAAGTATGAATGGGATAATTGATTTCTGAATACTCATTTAAACATTGTGAATTATGCAAAAGCTACATTCATAATCAGGTAAACTAAGGCAGATTTTCCAAGGAAAGGGAAACGTTTAAATAACAAGAATATTGATAAGAAGTGTACCAGGTAAAATTGCACCATTTACCCTATTTTTATTTACTTGTTTGGCTAATTTGACATTATAGTTGAAATTATTTTATTTCATTTTTACTTTTATTTATTTTTTCTATCAGCACCGTGTTTTTTTTATTTTTGAAGATTTTATTAAGTTGTGTATTTTAATTCTCGTACAGTTAATACATGGTGTTATATTAGTTTCAGGTTTACAATATAGTGATTTAACAATTCTATTATTTTATTCTATTAACAATTCTATTTATTATTATTAAATTTTCATAGTTTTAAATTATCACGATTTTAAAGGAAGCGAACTAGTAGGATTTTAAGATCTACTAGGCAAAGTAGATGTATCATAATTTTCCTACATCATTTAAATGTCCTTAAAACCATTTTAAAAACCATTTGAATAAATTCAAGGGATTCCGTTTTTAATTTAAGCTGCTTTTAATCCACACAGTGATGAGTCATATATGAAAAATACCATTTATTGTCACATCCAATTATTTTTTATAAACTCTGGCTTTTTAGTTTATAATGCTCTTCTCACCAAAGCATTTAATTCTAATTTAGCAGTTCTGTTCCACGATCTCATTAATGCAGCAGAACCAGTTGAAGGAAGTTTCTTGAAGTGATTTTGAGATCTGTGCTGAAGTGGTAAAGGTTCTTTCTTTCTTCTTTTCTTTTCTTTCTTCTTCTTTTCTTTTCTTTTCTTTTCTTTTCTTTTCTTTCTTTTCTTTTCTTTTCTTTTCTCTTCTTTTCTCTTTTCTTTTTTTCTTTTCTTTCCTTATTTTTTCAAGTTTGCCACTAAAGTTCACAGCAGCCAGTTACACAGACCATTGTGTCCTACATTTCTTGCGCTGTGGCTGCTACTGCATCTAATCCTACATGGAGACCTACATAGCCTGGACTTACTTTCCCATTTAGGATCTTACAATGGAAAGTAAAAGGCAAAAAGTTTTCTAATTCTTCCCATGTGGAAGAAGGGCCAAATAAGGCCTTTGAAATTCAGTTCTAGAGATGTACATTGCTTTCCCTCCTATTGCTACTTTCAAAGCCGTTTTCAAAGGAAAGTAGATCCACATTTATTAAGAGTCATGCTTTCTTCTTGACTGACTTCAGGCTAGAATCATACAGTTAAACCTCTATGCTGCTTTTTATTTGGAAAGGTAAAAGCAAATTATGTCAAATTTTCTCCAATAAAGATTGACTTTCCTCCGTAAAAATTTAAGGTATGTGGATTTTATTGACCAATAAACAATCAAATTGTTAGAACAATTTGATTAGTTGGTTATTTTAGAATAAAGTATCTTCAATGTTTTAGAACCAGGTTAATGAGACAGTTGTTATCTTTGGGCATAATTTATGGATGGTGCTACTATAGTTTTTGGTGTATGTACATAATTTAAATGGTATGACCTTGAATGTTAAATATGACTGCTTTTTTATGTGTGTCTTTCGAATGAGAGTAATCTCAGGATGAAATCACAGCTGAAGTATTTAAGTGCCACAGCCTCAGCTCTTAACATTTATACTGTGTGATCTTTTGGCATATTTATTATGCTCGCTTTCCTTTTTAGTTTCTTGAAACTCACACATTCACTCTCATAATTAGCAAAAAGTTTTCACATTTGACAACCCCAACTGCTTATAGTTTAAACGGTGGCTTTCAAACGCATAGCAGACCTTGCTTAAATCATTTCCTGCAAGAGGTAGGATAGAATAGTGGGTGTTTAACCTCTGCCTGGGTTTGAATCTTGAGTATGCCACTTAGCATGGGCTATTTACACAAGTTATCTAGACTGACATAGCACCGGTACCTTGAAAATATTAAGTAAATAATGTATTTATATAAGATAGTGCCTGGCTGATAATAGACCTTAGGTAAGTATTGTTCCAAATAATTGTTATTCCAGACATATTGGTCATTTTGAGCTGGTGACATATGAAATGTTTTTAACTTTAAAGGTATTTTACTCTTTATTGAAGACTAACTGAAATATATACAATGATTGCCTAATTTTCATGTACTATTCCTGAAAGAGTAAAGTAGTAACGAGTAAAGTTTCTATTCTTGAGAGAGTAGAGTAAAATACATTCTTTTCTTTGTAGAGCATTAATGTGACTAGAATGCCGTTAAGTGGACTGGAACATATTTTTACCTTTTAAAAAGAACTCCAACTGATGCCGCCTTTATGTGTAAAGATCAGTGTTTTATATTTATTTTCATATTTTAGCCATTGTTTTCATTCAGTAGTTTATGTTGTATGAATCCTTCACTTTAGGCTTGACAAACTTTGAAATCCTATTAGAATTCACAAATTTAACTTTAGGAATTTATTTATACGTTTTACATATGACTGTTTTAGACACAAGAATCCTGTTTTAAGGGTGAACTTTTACTTCTCAGCTAGAAATCAAGTACCTCGTAAAGTAAAACATATAATTCATAAGTGTTCACAGTCCACCATATATAATAAAAATGCAAAAAAAATTCAGCATGGAGTTTACTTTGCACTTACAAGAATGTCAGTAGTTCAATGTAAGTAATTCTCTATATTACACTTTTAAAAATGAAGCAACCAATAATATATTTACCATCAGCCCCGCAATGATTTTAGAATTTTAGTTGAATTAATCCTATCCTTGATTTCAATAGAAACTTCTACCTTGAAGCTCCAGTATCTAATATTAAATTAAAAAATATTTCTTAGCTACAATCTATTTATGTGACAAAAACATGGAACAGGGTCTTACAAATTTTTTAGTAGTGTGACCTTTTAAAAATGATTTGTTTTGTATCATTCCCAACTCTCTTCCATCTCCAGTAAGGACTGATGTGCTATTTCTTTTAATAAAAGTAAACTTTAATTAACATTATATAGATAAATTAATAATAGGTTCATAATTACTGAATCCAATTAGTAAAAGACATGCATCTGCTATAACGTGTTGTAAAATGTTCACATCATCAGAGAATTAATAATTCCATTATTTCAGTATTCCATTATTGCATTTCATTGACACATTATCATCTCTTTTAAAAAATTTCCAGATATAAATTTTTAAAAAACTTTAAAAATTAGTATTAAATGTAGTGTATGATGTTGATTGTTTTGGATAGTCTGGAAGAAACCGAAAATATTTTTTTTCTTTGACAACTGATTGAATATTCACTCAAATGCATCCAGTGTCTTAATTTTCAATAATGAGTAGATATTTTAAATAAATGATTGGGTTTTTTCTAAAATTTATAATTATATGGCTGCTCTATCTTGCAATACATTACTATTTGTAATTGTTATATGAATCTATGTAAGGTTTTATGTCATTTTCAGTTATTTTGACGCACTTAAAAAAAATCACTGTCAAAAACATGGAAGTTATTATATATCTAGTAATAGCCAAAAACAAATACGTGACAGAAAGAAATAAAGTTTTCTAGTTTCAAATAAAAGATATTCTATATATATTAATCTTTTTAAAATAATATTTTATTTATTCATGAGAGACACGCAGAGAGAGCTAGAGACACAGGCAGAGGGAGAAGCAGGCTCCCTGCAGGGATCCAGATGTGGGACTAGGTCCCGGGACTCCAGGATCATGCCCTGGGCCGAAGGCAGACGCTCAACCACTGAGCCACCCAGGCATCCCCAGATACTCATTTTTCTAATGACAAATTTTTGGAAGAATTTTTTCGAACCTCTTAACTGCCTATAGTGAAATTTGTGCATATGAAATCAGATTTTTCCTTAAATAACCATAGATTTTATTAAATGACTCTGTGAAATAAGCAGGAAGAAGCAAACTTGTTTAATTTTAAAAAGTATATTTTATTCATTTTTTATCACATTACATTGTGTTTTAAGAAATTTCATTAAAACATGAGTTTCCCAAATGTCATAGATTTGGAGTAGCATAAAAGTGGTTTTCACTTTAATTTCTGAGTAAAAATGTTGTAAAAAATATTTTTTTAACATTTATTTTTCATTTTATGGGTGAGCAGTGTTGCTTATCCCAGTGATTTCTATTGCTGTGTATAGGAAGTTTTATACTTAGCTAGAATGTACCTCAATACAAGGATAACAAGTGCTGTAGAAATCCACAGAATATCTAGCAATATAACCTAACCTTGGTCAAAATTTGATTAGCTGGATTGCAAGCATGAGCAGGTTGTAGGTATACGAAATGTCCAGGGTTACATCTCTGAAGCCTTGTGATTAGTCAACAGCTGATCCCAGTTTGCCTTACTTTGAACTCTATGTTGTAAGGATGTTACAGCAACTCTTTACTAGTTAAAATTTCTTTAAAAAGTAACCAGCATTTAGGCTTTTTAAAGGGTCCTAAACCTCTCAAAAGTCTTGGCTTATTTCCAAAAGCATCTTCACCAGGAATAACCGTAATCTTGCCTTTCTAGCAAGTTAGGTGCCTAGGGGTTGGATTATTTTGTTGGTGCTAGGATTGGAGCCTCAATAGAAAGAAGTTGATCCCTCTGTAGAAGAGCAAGAATGTTATCAAGATGCTCCCACCTATCTGCAGTTAAAGCACTAAAACCTTCTTTCTTACTGTGTTTCTTACTGAAACATCTGTACTGGAATCTCCTTTGCCTCTGGTTGAAAGTGCCTATGTTTTTTTTTCTTCAGTTCAGTGTGGGAGATTACTGTAGTGAACAGCAGATTTATTTTGCTTCTTTATATACATGGGAATTACACACATACATGAATTTGGGGGCACATACACATTTTTCAAACACTAAGGTTTAATGCCAGTTTTAAAATCAATAGTCCCAGAAAGATATTTATGCATGTAAGGATATAGTCTTTTTTTTTTTTTTTAGGGAAAGAGTTACATAAAATTATGCTGTGTGTGACAAATCTAGCCGAAAAGCTTGCATACCCACTTATTAATCTTCAATTGTGACTAATATTTTTAACCCTTTTTAGCTCTGAGAGTGGGAGACCATAAAGACATAATGGAGTCAAGTACCCAGATGATTTCTATGTTTCATATATTAGTCCTTAAAAAGTAATAATGAGAAGCCAGATTTTAATAGTTTGGAATTTGATTATTTTTATTTGCATGGCCAAGTGGCTGATGGACTACATAATGCCTAGGATAATGCTCTAATGTTAAGGTAACAAAAGATGAGGCAGGGACAGTGGGCATGCTTATTCATCATCCTAATAAGATATTTACAAAGTGGTTTTAATTTTTATTGATTTAGATGTCTCAGAGTAAGATGTTGGATCCAACATGCTATGGTTATAAGGTATATTACAATTCTAAAGAAGTAATCATTTAAAAATAAGTTAAATTATACTTAATTTATGACTATTTAGCTAAAATACAGGTACTGGTATTGCTTTAAATTAAAAATAACAAGAAAAACCTAAGTTTAGTTAGTGAGAATCCTAAGAGATTTTGTTATGACATGGAGAATATAATATTTTGAATTACATTAATGTGTTAAATTTAAAGCCGTTTTTTCATGTCAAATTAATCCACTATGAAGTGATACTGTATATCAATCTATAAAGTGCGCATATTACCTTAAAAAAATCTAAGAAAAACTATGTATTAATGATATTGTTGATAGCTCAAACAATATGCTAAACTGCTACTATGAATCAAGAAAATTATTTTTTCTTAAAGATTTTATTTATGTATTCATGAGAGACACACAGAAAGAGAAAGAGAGAGTGGCAGAGACACAGGCAGATGGAGAAGCAGGCTCCATGCAGGGAGCCTGATGTGGGACTCGATCTCGGGACTCAATCCTGGGACTCCAGGATCACACCGTGGGCCAAAGGCAGGCGCTAAACTGCTGAGCCACCCAGGGATACCCTGGGAAATGCTTTAAAAAAAAAATATTTTCATCCCTCCTCTCCTTTTAAAAATAATTGGAAAGTTTTCGTAGTATAGTGTCAAGAGCTTCATGACATCCTTTAACCTCAGGGAAATTGACTCTTAGCATTAATTAAGGAGATTCTTTGCTTCAGTTGAATATGCTTTCAGATTTTAGAAAGTTATTAGGGGGACACTGATGATTGTCTACTGGAATGCATTCCTTCTCCTCCTGCCTCCTTCCTTACTAACAGAATGACAGTTTTGTTCAACTATCCACATTTTGATGTGCTCCTATGCCATGTGTTTTGTATTAGGTTGGCCTCATCCCAAGGGGATGAACTTAGACTAGTGTAAACCAAGCATGGTAATTTCATATCTTTGCCAGTGATTGTTTTAGGAAATGGCTTATAACCTAGTTCTTAGTAATGTAAAGTAAGGTGAACCCCCTTGGGGACGTTCTGAGAAATTTCTTAGTTCTTAAAATAAGATCCAGGACAGAGCTATTCACTTTTTTGTCTGTGAAAATTGCTGAACATGGAGGTAATACCTGGAGCAACTGTAGCCATCTTGTGTTCATGAGGAGAGCTACCAAAAAAAAAAAGGTGGAGATTGGCCGAACAGAGTGATTAAAAAGCTACAGCTCCTTGATCAACTGCTGAAATAATGAACCCAGAATCAGGCCTATCTTAGGACTTCTGGTTATTGAGTGAGAGTACACAAGATATTTTAAGCCATTTAGATTGGGTTTTCTGTTATATTGCAACCAAAATCTTCTTACTGATATAACTGTAAAATGACATAAAATAGATATTTCATTCCTATGTTATTGTTTTGGGGAACAATGATAAAGATCTTCTGGAAAGAGAAATCTATTTGAAGAATAAACCAAGATGTATTTTCCTATTAGGTAAGCTCCGTCAAATTCTAGTATGTATGCATCCATTACCTCATTCAATTTTGCTCTGGTTGGACTCTGTTTTAAATTCCAGAAAATTTTAACCTAAAATATGTAGGAGCACAAATTCATTTTAACATTATCCAAAATAGAGCATAATCAAGAAAGCAAATCAGCTACAAAAATATACTCACAATGCATGCCAAAGCCAACTTGAAACATTTTTTGAATTATGGAGTGTTTACAAATGTCTGTGCCACTGATCCAGGGGTGTATATAATTATAAACTGACTCACCAGAAATGTTCCAACTCCATTTTTCCAGGACTAGCATTCATTTACTTATTATTCAACACACATCTATTGGTAACCTATTCTCTAGCAGACACTGAACTAGAAACTGGTGATAAAAAGATGAATAACCCTTCATGAAGACATCATCCATACTTTCAAGTAGTAACATCCTATTGTATACCTGTGAGACCTGAATTAAGAGGGTTTTTAAAATCTTTTAAATATACTTTCCGTGATATAAACAGAATAAAAGATGAAAAAACAAAACATTATGGAGAAGAAACATGGATTAGGAGTTCCCTAGTATTCTATCATGGATTACAGTTCAAGGTGTTAAATGAACTCTGTATGTGCATATTTTTAATGTTAGGTTCTGGGCACTGTGCTACATAATGACCATAGAAAGGTGTGTAAGTCTTGTTTCCACTTCAGTAATTTCACCAATTTCACCGTGCAGTGTAATAGTTAAGATCATGGAGCTTTAAGGAGATAAACAGAGGTGGATTCCAGTCATAGATTTGCCTCATACTAGATATAAATTGAACAAATTGTTTTACATTTTTATAAATCAGCTCCATCCTTTGTAAAATAGGTGTCATTACAGAACCTATTTCATAAAGATGTTATGAGGAATAAATGTTATAATGCATATAATATGCATAGCCCAGGGCCTGGAGTATAATGTAGCCTCAAATTATATATATAATAGTATATATGTAGTAAATCAGGCAAGGAAGATAGGAAAACTCTTTTAGAGAAAAAGCAAGGAGGCAATGATATTAAGAGTTTCAAGGAGTATGATAAAGAGGTTCTAAGCACCAAAGTCTGGAATATAATATAGACAAATAATGAGTGACTTTGGGGGATTAGATGTGGGCCAAACCATAGTATAGAACTGAATGTTGAGTCACTGAGTATTATCATTAATTGATACCAAACATCTGTGCAGTGTTTACTATATGTCAGGAAGAGTTTTAAACACTTTAAGTGCTATTGAATTTAATCCTCATATTATTCTACAAGATAGGTGCTATCATTAAACCCATTTGGAGATAAGAAAACCAGAGCCTGGAGTGATTAAGAAACTCACACCAAGGCCACATCATAATTAGCGGAGCTGAGATTCAAATGCAGTCAATGCTGTTAATCACTATGCTAATTTGCTTCTCCATATTTCAAGTTTTAAGAACAGGATTGACAAGGTCATATTCGCCCATTGTTTTCCCAATGAGGAGAAATGTAGGCAATATTTGTGGACCACATGGAGGCAGTGAAGAGACCTAATTATAGGTGGTTGAAGATACAGGCAGAAAGACTTGTTTAGGATGCTGTAGAGTTATTCAGAGGAGAGGTATAAGGTCTTGAATCATAACAATGAGGGCATTAACAACTGAGCCAAGAAATATACATAGATGGCAAAGTGTCAGTATATCTGATTGGATAGGGATAAAGAATGAGGAATTTTACTTGATTTTCTGGTTTCTGTCAAGTGGCGTCAATCGCTTAGAGGCAAAGAGTAGATGTGGGTAGAGGTAATTCCATTTGGGATCTGTTTAACATGAGGTACCTGGAAAGAATAGGCATCTGATTATTACAGCCTTAAATTCAGGAGAGTACTTGGGGTTAAATGTGTAGATTAGGGCACATGAGATTATCCAGCAAAAGCATGTAAAGACAAAAAGACAAAAGAAATGCTGAGGCATCTTTGTTTTAGAAGTCAAGGGATCCCAGGAAAGAACCTAAGACTTATTAGGGCTGCTTTAACTTTGACTGGAGTGCTGAGCCCTGCCAGACGCAACAGAAATGATTAAATGATGATGCCTGTAATGATTCCATTGTATTTGGCAAAATGGAGGTCACTTTTGTTTAGTATCATTCCGTAGAATGGATGGTGCCTGAGAGCCCGATGTCATAGGGTTGAAGAATGAATTGGAAGTGAGAAAATGGAAATAGTCTGTGCATTCTACTCTTCAGAAAGCTCACATAGTAGTAAAAGGTGATAGGTGGCTGCTTCTAGGGCATGCATGATTAAGAGGAGTAGGGGTATGTGTGTGTGTCATGGTGACATTTCTGAATTTGTCACATATATTTTATTCCATCATTATAAAAATACCCCAGCAAATTAACATCCTTTAACTTATTAACTGAATAAATAATTATTCATCGTATTTTTGTTTTATGTCATGCTAAAGCTAGATCCTGGCATTAAAATAATAGGGGTTAGACCCTACCCTCCAAGAATATGGAATAAAAGGAAAGGCAACTATGTACAAAGCTAACCTTAAAACGCTGAGTTTCAGTGGAATGGTACAGAAATAAACATACTGCTCTTAGAGCACTTAGGAGGGCGAAGAAGAAGCAGGGTCGATCTTGGAGTCCAGGGACTGAATTGGATTCCAGTCCTAAATTCATTATCACTTCTTCATGGAGGGTTAAGTTCCCATAAGACTCAGCCTCATCATATGTTACATAGGGTTGTTAGAATCAAAGAAGATCATGGGGCATCTGGGTAGCTCCTTTGGTTGAGTGTCTGCCTTTGGCTCAGGTCATGATCCCAGGGTGGGATCGAGCCCTCCTTAGGGTTCCCTGCTCAGCACGGAGTCTGCTTCTCTCTCTCTGCCTCTCTCCCTTCCCACCCCCTTGCTTGCTTTCTCTAATGCTATCGAATAAATAAATAAAATCATCTTAAAAAAAGAGAAGATAATGCATGAGGAAATATTTTATAAAACTTTTAATGCAGTTAAGTTGGAAGTATTATTTAGCGATAAAAGATGGCTGGGAGTGGGGGTAGGCACGCTTCACAGCATAAGGGAATTTTGAGAGTGGCTCTAAAATACGAGTGGGAGTTCAGGAGGAGACGTGTGGCAAGCAGAGAAGAGCATGGCGAAAGGTAAGAGAGGTGGAAATGATCCTCCTGTGCAGAGCATAAAATACAGATCAGCAAAGCCAAAGACACGGGCACCTGAGAACCCCAAGTGGCAACTGAAAATTTTTCCAGGAAGGAAACAGTATTGTATCAGGAAAGGCCTCAAACCTGAACCTATAGAATTTAGATATTATTCTCTAGGTGATTAAAGCCACTGAAGGTATTTGAACAAGGGAGAAGCATAATCAAAGTGTTTGTTTTTTGTTCATTTGTTTTTTTCCGGGGTGGGGCATGGAGGAACTTTGATTTGAGGTAAGCATTGGGTGGAGAAGAAATGGATAGCAAAGTCTAAGGTCTGGTATCAGTAGTGGAAATGAAGGAACATGCACTTGAGACATATTTTAGAGGCAGAACGAATCGGAATTTATATTCAGTTCAATGGGAGATAGTGGTGAGGGGAGGTAGTAGTCACAAAGATAATTCTGAGGTTTCTTACTTGGGATAGTTGTGTGGAGTAGATGCAGATGCCATTAACTACAGAGATTAAAATTTAATCTGCAGGGGAAATGGCTTCAGGCTGTTCTAGAAATTAAAAATTGCTCTTTGACAAGTGCAGAAGAAGCAGCATGCTACTTTCAGTATATTTTGGCTCTTAGTGAAGAAGTAATATGATTATATTCATGAGATATATATCACTGATATTTTACTTAAGACAATTTAGACTAGGCATTGGAGTTAGAGATAGTGAGTTAACAGAATTAAATTATAAAATGGCCTATTTTTTATTTTTAGATTTTGTTTTGTTTTTTATTTTATTTTGCTCCAATTGACGTTATGTAAAGAACAGAGTGAGTGGAAAAAAATGAGCGCCTTGGAATATAATGTGTTTGAGGTGCCTGGCGGGCAGATGGCATGCTTGTGGTGTTTAGGTTGTTGGTCACATATGTCTAGAGCTCACAGAATTGTTGGAACTGCAGATTGGACAATTGAATGACACTGTTCTTACAGTGGTACTAGGGGCCCATCAAGGAGCTATTGTGCCCTTAGAAGAAGAGCCTTGAGTGAGAAGGGGCCAAAAATAGGAATTTGAGGAATGCCTGTATTTCACAGGCCTGCACATAGAGTCTTCTTTACTTAGTACTTCTACTTTGAGGGGGAGGGAGATAGATCTTTAATAATGTACAAACCATTCCTCTTACATTGGTTTCTTCATAATATGACTCATATTGGAGATAATTATCATATACAGATTTTTAATGTTACTGTATCACTGCTAAGCACTAAAGATAACGTTTCTCTTTCATTAGAAAGCCAAATACAAACAATTATAGTGAGAACTCTGTCTTCAACAGTTCTGCTGTTATCTGCTGTATATTTTTCGTCTTAATTCAGAGGTTGCAGAAACTAAACAGTACCTCACTTTTTTATTCTGTGGTGCTATTTTGAGATTAAGCTCTATGACCATTGCTGTGACATCTAGACTGTATGTGGAGTAAATCCTGAAAATACAAACTCTTCTCTAAATTTTACAAGGAATTCTTCATTCAAACTGTGTTTGTAATGAATTACCTTTCTCTGCCATGTAAAATTATTCAAATATTCCCATATGGCACTGGTTGGAATATGTATCTTTTTGAAGCCTAAAAATTTTATCTTCCTTCTTGTAAGTAGCTTCTGTAGTAATAGGGTCCCAGAAATGAACTATGAAATACTTTGAACTGTATATAATTGTAGAACTGTGTATCTGTTATATAATTTTGTTAATTAAAAGAATGGTGTGTGTGTGTGTGTATATATATATATATATATATATATATACACACACACATCCCAACATCCCAAAGTTCATTTATTTTATCCAGAGTTGGTATGTGAAAATTAGATCCAGGTTTTTCTAATTCTTTTTTTTTTCAGAGAAATATTCTTCCTAAATATTTTTATTATCAATATTTTAAAATATCAAATCAAATTAATATCCACTACAGTTTTCCAAAGAATTTCTTATCTGCACAAAGCATTCATTTTTCCAGCTCAAAATACAAAATTACATATACTCAAAATAACTGTGTTAATATTATTTGGTACATGTACAAACAAAAGTTAAATGTGGAAAAATTAAAATAAATGTAAGGAGATATAGAAGAATATTCTTCAATTTTTGGAATTATAATGCCAATTGCATGATAATTTTTTTAATAAATTTATTTTTATTGGTGTTCAATTTACCAACATACAGAATAACACCCAGTGCTCATCCCGTCAAGTGCCCCCCTCAGTGCCCGTCACCCATTCACCCCCACCCCCCGCCCTCCTCCCCTTCCACCACCCCTAGTTCGTTTTCCAGAGTTAGGAGTCTTTATGTTCTGTATCCCTTCCTGATATTTCCCACACATTTCTTCTCCCTTCCCTTATATTCCCTTTCACTATTATTTATATTCCCCAAATGAATGAGAACATACACTGTTTGTCCTTCTCCGATTGACTTACTTCACTCAGCATAATACCCTCCAGGTCCATCCACGTTGAAGCAAATGGTGGGTATTTGTCGTTTTTAATGGCTGGGGAATATTCCATTGTATACATGGACCACATCTTCTTTATCCATTCATCTTTCGATGGACACCGAGGCTCCTTCCGCAGTTTGGCTATTGTGGACATTGCTGCTGTGAACACTGGGGGGCAGGTGTCCTGCCATTTCATTGCATCTGTATCTTTGGGGTAAATCCCCGACAGTGCAATTGCTGGGTCGTAGGGCAGGTCTATTTTTAACTCTTTGAGGAACCTCCACACAGTTTTCCAGAGTGGCTGCACCGGTTCACATTCCCACCAACAGTGTAAGAGGGTTCCCTTTTCTCCGCATCCTCTCCAACATTTGTGGTTTCCTGCTTTGTTAATTTCCCCCATTCTCACTGGAGGGGCAAGATGGCAGAGGAGTAGAGTTTTTCTAATTCTTAATGTCATAATAAAATGTTTACTGATTTTCATTTTTTTATTTTTATTTTTTATTTTTTAATTAATTTTTATTGGTGTTCATTTACCAACATACAGAAAAACACCCAGTGCTCATCCCGTCAAGTGTCCACCTCAGTGCCCGTCACCCATTCCCCTCCAACACCCGCCCTCCTCCCCTTCCACCACCCCTAGTTCGTTTCCCCGAGTTAGGAGTCTTTATGTTCTGTCTCCCTTCCTGATATTTCCCAACATTTCTTTTCCCTTCCTTTATATTCCCTTTCACTATTATTCATATTCCCCAAATGAATGAGAACATACACTGTTTGTCCTTCTCCGATTGACTTATTTCACTCAGCATAATACCCTCCAGTTCCATCCACGTTGAAGCAAATGGTGGGTATTTGTCGTTTCTAATTGCTGAGTAATATTCCATTGTATACATAAACCACATCTTCTTTATCCATTCATCTTTCGATGGACACTGAGGCTCCTTCCACAGTTTCGCTATTGTGGCCATTGCTGATAGAAACATCGGGGTGCAGGTGTCCCGGCGTTTCATTGCATCTGAATCTTTGGGGTAAATCCCCAACAGTGCAATTGCTGGGTCGTAGGGCAGGTCTATTTTTAACTCTTTGAGGAACCTCCACACAGTTTTCCAGAGTGGCTGCACCAGTTCACATTCCCACCAACAGTGTAAGAGGGTTCCCTTTTCTCCGCATCCTCTCCAACATTTGTTGTTTCCTGCCTTGTTAATTTTCCCCATTCTCACTGGTGTGAGGGGGGATCTCATTGTGGTTTTGATTTGTATTTCCCTGATGGCAAGTGATGCAGAGCATTTTCTCATGTGCATGTTGGCCATGTCCATGTCTTCCTCTGTGAGATTTCTCTTCATGTCTTTTTCCCATTTCATGATTGGATTGTTTGTTTCTTTGGTGTTGAGTTTAATAAGTTCTTTATAGATTTTGGAAACTAGCCCTTTATCTGATATGTCATTTGCAAATATCTTCTCCCATTCTGTAGGTTGTCTTTTAGTTTTGTTGACTGTATCCTTTGCTGTGCAAAAGCTTCTTATCTTGATGAAGTCCCAATAGTTCATTTTTGCTTTTGTTTCTTTTGCCTTTGTGGATGTATCTTGCAAGAAGTTACTGTGGCCGAGTTCAAAGAGGGTGTTGCCTGTGTTCTCTTCTATGATTTTGATGGACTCTTGTCTCACATTTAGATCTCTCATCCATTTTGAGTTTATCTTTGTGTATGGTGAAAGAGAGTGGTCCAGTTTCATTCTTCTGCATGTGGATGTCCAATTTTCCCAGCACCATTTATTGAAGAGACTGTCTTTCTTCCAGTGGATAGTCTTTCCTCCTTTATCGAATATTAGATGACCATACATTTCAGGGTCCACTTCTGGGTTCTCTATTCTGTTCCATTGATCTATGTGTCTGTTTTTGTGCCAGTACCACACTGTCTTGATGACCACAGCTTTGTAGTACAACCTGAAATCTGGCATTGTGATGCCCCCAGCTATGGTTTTCTTTTTTTTTTTCTTTTTTTTTTTTTGGTTTTCTTTTTTAAAATTCCCCTGGCTATTCGGGGTCTTTTCTGATTCCACACAAATCTTAAAATAATTTGTTCTAACTCTCTGAAGAAAGTCCATGGTATTTTGATAGGGATTGCATTAAACGTATAAATTGCCCTGGGTAACATTGACATTTTTACAATATTAATTCTGCCAATCCATGAGCATGGAATATTTTTCCATCTCTTTGTGTCTTCCTCAATTTCTTTCAGAAGTGTTCTGTAGTTTTTAGGGTATAGATCTTTTACCTCTTTGGTTAGGTTTATGCCTAGGTATCTTATGCTTTTGGGTGCAATTGTAAATGGGATTGACTCCTTAATTTCTCTTTCTTCAATCTCATTGTTAGTGTATAGAAATGCCATTGATTTCTGGGCATTGATTTTGTATCCTGCCACACTACCAAATTGCTGTATGATTTTCATTTTTTATAATGATTTTCTAGTAAAGTCAAATATGTTACTTGCACTAAACCTGGAATTCATCAAAGGTAGAGATAGTATTTAATTAATATTTGTTTCCTTAGTATCTGGAATGATGTCTGAAAATATGCAGAATGTTTAGGAAACATTTGTTGAATGAATGAATGATAAAGATCTTCTTTCCCCTTAATACTTATTTATTTGAAACATATTGTATTAGGGTTCTCCAGAGTAATAGAACTAATAAGATATTTACATATATCTATAGAAAGAGATCGATTGCTTGATTATAAGGAATTGGCTTGTGATTATGAAAACTGACAATTCCCAATATATTCAGGATAAGTCAGCTATCTGATGACCCAGGAGAGCTGATGGTGTAGTTCCAGTCTGAAGGCCAGCAGGCAAGAGCCAAAGTTTCTGTTGAAATTCAAAGGCAGGGAAAATCTGATGTGCCATTTCATAGGCAACTAGGGGGATGTCTTGGGTGGCTCGGTGGTTGAGCAACTGCCTTCAGCTTAGGGCGTGATCCCAGGATCCAGGATCAGGTCCCATTCGGACTCCCTGCAGGGAGCCTGCTTCTCCCTCTGCCTGTGTCTGTCTGTCTGTCTGACTGTCTCTCTCTCTCTGTGTCTCTTGTGAATAAATAAAATCTTAAAAAACAAACAAACAAACAAACAAACAAAAAAGACAATTGGGCAGGAAGGATACTTCCTTACCTGGGAGAGGGTCAGCCTTTTTGCTCTGTTCAGGCCTTCAACTGATTGCATAAAACCCACTTACATTAGGGAGGGCAATATGCTTCATTCATTCTAGTGATTTGAATATTTTTTAAAAGATTTTTTTATTAACTTATTCATAAGAGACACCGAGAGAGAGAAAGGCAGAGACACAGGCAGAGGGAGAAGCAGGCCCATGCAGGGAGCCTGACGCACTACTCGATCCTGGGTCTCCAGGATCACACCCTGGGCCGAAGGCGGCGCTAAACTGCTGGGCCACCAAGGCTGCCCAAGTGATTTGAATATTAATCTTATCCAAAAATACCCTCATAGCTGCAGCCAGAATAATATTTGACAAAATATCTGGGCACCCTGTGGTCCAGTCAAGTTGACATGTAAATTTATCACGCACATTAGGAAATCTACCCATGATTAGCAAACATTGTAAGTACAGCCATTTTAGCTTACAGCTATATCCTTGAAAAATATTTTAAAACATTTTAAATAATTTCTTTTTTGAATATACTTACAGCACTCTGTATTATGTTGTGGCAGGTTTTTGGCAGTGTGATCATTACCTACCTCATCCATTATGAGACTCATTTTGCTGAAAGTGTTATTTTTTTCCCAAAATATGCCCTATTTTGTTCTGAAATACATTCTCACTCATAATTAATCTAAATTATGAAATGTTCCTAGTTTATTGAGTAACATTTCATTCTTACACTGAAACTTGTGAAAGGAATCTGTTTTTGTTTAATTTAAAAGTTATATGTTCAGTAGTTGGGCGGTGTGTAACCTATGCTTGCTTGGTTCAAAATAGTATGAGCTCTGCAGAAAGCCAGGTTGCTGAGTCCCTCACCGATCAATATCTAAGAGAGTTTAGCTGCTAATGATTGAGGCAGAATGACATTGCCACAGACCTCCAGTATCAAAAGGCAGCTTAGAAGTTTAGTTAGAATAAGATATTTTCTTTATTGGGAGAATTAAATTGCCTCTTTTGCTCCAGATAGGAGGTTTTCATCTAGGATGAGAATTGTTTCAGGCTGTTTTATGAGAGAAAATTACTCTATTTGAGAACTAAGGAAAAATGTAGAGGTGTTAGATTAAGTAGTTCATAGTAAATTAGTCATAAAGTGATATTCATATGCCATCACTTTAAAATATTTTTAAATTGAATAATCAAGTAAAGAGCTCATTCAGTCAAGAAAAACACAGTACACCTTTTTTGTACAAAGAATATTTGTTTTTCCCTTTTTTGTTCTACTTGATATTTTGATGTATTTGGTTGATAGGCAAATCAATTAATTTTCTTATTTTTAAAATTTGAGTATTTGGCATTTCCTGAAGTTATTAATGTCTAACTTAAAAACTCATGTCTGACTTAGCCCAGAAATGTACACATTGCTGAATTTAATAAAAAACATTCAGTATTAATAATAGAAGCAGCTAGGTTGTGTTGACTGCTTAGAACCACAGTCATATGCACCATGTCATGTGACTGGTTTATTAAACAGCTCGGGCTAGACAGGTACAAACAAGAAATAATTTTTTCTTACTGACCCCTGCGTTACTGTGGACCTCACTGCCCCACTTCATGATTGTGGTTTTTTTTTTGCTTTAATGTATCAGAGTAGTCTTATTTTCAGATATAAAGCAAATGTAGTCTCTTCACAGTACACATTGCAAACGTTGCATCGAGTTAAAAGGTTTTCCTATGTTTTGAGCTCAGCCTTGATCAGGAACTCTGAAAACCAATAATGCAAGATGTTAGTGTGGTCCATTTCGTTGTTTTGTCTTGTTTTGTTTTTTCCTCCAGCTCTCTCCATGCCCACCTACTCTGTCTCCTCAGAGGGCAGGGCAAGGGAGGAGGAACATGAATAAAGGAATAAAGACTTATTTCTTTAGTTCTTTCAAATCTGCCCATATGTGCCCTCTGTTATGTCAGGCATCCAGATGGTGGCTTTCTGTTATGGATAACATTTGTATGTTTTTCAAACATACTCTTGTTTCCTCATCCCTTTTTGCCTACCCCATCGTATTGATTGCAGCATGTCCCGACAGAGGCAGTAGGCTCTAAACCTGACCACTTATAATTCTGCTGTCAGCTCCTGCCCACTGCATTACACCTCCAAGTTCTTTCTGTTGCCATCCCCTTGACCCAGAAGGCAGCCCTCCTTTCTAGAGAACTTTCACTGGCTTTCTGCTAACGTGCCTAATTGGCCATGGAGAACTTCATTCATCCTTGACCCATCATGTTGCAGAAATGCAACCACTTCTCTTTTTGTTAAAATATCATAAGCAGCTCCACCCAAGCTCCCACCTTCAGAATTCTCTGACAAGAGGTAGGCATAAATCCCTATCTTTATGAATGCCCTCAGGCTCAGGGAAAACTTTAAAAGTTGTTCCAAGAACTCTCTCAGACTTGACTTCTAGGTAGTAGCTTGGGGAAACTGTAACTGTTTTGAGAATTCATCCAGTAACCAGCCTGGGAGTGATCCTTGTGAGTGACCACCTTTTTTTTTGCAGGCAGAACAGTTTAAGAGGGAATTGAGAGGACACTTCATTGTCCATTAAGTTTCCCTTCAAGGATTCCTTTTTTGTGGATCTCTTTTCAAATATTCAGTCTTCTCTCATCTAGGCTTTTGGGAGTGATGGTCTTTGGACTGGTTTTACTGTAGATATGACTGATAACTTATTTTCCATTGGCCTGAGCTTTGAAGATTTAGCTACATTCCAGGAAAACAAGAAAAATCCCACTTTACATTTAATTATATTCATTTAAGGCTCACATTAACTCTATGAGGAAAAATGATATTTATCATTCCCAGTTAAACATGAGGAAACTGAAGCATAGTTTCATTACTTCCCCAAGGTCACGCAGCCTGTTCACGGTCGCTCAGTCCTAAGTGGCTGCCTAACTTTTATCTACTTTACTAAATTGCTAAAATGGAGTAGGACAGAGTCTAGAGGATTAATGAACCAGTCCCCTAGATAGTGTCCCAAACTGTAGAGCAGACAATTATAA
Source organism: Vulpes lagopus (assembly GCF_018345385.1). Taxonomy (NCBI): domain Eukaryota; kingdom Metazoa; phylum Chordata; class Mammalia; order Carnivora; family Canidae; genus Vulpes; species Vulpes lagopus. The sequence continues at coordinate 19,231,060 of NC_054834.1, read as the reverse complement.
TACCCAAATGTGTCATTTTCTAGTTCTGTTTCTCTTTCCAAAGCCTCAAAATTTTTGGTAGAAATGGCATTCATTTCTTTTCCTTTTTCCCATCTTAGAATGATTCAAACACTTCAAAGTTAATTGCTAATTTTCATGCTGAAATCATAAGCATCTTAGAAATGTTGTAATATTTCTTATTTTGCTGTCTCAGTATTGCATAGCATACACCATTGGCAACCATAAAAATACTACAATAGGACTGTGTTAAAAGACAAGGAGAATAAAATTCTACAATTGACAAAGAATTAAAAATTCCCTGAACGGTGTTTTTATGCTTTCTGAATTTTTAAAACAAATATTATTTTTGCAAACTTGAAGGTTTATTACATTATTACTTTATGGGAATATTTTTTCTCAGAAATCAAACATTTCTTATTTGTCTACTTTCTTCCCCCTAGGAAATTGTTAGTCTTACTGCTATAGTGACATAAATCTGCTATTTGTTTACACTCAGTACCATCCAGATGCATTATAAATATTGCATTTCTAAAATGTATCTACTTGTAAAATGTAAACTTGGGGATTTGGCTCCAAAGAACTGTCTTATCTCAGGTGTTTCGTTCTATTATGCTCATGTGGAGCTTATATTTAGTATTACTTGAGTTGCAGATTTATTTCATCTTGCCTAGCAGCATCAGCTATTTCCTTCTGCTGGTTCCAATTATTATGATTATTTCCAGCCTGAGTGAAGTTTGGCAAAAGCAAATATAGAAAGGGAAAGAAAAGAATAGGCTATTCCCTCAAGCTAACGTTCAAGCTTATCAGTTTTTATTTAACTGCAGAAACCATTTATTAAATATTTGGAGTTAGCAATTTAATATTGATTTTGGTCTTCCTTGGTGTTGCAGACATAAGCCCAAGTATGTGCAGCACACAGTTTAACACTATGACATAGTATGGAAGATGCCATTTCCTTGCCTCTGATAGATTGGACCATTGTCCTTTTCTATTAGCAAAGCTGGAGTAAGATGGACTTGTATTTGTTGAGTTCTGTGATATTCATTTCATATGTAGTACATAAACAAGTAGGGGTCATAAGCACATATGTATCACTACATACAGTATAAACAGTATTTATTGTTAGATGCCCAATTACATACTTGGATGAGTTTGGAGACTTGGTATTTTCTTGTCATTCATGCCTGTGGCTCTAGAAAGTTGTATGTTGAGACTGTGGAACTGACAATTGGGTAGGAGTCAAGAAACTTGTTCACATAGTTGCTTTTTTTCTCCATGTTTCTTTAGTAACTTTATGGCAAACACACACACACACACACACACACACACACACACACACATTTTTTCCTTTATTCTCAGGGACACAAAAGTATTTAATAAGAACCTCTAAGAATTTGAGTCAAAATCTCATTCAAATAAATTTGCTCTGAAGCTTTTCTATAAATTTGAGAATTCAGCAGGAGGGGAGAATAAAGGTCAATTAGATGGCATCAGATTAGATGTTGACTTTGTGCAGTTGATTCATTGTCATTTGTTTCCATATAGTAGTGATTGCTAAGGCTAACTAAAAATTCTACAAAGCCTTATTTTACCAATATAAAGTAGAGAAATGACTATTATTGATGTACATTTAAACATTTTAAATACAATATTTAAGAAATTAAACCTAAAATTGCCTTGCAAATAAGAATTTATGTCAAGTACACGTGCAATCTTTGCAATAAATACCATGTTTACTTCTTTAGAAAATTATTTTCTCTTCTTAATTCATTTAGTTTAAAAAACACATTTAAAAAATTTTCTGGGGGATCCCTGGGTGGCAAAGCGGTTTGGCGCCTGCCTTTGGCCCAGGGCGCGATCCTGGAGACCCGGAATCGAATCCCACGTCGGGCTCCCGGTGCATGGAGCCTGCTTCTCCCTCTGCCTGTGTCTCTGCCTCTCTCTCTCTCTCTCTCTCTCTCTCTGTATGACTATCAAAAATAAATAATTTAAAAAAATAAAAAATAAAAAATAAAAAATTTTCTGGGGCAGCCCTGGTGGCGCAGTGGTTTAGCACCGCCTGCAGCCCAGGGCGTGATCCTGGAGACGCTAGATCGAGTCCCGCGTCAGGCTGTCTGCATGGAGCCTGCTTCTCCCTCTGCCTGTGTCTCTGCCTCTCTCTTTCTCTGTGTGTCTCTATGAATAAATAAATAAAATCTTTAAAAAAATTTTTTCTGAAGTGTCCATTGATAAAAACATTGTTTTATTGTCTAACACCTTCATTTTTTAATATTTTAAGTGGATGGCATTTTTTTAAAGTTATAACACCTATTTAAAAAAAGTTTCTTCAATAAACTTGAAGAAAACAAAACACAAAACAAAATAAAGTCATTAAATTTGAAAATAGCCATAAGCCAACTGCTGGATCATCTTCATTTGGTAAACTTTCGACTTTGTACTCAATAAAATTATTTTATTGTTGCTATTATTAGGGAAAAATCAATTCTAATATATAGAATTCTAACCTATGTGAAAAATACAAGATTCTCTAATAAACTTATGCAGCAAGTTTTTTAAATTTATATTTTGCCTTTGTTGCTAACTTCCAAAAAACAACACAAAACTCTATAGAAGATAGGGAGCAGAATTTTTTTTTTTATCAGCATTGTAAATTCTGCCAAGAAATGCAGAGAAATCAAAATGTTGCTTTTTTATTTATTGACTTGTCAATGAGGCTTATAGAACAATATTTATATTCAAGATTTATTATATATTGAAACAATTTGATTTAACTCAAACAAAATGAAATAGATTGAAAACTGTTCTGTTGAGTAACATTTTTTTTTTCATAAAAGGTGGGGAAGCACTTTGGTGAATGGAAAAATACATCCTTAATTTATGAAGCATTGCAGCTGTGGATTTGGTGTTGGGGATATTTACATAGACCTGTAGAGTATATAAAGAACTTATTAAAAAAGAACCTATAAACAGGTCATTTCTCTTATATGACCACGCATAGTCTACTTTTATTATTGTTTTCATAATTGATAAGCAAGGCATGCTTATAAAGGCTTTATATAAAGTATACCCCAAATGCTATCTAAATATTTAACTATTGGAAAATACAGAGAACTGGATGTTTCTGTGCCCTTAAAAGTAAGCTTTTCAAGGGTTATGCCTAAGGCAAATGGAAGCAATGGCAATTCTACATTTTCAGTGGGATATTAGTAGATTTGTCATCAAATATAATTCAACAAAAAGATGCAGTACAGATATATTTTCAGTTACATTTTCATTTTGCTTAGCACTCAACTTCTGAAGATTTTACTGATTATTCTTTGATGAACAAGAAACAAGAAGGTGGTGATGATTATAATTTTGAATTTTAAAATTTGACATTCAGTGATAATCTAGGCATTCCTTACCCTCCTCTATATTTATAACCTATCAAAAATAAGGATAGGCCAGGCTGTTAATAAATAATGATATTCTAAATCATTTGATCTACCAAATAAATATGACTATGGCAAGAAGGTCATTTTTGTTGGTATTCATGGAGAGTACAATCTATTGCTATAAGATTGTAATATATTTAACGTGGAATGTCTTCAAGATGGAATGGTTTATTTCACTTTAATCTTCACTCTCTATTTCTACAGATATCCAAATTATTATATTTTCCTCTGAAGAAATGATTTCTTCATGAATAATACAGGCAGGCTTATTTGCCTATTTTTGTTTAGTGAATTTATATAGTTATGTTCAGAACTGATTTTGAATAAAGTCTAGTCTTTCTGACTAGACCCAGTTCCATGTTTTCTAGTTGCCTTCTGTATCTTTCCACATGTATGTTCTGCTTCTTTATAAATCTAGGAGTCAACTTAATTTCCATTTTAGTAAGCTATGCCTTCTGATTTTCCAGGTTTTTCTAATGGCGCCATTGATCTCTAGTTCATCTGAACTGGAAACTTGGAAATCTATGGCATCCCTTTTTTTTTTTTTTTTTTTCAGACTCCTTAATTTATTTAATTCTGTCAGTTAGGTCTTGGAAATATTTCTTATCCTTGTTCTTGCTTTCTTTTTCTTCTGTTAAGACTCTATACATGTCCCTTTATTTCTAATGTCTGTATGTAATACAATAGCTTCTAATCTGGTTTCCTGCTAAAAGTCTTTGCCATTGCCTTACCCATCCAGCAAGTGACTACAGAATTAATCACCCTAAAATAGCACTCAGCATTGTATTCCTCTTTTTCACTCCCCCCCCCCCATTGAATAAACTCTGACTGCTTCACCTAACATTCCAAATTCCTCACCTGACAACTTTCTACATGTATTTGATACCATCACGCTATGTACACACTGCATCTCAGGCGTCTGAACTAGCTCAATTTTATCTTCATCCTTTTGTTCTTTCCTCAGTCAAGAGTATTGTTCTGTCAGCTTCATCTCCTGAAATCCTGCCTGGCTCTAATGTCACCCCCTTCTTGTATGATTCTTTGCTTGCTCTAATTAGAAGTAGTGTTATATCCATTCTTAGTTACCTCAATCTTAAGGTACTTATAAACTACCTTGCAAAATCATTTTTTTACAGATTTTATTTATTTATTCATGAGACACACACACACACACAGAGAGAGAGAGAGAGAGAGAGAGAGAGAGAGGCGGAGGGAGATGCAGGCTCCATGCAGGGAACCTGACGTGGGACTGGATCCCAGATCCCCAGGATCAGGCCTTGGGCTGAAGGCAGCGCTAAACCACTGAGCCACCCGGGGTGCCCGCAAAATCATTTTTATGCATACCACCTACCTACCATTCCATAGAATTCTTAGGTTTGGAGATTCAAGCTTAAATATTTTTATAGTCCCATTCATTATTTACCTTTCAGAGTAGATGCTCGATATTTATTGAATGAAAAAATTATCTGTTTCAAGACAAGAATGAATTTTTGTGTACTTAGACTGCTAATTTAGGTTTTATATTGCATGCAAAGCATTTCTGTCAGATAACAAACCATATCAATGTTTTATTTTTAAATGTTTCCATAAAAAACTTTCCAATGAGAAGATAGCGAAGTTTGGTGAGAGTAAAGCATTTCTTTTTCTTTTTTGTGGCATTAAAACTAACTGCAGAATCATTCAGGTATTCAGACTGAAGTGACCTAATTTTCAAAAATGCTAAAGGACATAATTATATAATCTGAGTAGTGAAGATGGAGGGAGGGCAGTTCTAATCAAGGTAGAGGGGAGAATGGATTTATTGCATTTGCAACCTAAGATATCATTAACAGAGACTGGGAGTTCCCATAATGTCTGAGTCAGTAGTTCAATAATAATTTCTTTCCAAAGAGTAAATTCTAAGGGGAACTGGTTTCAAAACCAAAGTGTGAAGAGTTCAGCTCGGACATTGTGCATCCCTGGTTAGTTTGACAAATTTATGGAGATAGAATATAAATGCCCAGTTTTCTTGGACAATCCTAGTTATATATGTAGTAATTTTTCAAAATGATACATTTTAACAGACAAATAACTAGTGTCTTCCATTGAACTCAAGAGGGAAGAGTTGGAAGCTGTGGGAAAATGAGAACCTTCCTAGTGTCATAATTTCTGAGAGACAGAAAATCATTTTTTATCTTTGCTTTAGCTCATGGTTATATATTACAGTGACAATCTTTTATGTAGGTCTGAGAATTTCTTTCATGAAGATGCCAAGGAGAAGAGTGAGGAGGAAAAGGGGAGGAGGGAGAAGAGAGGTGGAAGATCGGAAGGAGAGTTTGATTTAGTCCAGAACATGAGTTTTTGATCTAATGATCTGTGTGTTCATCTTTGGAAAGTGTTCAGTCAATGAAATTGTTAGAATAATAGTTTTATCTAATAATTCCCATATTGGAGTTCTGTGATTGTGAGTTTAGAGTATACCTAACAGGAGTTGAGCAGGCGACTCCATAACAAAAACCAAGACACTGGTTCACAGGAATCCATGAATCCACTCTCAGCTTGGGGTCAAGACAAAGGTGCATAATGTTTTCGGAAAAACATTCAGTTAGATTCTGTTAAACACAATAGATTAAATGATTATTTGTGTGATTCTTTGAAAAGATTCTTTCTTTAAAACAATACAATATCCTTTATTCAAGTCCAAACACTGAGTGTCCTGGTGCAGCTTTTTGTTGTTAAATAAGCTACACAATGGTTTATAGTGCAGAGATGCAAATGGTCTTTGGAGCCTTTATCCAAGGGCTTCAGTGTTTTTTCTCTCTCTTACTCATGTCTGTGTATATGATTTGTCAATATGTTCCCAAGCAGATATCACAGGACACAGGATTATAGCAAATATTATTTCTAATTTCTAGTCATATAAATATTCTAATATTATTCAAATATTATTTCTAATTTCTAGTCATATAAAACAGACAAGATGAGACTCCATGATAGTTACGTAATCAAAACAAAACATATGTACTCATATTTTCTATAATACTATTTTGACTACACTTATATATGTGATATATACTATATGTGCTATTTATATATATACTATTATACCATATATAATAGTATTTTATATATATATATATATCTTTAGGACTGTGGTCTGTTTGTGTGAGAGTACCAGAGACACCAATAATTTTGACTTAGGTTGATGTCTCTTGCACACAGCCTTTCAGGGCTGATATAGAAGCATAATAGTTATCTAGAACCCAGAAAGCTCCAATTCTTGGTTCTTCTATCCCCATGAGTGGTTCTAATACTAGTGACTCAGCCACCATGTGCACATTTGAAATAGGAGAGATGAGAAACAGAAGGGGTGCATTTTGGCTGTATTTTAGTGAAAATCCAAAAGGGAGGATGAGACTCTTATGTTTATATTCTATTGGTCAGAACTTAGTCTAGTTGCAAATATTGCTTTATTATAGATTTAAAAAAATCAAGAATTCCAGAAGGCATGAATAGAAATAAGTATTTAAGTGTGGTATTATTATATTGACTTTATATAAGACTGTGGCATGAGGAATGAAACAATTTGCATGATCCAACCCAGATTTTGAAGCATTATTTAAAAAGTTCTTTCTATGAGATAACTGGGTGGCTCAGTGGTTGAGCGTCTGGCTTTGGCTCAGGGCGTGATCCTGGAGTTCTGGGATCGAGTCCTACATTGGGCTCAGTGCATGGAGCCTGCTTCTTCCTCTGCCTGTGTCTCTGCCTCTCTCTGTGTCTCTCATGAATAAATAAATAAAATCTTTAAAAAAATGAAATAAAAAGTTCTTTCTCAGATAATTCTAGACTATTTGATTCTATCATTATTTCTGTTCTGGGAGATGAGAGTCCATATTTCTACTGTACATTGGGCCTAGTTATGTGACCTCAGATTTTCTGAGTAGCAAAACAAATCATTAGGTTAGGTAATTTTTAATATTCTGTAATTTATTGATTGTCTCTAATATGCAAACCCGGTAACTTCTTAAGGAAGAGTGATATTTTAAGTTGGTATTTCCAATGCCTTGAACATGGTTTGTTGGGGTTGAAAAACTATAGTTAAATGAATATGCATAGTGAAGATAATTACTTGATCTAAATAGACACCTCTCCTACCTCCTAATTCTATACTGTTACTTTCTTTGCACCTTAATACAGTGGCATGCATTAGTTATGATATTTTCAAGCTCAAGTTACTGAAATCCAAATCAAGCAGTCATAAACTATAAGGATATTTATGATTTTACCCAACAGGAAGTCTAAACATAGGGTAGACACCAGGATTGGTTGATTGAGTGACTAAAAATATATCTTCTTTCCATTTCTCTGCTATGTCATCTAAAGTGATAGCCTTATCCAAAATAGATAATGAAAGAAATAGTATCAAGTATATGATGTGTATCATAAATATCTAAGTATATATATGTATATATGTTTAATGTTTCTAATTATTTCTTAAAAGTCTGTTCTCCCTGCAAAAGCTGTTCTAAGATTATATCCATACTTAATTTATACCCTTCACTCACTACACATAACAGATTTAGTACTAAATCTTGGAATTATTTCTGATCAGGTAAAATTTATAAAGTATATTTCATTACAGTTAATTTTGTGAAATTAAAAGAAAAATTTGAAATCAGATAGATCTAAGTTTGGATGTTGGGCAACTTACTGGTTCTAAGTGGCTGTGTCCTCATCTCTAAAACAGAGATTTCAATACTTAATTCCTCATGGTGTTGAAAATTAAATGTGACAATCTTTTAAAATAATATAATTTCTTTTTGGTCATGTGCAACAATTTCAAAACACTTCTGAGGACACTTACTAAAATGTGCAAATACATATATTTATGTATGCCTTCATATTTGGTTCCAAGAGAGTACCCTGTTGGAATAGTTATAACCAAAAAAATTATTTGATATCAGTATAACACATTTTTGTGAATTTATTTAACTGTCTTTTTTTTCCTTCTCTATTTTATATCTTTCAAGCATTTTTTTTTTTACTTATTACAGTAGCTCAAATTTTAAAGTTTCACTGATATACAAGAAGTTGGTTCTGATAGGGGAGAAAATATTTCTGTGTGCCAAGAATACCCTACCTCTTGTTTTACCACTATACAGGTTTCTCTATCTACCATGGCATTCTGTATTTATTGCCATTGGGTAGTTCCAGGTTTAGTTTCTTATTGAGTCTTTGCAGAGTCAGGCTGTATTTTTCTCACTGGGAATCTGGCCGTACTCCCTTGAACAAAACCTGTAGTAGAAAAACCTGCCTAAATAAGATCAAGCAAGCCAAAACAAAACAAAACAAAAACCCCAAAAAACCAAAATAAAAACAACTTTATTGATTTATATCTTACTGTTTGAAATTGTACAAATCCATGAATCCAACTGAGCTTCACTTTATTTTGTTATGTCAGTGTGAAATGCTTACAATGGTTTGAGTTTATTACTATTATTATTTTTTTTACTCTCTGAGAAATGAATGTGTATTTCTGTCATTTTGCATGTTTGTTTATGATTTTTTTTACTGTGTTTGGTATTATAATTAAACTATATAAAATATCTGAATGGGAGGGGAATAGCATATAAAGTATTTTGTAGTTCAACCTATATCTGATATATATTAGTACCTTAAAGCATACCTCATGATTTGGTCTTGGATTAGGACACCCAAACCGTAAAAAATAATAATAATAATAATAAAAACAGACAGGGATCCCTGGGTGGCTCAGTGGTTTAGCGCCTGCCTTCGGCCCAGGGCATGATCCTGGAGTCCCGGGATCGAGTCCCGCATCAGGCTCCCTACATGGAGCCTGCTTCTCCCTCTGCCTGTGTCTCTGCCTCTCTCTCTCTCTGGGTCTTTCATGAATAAATAAATAAAATCTTTTTAAAAAAAATAAAATAAAATAAAAACAGACAAACACACAAACAAAAAGACACCCAAACAAAGCAAAAAAAAAAAAAAAAAATCCTACCCTGATAAGCACATAGGAAATTATCTAGGCAAGGACAAAGAGTGCTAATTAGGGTTATGCAGTTGAGCTGGATGTGTGGAATATGGGTTTAAATAATTCTGCTCCACTGCCTAAGGGGTCATGTTGTATTTATTAGCATATCGTAACCAACTAATATTGTGGTTATGTTACTGTTTCAGAATTGCCCAAAGTTATTTCCTTTAGCATGACTAGTCCTGAGAGCCTGCTTTGTCTATTTCAACATCATTCTTCAGATACTGCATTTGAGCACAGCTGGCTTGTGTATTGCAGTGGAAACAAATAGGCCAGGCTTAGAACAATGAAACATTCCCATTTGTTTGGATCTCAGTGAAGGCTGCATGAATTCAGATAGAAAGAAATGTAAGAATGAGAGGACACTAGTATAGAAGTCATAAATTATAGGAATCATCATATTGAAATGTATAAATGACACACCTACTTATTAGGTTTGAAAGCATGTGTTTTTCATCTTTTGGCACTCAAATATTTAACCATTCAAACTATCTGAATGTTTTAGTCTGTGTTTTATTTTCAAGCATATGACTTTCGTGGTATTGGGTATACCCTTCTTTTATATACTATTCTTCTGAATAGGCCTAGCATGTGCATGGGGACAACTGTATTGCCATGACATAGAACCACTTATACAAGTGGATAATATGATAGACAAAAAATAAGCAAAACACCACAAATGTTTATCTAGCTTTTCAGATTAGACCAGATCCTGACAATTGCTGATAATGATGAGATGCTCTTGTCAGGTGATACCTCCTATGATTTCTTTCATCATTGTTAATGAAAGTATTTTAAAAGCAAGATAGAACTGTCATGCTAGCACTACACTATCTGGTTGAAGTTTCTTGAAGTCTCAAATTTAGCATTTAATCCAATAACTGTTTTATATGTCAAAAATTATTCTCTCGGTCTCCAACTTTACATAAATGAAAAATAAATCTGACCATTCATCTATATTTGTTACTTTTGGTTCATGAGAACAAAACCAATAGTAATAAATGACAAAAAGCATTATCTGGTAGGTATTATTAGACCTCAAATCTCCAAAATAACTATTAAGTATACCATTTCAGCATCCTGATTCAGTGCATGCATTTTTTAATTATAAATGTCTGATGAGATAGCAGTGGTATGATGGAAGAATAAAATAATGCCTTATAAGTTCTGGGCTAAAAAACTTATGCTGAGGTATTATATTAGTCCTAGCTTATTTTAAAAAATTAAAACAGATGTTTCCTATAGTCAAGAACAGCCCAAATACAGATATCTGTCATAAAGCTACAAGTTATCTTTTCTTAATCTGAAAGGGATATATTTCACAACTCCAGCAATATAAATTATCTGACTCTTTTGGAGTTAAGTTTCACCAATATTGGTTATTTATTAAGTCATTAATTATTGCTAACTAATTAATTAGTATTTGTGTGAAAAATATCAACTCTGGTGATATTTCCTAAGCTAAAACTTTGCCAAGCTTTCCTAAAGTAGTATTTCTCACTCTGCCAAGATAGAAAAAAAAGACCATCTTAATAACCTCAAATTTATGGAAACAAGCTGGTTTATTTAGGGTTCAGTTGAGTAGACATTGCATTAGTGATGTCAGAAAGAAAGGTTTGAGTCCTATGTGGGCCAGATAGCTTTGCATTGAATGCTGCTGTCTTCCTGAGACCTTTTTCTGGACATATATAAGCTTGAGCAATGTGGGTGGGTAAGAGAAAATACACTCTATCTCTTAAAAAACTGTCCAGTAAATGATGGCTCAATATTGTCAGTATGGGTTAAATATTTGTTGTGTTAGCTGAAGTATGTATTTTCAAAAGAATATTTAAAATCTAATATTATTTTGATGTGTTCTCTGATACAGTATATTATTTTATATATTCAGCATTATTGTGTAAGATTTTGCCTTGTCAAAAAGCTGTACTTTTACTTAATAAAAAGAAACATCTGCTACATATATAAAAATACATATGGCATAAATAATGGAGTTTTATACCTATCACCCATATCACAAGTTGGAGACTTTACATCTACCATAAGTGATAATGTTGATATACTTACTATGATTTAAAGCAATATCCTTTCCAGTGTACATAAAGTGTGATTGTGTGTGTACGTATGTGCATGTTCAAGGCACATGTGTGCGTTTGTGTCTATTTTTCAACTTTTGTCTAAGATAAAGTCTCATCATTTTTTCATTATAAGGAATTTCTTTTATTGGTTCTTCACTCTACTATCGTTACTCATATTACAATATTTCAAAACTCTGTATTCCTATTGTCAAGGATATAATTCAGATATAACTTACCACACTTCTAAATTATTACAGTGGCTTCCTAATTGGTATCCTTTGTTTTTATCTTTGTTTTTGTAGATCACATTGCTTTTGTCAGAGTACTTCCCAACCCCAAATCTCCTTTGCCTCCTATTTCCTAGAACAAAATATCCAAACACTTTCATCGAACATTCAAGGCTTTGACAGTCTGTCTTCAATCTACTTTTCTAGTTATGTCTCTCAGTGCCTGCGTTCCTGAACTTATCAGAACACATCTGTTACCAGAGTTTCCTTTTACCCACAATTATATTTTCCTTTGCCTCTTGCAACATTTTTCACCCATACAAATTTGCAGGTCAAGGTACATCCAGGTCAGAAAATGGTTTTATAGTATCAGGTTCATTGCTGTGCTACAGTCCTTTGTCATGGGGCAAACTACAGCAAATGCTGCCATTTGAAGCACATATAATGCCACAGAAGAGGTTAAGCATATGTGACAAAGACAAGGGTGCTCCAAGACTGTCTTAGACTCCTCAGTTCTCAATGGCATTCAAGGTTATTGGCTCCAGTTTATACACAGCTTCTAACTTGTTTTCCATGTGACTTGAATGTACTCTTAATTTACATCCTCCCTACTCTGCTACCTTTGTTTGATATCTCTGCAGGACTTTTTGAAATATGTTCCTACTAAATTACTGGGCTCAATTCATCTGGTCCTCAGGTAATTCACCCCTAGATTTTTGTAGCCTTACATATCTCCTGGACTATTGGTACTTACAGGGTAAAAGAACCCCTACTGAGCCCTCCAACATTGCAATTTCTCTTAAATTATGATTTATCTGGTACCCTTTACCTCTGGTTTATTTCTAATTTGTGGTTCCAAAAGCTTCCAGACTTCCAGTATTTCTGGCATTCTAACTGATTACTGACCTCTGACTGCTGCATTTCCCCACATTGCTCTGAGTACTGAACATGCCAACCCCAGGGAAGCCTATTCATGGTGCCCACACTGCCTAAGAGCCAGATCTGCCCATTAATTGGCCCTGAATGTTAATTGTGCCTTATTGCCCCCTTTTCTCATGCTACCTCTTTTTACTTTCAATATTATCTCTCTCTGCTTGTTTTAATCCTGACTGTACTCTGATTTTTAACTCATATCTGTGTCCTTCATGAAACTTTGGTTATCAGCCCAGCTTATAGTGATTATTTATTGACCCTTTTCACATAGTGTTTCATAGGAGATCTGGTTTTTATCAAAAAGAGCACTGGTGGTTTGGAGTTAGACAGAATGGATTATAAATTGGACATGCCATGATAGTCTCTCACACTCTGATTTCTTATTTGTAGAATACTAACAATAACAGTAAATGGTAAAATAAGAGCAATAAAAAGAAAGATGGTAACGATAGTACTAAAGGCTTCTTGTAAAGATCAAATAACACATTGAGTTTATTCAGTAAATATTTATTGAGTGCTTACTATAAGCCAAGCGCCATAGTGGGGATAATAGGCGAACAAAATAGATTAAATTATCTGCTTATATATCAAATGTTATTACAGTAATAATGTCAACCAGATATATTGTGATAGGATTGTGACATTTACTTTCTTTGTATCTGTCAAATTGCTAACACATTCCGTGGTACCCTAAGGAATATTTGTGTTTTTTTTTATTTTATATTGTTACATTTTGTGCTCTCTCTTAATTTGATTGATATTTATGGATAATGTTTGATTTTTATAATATTCATACAGCCACTCTTGAGATAATGAATAATAAACAGAGCACCCCTTCATTTGTATAGAAGATTTCACATAGTATGAAGCCATGACGTTGAGTTCTTACAGATCCACATTTGATGTTAATGTTACTTTAATACAGTAAGAAGAAAAAATGTAGCAGGAACTTCTAAGTGCATATGATGTCAGGGTAGAGCCTGGCATTCCCTGGATTTTTATGGTTTGAATAAAAATGCTTGAACTTTGGAGTTCTTAACAAAATATTAGTAGATTATGAATTTAACCATGATGATGTAATCCTGGTAGCATATGTGCAAAATAAAGTATCAGCTCCATTGAAAACTTTAGTTTAGCCTGACTCATCCATGGCTGCAAATGCTGATGCTGTAATATGTGCCTAGAGAAACCACATGTTTAATTGCCTTGTCTGAAATGCTCAGTGCTGTGTTTGTTTTCTTCACTTCCACATTGATCACAGAAAAGATGAATAATGTTGAAATCGAGAAAAGTGAATTTGAAACAAAATACATTTAAGAATCAGTATTGTTAGTAAAACAAGTAGAAATCCTTTGGGGTTTTATAATGGCTCAATATATGTGGTGATAGGGGCATCACTGGGAATATTCCACACTTTTAAGGAGTTGCTTGTTTTCATAATAGACTGATTTTAATGGCATTGATTATATTTTTAAAGAAATGTCTTTCCAGTATTATAGCATTTTAAACTTAATTCTCTGAGAAAGAGTGGAGACAGAGGTGTGTATTTGTGTGAGTGTGCATAATCCTTTCCTCCTTTTTATTATTTCAAAATGCAATTATTTAAAGGTCAGTTGATGCATATTTTGCTCTGCTTTCCAGGACAATAGAATCAGAGCATGCTTTCCACAAAGTTGCTCAGATAAAGATCCAGGCTATCTAAAATTAGGTTAGATGGTCCAGAGCAAAGAAATCAAAGCTGTCTTATATTTAGTTCTACTGGGACATCCCGCTGTGCATTGATGTAACCATAATATGCCCTCTTAGGCCAATATGGGCCACCAATTAGCTCCCTTGCAGTAGATCTTTAGGTACATGTAGGTGGACACTTTATTTGGGGGGGCGGGGGTGGATATCTTTTTCATTTGTTATGCACCAGAGAGTACTAGGATTATTTTGAATCTTTTGCTCAAATTTTTCATGTCATCCATTTTCCAGCATAATAATTAAATAGCCTTTTAAAAGTTTTGTATTTACTACTTCAATGTTATTAAGATAAATATTTATAAAATTAGAGAAAATTTTGTTTAACAAGAAATGTCATGTTTAGCATGAATAGGGAGATAAATTGGTACTTAATAAATAGTTCAAATACTCTTATAATTGTCTTGTTAATGCTTTGCTCTTTATATATTATATGAGTCTTCAAAGATAGCTTCAGATGCAAAAACAAAGCTAATTTTTGGACATGACAGAAAATTGTCTGTTATCCCCTGAGTTAATACAGCCAATGATAATTTGGAGGATTCATAGCTAAAGCTACAACATTCTCACATTTTGTCACTACTTAGGCAATTCCACGAAAATAAAGGAAAAGCATACATTCTTTTTCCTCTTCCTTTCTTCTTCTTACTTCCATTTTTCTAATAATCTTTTTTATTTTGTAACAGACCTCCTAATTTTATCCTTACAGTAGTATTGGTTATACAGACTTGTTATAATAGCCATCACGTCAAAAAATATTTTAGGAAGATCAGCATCCATTTTCCTTCTGTATTAATGATAATCTATCAAAAATATGAATGAAAGGGCAAGAATAAGAAATATTCAGTAAAGAAAATATAAAGATTCTCACTCATTTTAATATTTTAAAAATTATTATTAAAAAGTTGCCATAAGAACCATTGATACTTCAGGACAGTAAAGAAACTGTAATAAATATATGAATTCAGGGGATCCCTGGGTGGCTCAGCAGTTCAGCACCTGCCTTTGGCCCAGGGCGTGATACTGGAGTCCCGGGATCGAGTCCCGCATTAGGCTCCCAGCATGGAGCCTGCTTCTCCCTCCTCTGCCAGTGTCTCTGCTTCTCTCTCTCTCTCTCATGAATAAATAAATAAAATCTTAAAAAAATAAATATATGAATTAGAAATACAGTAGTACATTAACCAATAGGAGTCTCTGAGGGAAGCTGGCTTATTTATTTTTCTAGGAATGGTGTTTGGATGGCAGGGTTAATTAATTTTTCTTTAATTTTATGTCAAAATTAACACAACATAAAACTTATGAACTGAACGTAGGCATAATTTTTATGGCTTTTTTAAAATTTTATTTTATTTATTTATGATAGGCACACAGTGAGAGAGAGAGAGAGAGAGGCAGAGACATAGGCAGAGGGAGAAGCAGGCTCCATGCACCGGGAGCCTGACGTGGGATTCGATTCCGAGTCTCCAGGATCGCGCCCTGGGCCAAAGGCAGGCGCCAAACCGCTGCACCACCCAGGGATCCCTTTTTATGGCTTTTTGATCAAATATTATTTCATGGATATTGGAACTTTGCACTATTCTTTCCTTTGATGGAGCTAATGACTAAGGGTGAGTATCTAATTAAAGTATATATCAGCCAATATTTAAGAGCAGGTTCACAGGATTTTATTTAGAAACATATAATTCTAAAACTGAAAGAGGCTCAGTAGGTCTTCATTCTAGTCCATCCTCTTTCCCTGTAGAGAGACCATTCCCAAAGCATTGAAAGTGATAACTGAAGTCATTCATTTCAAGATGGCAGCAACCCCAGCTTTTATGTTGGACAGTTCCATTTGTTAGAGTTTTTCATCATAATGGTCTGAAATTTGTCTCCCTGTCTAAACTGATTGTGATTCTGATAATAACCTGGATTTATCCAATCTCTCAATTTTCAGAGTAGGAAAGAGGATATTTAGAGTGAGTTTATATAAACATTCAGAAGTGCCCTCATTTGCCAGCCCCATGGGCTACAAACGTTATTATTTTGTCTCTAGTTTTAGGGAATGATGATATAAAATCATGACTATTTCTCTAAAGAATGCTCTTAGCATTGAGGACATGTTTTGATCATCTATACTTCCCCTTAATTATTTATTATGTAACCTACATAAATGTGTCATATCTTCATAAGCTTTGCTTCATTTCAGATATTGCATTTCATTGATTTAAGATATGACATTATTTTATCACTAAGAAAGAAAAATATGCTACCAATTAATTTATGATGATACAATTCTTTCTCATCACTTAGAAATTTTATACTTATTGGAAGAAAGATTTTTGGAAGTATTTAAGCAATTTCTTATGAAGTGTAACATATATACACATGAAAAGAGTAAAATGTACATGAAAACATTGGGCAAGGTAGCCCCAAATATCTTTGAGAGTCTGATTTTTCCAAATACTTTTCTGTTTAGAGTCACTGATGTCCTTTTATATATATATATATATAGTTTTGTTTTTACATCAATAATTATTTAAAAATTCTTGCAGCTTTTGTTTAAAAACAAAAGAGAATAAGAGAGAAAAAGAAAGAAAGCTCCACTGATTCCATAACTTTATTCCAAGCCACTGGATTCCATTCTGCAGTGTTCTGTTTTGTGCATGTATAGGCACATTCAACTATGTCACAACTGCAGCATGGATGATAATTAATTTAGGCAGGACTTATTTCAGGATCAGAGGCATTAGAATGTGAAAGGCCTGTATGTTAAAATTGGCAACAAATATGGTAGTATATTTTTAATCAGTAGTTTGAATTATTGCAGCCTGATAGGATATAGCTATCTCCTATATAAATGTGTCTCAAAAATGATCAAGTTCTAGCTTTCAACTTCCTGTAAAGACAGTTTCCCAAGGGCCTTTGTTCTTTACAGTCTCCTCTGTCACAAAATTCTGATGCCCTCATTAAAGATGTGGTATCTAAAATGTGGATGCAAAAATGTGGTACCCAGAACCTTGGTAAATTGAGCCTTAAGTATTGTATAAAGAGATGCTTGGGGTATTAAATTTACAATTATTTTCATTGGAGAACTCTGATTTTCTCAGCGCAAAGAACAGCTTTGGAATAGAGTTAGTAGTTTTAGATTCCAATCTACCTTCTTAAAAAGTAAGGAGTTATAATACAATGAATTAGATATAGCATATTTGTGTTTATGCAGAAGTGATCTTGGAGGGAAGCTGCCTTAACCCATGTAAGTCAAAAGTTACATATGCCTATGTAGAGGAGGCATAGTTAAAACAAATAAAAACATATGGACCTGTGAATTTCTCTTATTCATTTTCAACTTCTTATGAAAAATTTAATCACCCTTAAAAGTAAAGTGAATAGAACAATGTACCCCTATGTACCCTTGATCTACCTTCAACAATTATCTGTATTTTTCCAATTTGTTTCATCTATTTTTACTACTTTTTAACCCCCTCTGGAGTATTTTTTTTTTTATTTTTTTTTCCCTCTGGAGTATTTTAAAGCAGATAGCAGGTAGTAGGGTTCTGGACTCAATTCTATTATGTGGCAGGGGGCAGTTTCAACACACATCCAAGCAATTCTCTGGACACCAGCTGGTGTCCTACATTCAACTCATTTCTGACACTATCTAGTTAGCATAGCTCACAAAACTCAGGAGATTATTTACTCACTAGATCACTGGTTTAATATAAAATGTTGTAACTCAAAAACAGCCAGATGAAGGAGTTGCATAAGGCAAGGTATGAAGAAAGGACAGAGTTTCCATTCCCTTTTCAAATGTGTCATCTCTCTGACTCTCTACACGTCACCAAGTTAGAAGCTTTCTGATCCCTGTTCTTTTGGGTTTTCATGGAGGCTTCATTACATTGGCATGGTTGATTAAATCTTTGCCCTGTTGTCAGTTGATCCAACCTCGAGGCCCTTTCCCCTCCCTGGAGGTAGTGGATGAAACTGGAAGTTGCAATCCTCTAATCACATTGTTGATCCCTCTGACAGTCAGCCTCCATCCTTAGGTGCTTTCCAAATGTCCACCTCATTAACATAACAAAGACTTCTATAGCTCTCATCATTTATGAAATTCCAAGGGTTTTAGGTTTTTGTGCCAGAAATAGGATGAAGAACAAATAAAAATTTCTTATTAAAATCACAATATCACACTAGACATCTTATACTTTTGCCATGTATATGTCAGTGTGCTTAATTCACATAGAGGACATTTTAGACATAACCACCTTGTCGTTATTACAGCTAACAACCATATTAGTTATTACCTAATATAAAATACCCAGTCCATATTCCCTAATTGTCTCAATGGTGTCTTTTGAAAATTGATATTTCTTTCCTCCCTCCCTCCCTTATCTTTCTTCCCTCTTCCCTCCTTCTTTTTTCCTTCCTTCCTTCCTTCCTTCCTTCCTTCCTTCCTTCCTTCCTTCTCTCTTTCTCTCTTTCTCTCTTTCCTTCCTTCCTTTCTCCTGAATGAGGGCCAAAACAAGGTTGAAAATTGCAATGGGATATTATATTTCTAAAGTCTTTACTATCTACTATTTATAGAGCAAATTGGTATTCCTAATTTTTTTTAGGAACATAAAGATAACAGTGGACTTTGGGTCAGGAAATTTGATTTCTACCAATAGCTCGAGTCACCAGTTATGAACAAGTTAAACTCATTAAGAAACAAGCAGATAGCAACATTCTTTCTCACTGTTATGCCTTGAAACAAACTCTATGGAGCTTCCCAGCTCCTAGTTTTCCTCCTAGTTTTCTAGCCACTACTAGGTATAAAAAAATAGACTTTTCCCCCCTTGCTGTTGAATAGTCTTATGCAGTCTAATATACAATCTTATTTACAGTTTTATATATCTGGTGCTGTCAAATCTGGTGTCAAACTGCCCTGTGTTTCAGATGCCTAGATATTTGTTGTTTTTCTCATGAAGCACTTTTGTGGATTCTTCTGATATTTTCTACCACTGGAGGTGTCCAGGTCTCTGACTGGCAGTTGATAGCTTCCTTTCAAACCCTGTCTTCTCTGAAGTGCTTTCTTTTGGGGCTCTCTTATTGTACAGAGTCTTCTTGGGAAGAGTCCCTTTCAATTCTCAAGACAATCTCTTTTCATGAATCCACTAGGTCAATGGGAAAATGCTTACATCCTTATTGGGTCCAACACTGGATGTGTAGGTCTTTCCCAATGTAGTCTGGTCTCAAAACTCTATTCCCCCATGTCAGCCTCATATAGGAGTTCTTAGAAGTATGGCCACCCCAGACTCCAGTAAGCATAGATCTGAACTGAATCAGGAAAGAAAGTCCTGACTGAGAATTAAGGAGAGAATGATTCAGTACTCCAGAAACTCTTTCTGTAAATTGATATTATTTACCAATTTCTCACAATTTCTCATGAATTCATAACCTTTCTTTTAAATACAGTCTAGAGGTGAGTGATGAGTCAGAGTGGAGAGTGGATTTACATTCTCTAACACTGTCCTGAGTAGGCCTGTTATCCATTGTTCTCTGCATCTGGAGCCTATAAGGAAAATTCACCATTAATATCCTTGGGATCTTAGTTGCATTGTTTAACTTCACTGGATCTATTTTCTGAAATGTAAAATCCATTCGGAGTTAAGCCCCGTATCGGGCTTGTATTCAGTGAATGGATAGTGTGTCATAAAAGAGACACACCTTAGCATACTTACTCTACTAAAATTGGATTAACAGTGTTAACAGAAGTAAACAGGATAGGCTAACCCTTGAAACGAGGGAAATAGAAGGAAGAGCTGTTTTCCAACCAAGGTGGGTATACCATTCAGCTCGGTATTGCCCACAGCTCTTAACAAGGTAGCAATTGTTCAACAAATATTTTTATATAAAAAATAAATGCCCAAAGATGTAAAGATTAGGAACCATTCACTTATAAGACTGAAGAGGTAGATTTTCTCCATACTTGAAGATGAGGCATCTGGAATCTTTTTAAAACAAATAGATCCATTTACAAAATGACCAGTGGGTGTCAGAAATAGGACCTCTGGACATGTATGAGAGTCAAAATAAGAGGCCAAGACAGGAATCACATGTATGAACTCTAGCCTTGACTAAGTTGTCTACTTATCTGACCTAAGTAATTAGTTGGTGATTCCAGTGGACTGTATCTCTGTGAAAAACACAATTTTGCCTTTTTGTAATTCTATTTGAGCAAGTTGGAAGTTTAATTAGCTTTCCAACCAACCAAATTTCTGCATTCGAGTCTTAACCATATTTAAGTGTTACTGTGGCTTCAAAGAAGCTATTGATTCTGAAGTAGTGGGTTTTGATTGAGTTGACTGTTTTTAAAAAACTGTTTGGATTTTAATTGTGATGCAGAAGTTATAGTAACAAACATTTGGTTTTGTACAGACATTATTTCCACTCCAGTGGATAAGCTCAATAAAGGTCATATCCCAAACTAAAAAAAAAAAAAAAAAAAAAAAAGTAATTAGTAATTAGACTTAAGTAATTAGACCTAAGTAATTAGAACTCACCAGTTCTCCCCTCTATGCCGTATGTTGATAAGGATTGGCTTTGCCAGGGAGACAAGGGAAAGGTGTTTGTGAAAGGAAAAGAGGTTGAAGAACAACCTGGAGGAAGGCTAAGGGCAAGAAAACCCAGCCTGTGTCTCTGCCATGGTGCCGTGATGCATAGTTAAAATGTGTGTCTTTATTGAGCACCCACAATGTATCCATTGTCTACAAGGTACTATTGAGAAGATACAATGACCTTTAAGATGAGGTCTTGTTTCCTTGGAATTTGTATCATAAATAACTGAAGGCAGTATATTGTTTGGCTTTTTAACAAAGTTTTTGTCAACTCTTTGAAGAATAACAGCCATTCTTTCCTCTGATGTCCCGGGAAATTGTACATATTCTATCATAATGTATTCTCATATTGGATTTCTCTCCCCAGTGATCTGTGAGGCTCCCTGTTTCCAATAATGAAAACATTATAGATCAATACATTGAATGACTGATTAAATTAATGATGGATAAATGATTGGTATAGACATGGAGCCTGAGTGCTTCAACTGTTGAACAGACCGTATATTGAAAGGGAAAGTGTTTCAACTTGGAAAATATTATTGGCTGAGAACAGTGGGGGCTGGAGTGAGAGATTTATCTGAAGACATGAAAGGGGATAAGAAAGAAAGCAGAAACAGGGTAATCTCATATAACAGCACCACACTAGGGACGGATGAAAGAAGAGAGATGCAAAGGACTTGGTCCAGAGCCAATCCACATTAGGGGCTCAGGCAGCATGACTGGCTCTTTTCTCATTATGTGCACTTCTGAGGTGTAATTAAAGGAGTGGTTGGTCCCCAGAACTCAGTTCAGTTGTTAAAAGAGGTGTTTGTGCCACTAGCATAACTTGGCTCAGTGTAATTGCTTTGTTTACTGTGATGGTTTTGGTGGAAAAATAGAAGGGCTCAGATGAATCAACAAAGGGCTTTGATGCACAGCACTTCTTGACAACTAAAAATCCTACCACCTTTATAGGGGTGGGTAGGATTTTTCCATCACACTTGCTAGCAGACATATAGAAAAATCTCCTCCATTGTCTAGTGGACAGAATGGAAAAATGGAATTACTTGGGAACTAGGTTTATTTGTATGAGGATGTACATTAGTTGTCTAGAAGAACAAAGCTGCATTATAACATCTTAGCTGCCTGCAAAATTGCTTTTAAATATGGACTCAGCCATCCTTATCCACATTCATTCTTTGAATGAGAATTCAGATTGTTCAATAGTGAAATTGCCTTGTTTTCCAAGTTGTGTCATGGCCATTGGCAATATGCAGGACTATTCTTATCTCTCAAATGGTGACTTCAGAGGAAATTCCAAAATCTCATACTGTTCCAGAATTCTTTCATTAGTGATTCAATCATTCTTTTGAAGTTTTGAAGATATTTCATTCCTCAGGAAGCATCAACTGAAATATAAACATGTCTAAAATAGCAGTGACATAGCCTTTACTTTTGGCCATCCCTTTAGGGCCATAAGCCCCAAAGGTGGTGAGCCTGGATGTGTATTCCATAGCTCAAAGAATTATAGCTTAAAGATTCTGAATGGGCTATAAAGATTACTGAACCCATTGTTTTCAATATATAGTCAGGGAGATTGAGACTCAGAGTGGCAGAGTGGTACCCACAAAGTTACAGAACCCAAAGCTAGTGCCACATCTCCTGACTCTCATCACCAGTTTTTTTCTCTATGTCACACCTTGGTAGAGATCAATCCTCTGCCAAGAGGACAAAGGAAAGTTACTTCTGAAGAGAAGGAAGGGTGATCTGAGGAGAAAGAACAATTTGGGAAAGGACAGTCAAGGACAACAAAAACCAGCTTGTAACAATGCCAGGATGCCTCGGGCAGCCTCACATGGGAACTTAGCTATGCCACCTGGAGAGGTACAGGCAAGCCAAAATATAGCCCTCAATTTCAGCAGCATCAAAATATGCAGATTTTATATCTAATGATAACACTTTTATTCTTTTGTGGTTAACATTTTATATGTTATAAAAATTTCTACAAGTATTTGTGGAAGAATTAAGAAATATGTTTAGTGTTTAGAATCAAGTAAAAAGGAATATAAAATCACAAAACTTCTTTTTTGGGGATCCCTGGGTGGCGCAGCGGTTTGGCGCCTGTCTTTGGCCCAGGGCGCGATCCTGGAGACCCGGGATCGAATCCCACATCAGGCTCCCGGCGCATGGAGCCTGCTTCTCCCTCTGCCTGTGTCTCTGCCTCTCTCTCTTTCTCTCTGTATGACTATCATAAATAAAAAATTAAAAAAAATTAAAAAAAAATTAAAAAAAAAAAAACTTCTTTTTTGTCATGAATAGCACTTTTCTGATAAGGACCATTTGTATTAAATAGAAGTTTCCAGTGAATAAGGGCCTCATTGGCAATAGAGCCCACTGTTGCCACAAGTCCAAATACCCCTCCAAAGACTGCCAAATTCTAACACAGGTATGTTTATCATGAATGTTGTTACCATTGAGTTGACAATGTCAAGCAAAGGACCAAATAAACATTTCATTAACTGACCAAGTCTGAGTATCTATAAATTATAGGAAAATAATGGTGACCTCAAATCCAGGGATCATAATATGTGGTTCAGGGGCTTGTGCAATGTTAAATATTTATATGTGCATTTTTATGCACATATAAATAAATATATATATATATATATATATTCATGAAATTTCAATTTCTGGGCTGCCCAGGTGACTCAGCGGTTTAGTGCCACCTTCAGCCCAGGGTGTGATCCTAGACACCCGGGATCGAGTCCTGGGTCAGGCTCTCTGCATGGAGCCTGCTTCTTCCTCTGCCTGTCTCTGCCTATCTCTCTCTCTCTCTCTCTCCCTCTCTCTCTGTCTCTCATGAATAAATAAATTCTTAAAAAAAAAAGAAATTTCAATTCCTTGGTTTTCTAGGAACACACCATGTGAAGTATTCTTGATTCACATTTTTAATAGTAATTTTGTCTCCTAAGTAAGTTATTATACATATACATTGCAGTGAAATAGCTCCATATGATTCTTGCAAAAACTGAATATCACCACAATGTGCTTTTTTTCACTCAATTGAATGAGAAAAAGATTGAGGTCAAAACATCATATTTAATTTGTAAATATTCTACTGTGGTCAGAAAAATACAGATCTAATTTATGGAGGGAGTGGGGTCTTATTTTTAAAGTAGCATTTCCTAGGTATATAAATCAGTATCTTAGGAAATAAATAACTCCTTTCCAAAATGAATGATACATTGATTGAAGTTTTTATCTTTTTAGAAGTATTTACACTTAATTTTAATTTTAAATGCTACCGATTTAATGAAAAATTATATGAACATATGCAAGTGCTCAATTTTTCCTTTTATGTTAATTAATATTTATACATTGTTCATATATTTTTTGATTGAAGAGCTGGAATGGTTCTGATAATAAAAGACTTCAATCAAGATTCTACTGTTCATTTTGAGAAAGGAGGTGTTTGTTTTCTATCTACTACTTAGTGTGACAAGAGGTTGTATTAATTTTATATTGTTGCTTAACAACCACAAACTTAGAGGTGTAAAACATTACAAATTTATTGTCTTACTGGAGGTCAGAAGTCCAAAATGGATCTATGTGGACTAAAATCAAGGTGTTGATCAATGGCTGTGTTTTTTTCCTGGAGGCTCTAGGGGAAAACTTGTTTCCTTGCC
Source organism: Vulpes lagopus (assembly GCF_018345385.1). NCBI lineage: Eukaryota > Metazoa > Chordata > Mammalia > Carnivora > Canidae > Vulpes > Vulpes lagopus. The sequence continues at coordinate 19,206,380 of NC_054834.1, read as the reverse complement.
TTTTCTAATTTCTAAAAGTCACCTACATTCCTTGGCACAGTTCTCTTTCCTCCATCTTCAAAGATCACAATGTCAAATTGGTCTTTATCACACTGGTATCTCTCTTTTCACTTTTTATGTCACTGGTATTCTTACTTCCACTTTTAAAAAATCTGCTGTGATTACATTGGGCCCACTTAAATGATACAGTATAATCTCTACATTTTTCTTTAAAAAAAGATTTTATTTATTTATTTGTAAGAAAGAGAGAGCAGAAGGAGGAGCAGAGGGAGAGGGACAAGAAGACTCCATGCTGAGTATGGACCTCAATGCAGGGCTCAATCCCATGACCTTGAGATCACGACCTTAACTGAAACCAAGATTCAGGCACTTAACATGCTGAGCCACCCAGATACCTCTCTAATCTTCCTATTTTAGGGTCAGCTGATGAATAACCTTAATTTCCCTCTACCATGGAACTTGGTATATGCACAGGTTCAGGGGATTAGGTTTTGGACACCTTTGGAGGTCATCATTTTGCCTACCATAGAACTCAAAAAGGATAAAATGAAAAGCTTTTACTACCACGTGACAGCAAGCAGCTGGGATCATTGCATTTCTGTTAAGAACTTCATGCTGGAACTGTGCATGCTTAGTGGACCCAGGGCAATATTTCTCTGATGTGTAGAACGAGACCCATTTCTTTACCCTTGCCTCATATAGTCAAGGATGCCCAATAGCTAAATATGTGCTGAATATTATTTACATATTAGCTACCAATTATTTGAGCTTATTCCAAAAGAATGCACCTATGTACACTAATTGTAGGCAGCAACTACATTCAGATAAAAAGTATTTTGAACAAAATTCAAAATATGCCCAAATTCCAAAGTCATATTTAAATACCATATTTCATTATTTTCTTTGATATACATTCAAGCATTTAACAATTAGTATATTATTTAAGTTGGAAATTTTTTTTTTACCTAATGGATTATAGCAATACAAATCCTATGAAATTGATAAAGATGACTAGGCTATTTTATGGTATATGAAGTAATACTACTTATGTCCTTTTGTTTTTATGGAAGACTAGTCAATTCAGTGTTTTTTCTACACAGGTTTTCATGACATACTGAGATCAGTCAGTGCCAACTGTTGAGCATCCCTGTTGCTTGTAAACCTTATCCACATTATTCTTTACTCAAAAGAGAAAATACCTTGGTAGTGAAAGACCATGTGGCATCACAGTATTGTGTGCAGTAAGCATCCACAATGTACATGTAATGTTGCAAGTCGCTGTTGCGTGGAATAAAATAAAAGCCTGTGTCACCTTTTCCATTTCTATGTTCTTCACTTCTTAATTGTCCCTGACCTCTCAAACATTGGATTCAAAACAATTCAAGTTCAAATTTTGAAGATCACAACTCCTCTAAATTTAGCATTATCAGATTTTCAGCTTTCATTATATATAAATACATCCTAATTTAAATGACTGCTAAATTTGATTGAACTTGTCAATGGAAAATACTTTGGAAAAACTACAGAAAACACTTAGAATAATGACTGTACATAATAAATATTATATAAAGCCGGTAGTAGTGGTGGTTGTGGTGGTAGGGTTACTTGATGCCTTAATTCTATTTGGATAACAATATAAAAGCACCTTCCAAATTCCTGTATGCATTTTTAATCATGTCTCTATTTATTGTTCTTTCAGCATTGTGATTCTGCTTATTAAATATTGTTTTCTGGTTACCAAAAAAGTAAAAATGAAAGTGTGTTTTTAAAATCTAGCTATGTCAGGAATATAGTCAATTATACTATAACAACTTTAAGTGGTGACACTTAGTAACTACATTTCTTATGGTAAGCATTTCCTATGTATATAACTGTCAAATTGCTATTTTGTACACCTGAAACAAGTATTATATGTCAACTATAGTTCAATTAAAGATACATAAAAGTAAAAAAAATCTAGCTAAGTCTAATTTATACTAAACATTTAAATTTTAGCAGTCATTATAATTAGAAATGTCCATTTTTATGAGAAAAAAGTGCTAAGTATTAAGGATTACATTGATTCAGGGCATATAGGGAAATCATAACACCTGTGAGCTTTGTAACTCTTTGCTATATCAGTCATAAAGACTAAAATAATTTGATACTCTGGTTCATTCCATGCTGTATCAGATGTAATGGGAAAGATGTGTTGTGACATATAACCCCTTTTTCTTCTTGCCTTAGGATGTTACCCATTGTGGAAGAGCTTCTCCTAAATCTTTGTTAAATTTATACTGAAATAATCTACTTTATTCATGTCCCCAGGCTCATGTATGTATAGCAACCTTTAGTTTAATAACATTTCAAGTCTCAAAATATAGTATTTGTGGTGACAATCACTTTAATGTAATATGAAAAGGACACTAAGGTTAAATCTCAAAAGATATTTTGATTACTGACATTCTCTGAGAATATATTTTTTTAATCTTTACCACCTCTATTAAATTCCCAGTTGCACTGGTAGGAAGGAATACTTATTTTACTTTTCTTTATCGTGAATGTATCTGATGATTGCCATTTTTTTCTTATGGGTAGGTGTGCAAAAATACTGTGTAAGTTCACTGAAGCTTGTGTGTGACACTGTTCAACTTACATTTCTGTAAAGGGTTCACTTTGGATTTTTAAATGAAATAACTCATCTCTCATTATGTGGCAACAGCTGTTTAGAATGACATGCAATTTCTGTGCATATTAAGCCTTGGTACTGTATTTATTAGTTGCTTCATTTCTTTCTGGATAATGCTCAAGGCACTGTGTTGAATTCATCATAGAATCCACTATTTTACCTTGATTGCTTTAAGCAGCTAGTATCATTTTAAGTCCTTAGATTAATAACCTATAGACTTGAAATTTGGGATTTGAGGGAAATGCCGATTCCTGTTTGTTTTTTACCGTAGAATCACATCATGTGAAGTCTCCCATAAGTTCCTGTTTTACTTCTTTCTGGTTCCCATTTTCCTTTCTGGATCTCTCTTTTTTTTTTTTTTTTTGGTACTAAATTTGTCTCATGCTTTTGATATTTCTCTTTCATTTATCATCAATTTGTTTTTATATACATGTTTTCTTTAGTCAGTTATTTTCTCCTTTCCCTCATGGTAACAACAGATCATCATTTTTTTCTACTAAATTTTCTTGTCATCTCCCCATCAGGGAATCGAACCCCGGTCTCCCACGTGACAGGCGAGGATACTCACCACTATACTAACGAGGAGAATTCTACTAAATTTTCTAACTCACCTCATACTTTTGACACATTCATTTCTCTTCCACTACACACTCTCTCTCTCTCTCTCTCTCTCTCTCTATATATATATATATATATATATATATATATATATACACACACATATTTCTGTTTAGTCATTTTTTCCTCATTCATGAAAACAACAGATCCTTGTTTTATCCTAGTTCTTCTCTTTTTCTTTTGTCTCTGTAGCATCTCTACCCCATGGTATTATTTGTGCTAGGTAAACTCCAAAGATACCCACTCAAGACATTCTTTTCTAATTTTGATTCCAGTTATTACTGTCCAGTATTTTGTTCTCCATATCTTAATGACGTATGTTGATATATTTCTTATTTAAAATACATTTTAGGGGCTCCTGGGTGGCACAGTCAGTTCAGCATCAGACTCTTGGTTTTGGCTCAGGTGGTGATCTCACAGCTAGGAAACTGAGCCTTGTGTCAGGCTCTGCACTCACTGTGGAGTCTGGTTGAGATTCTCTCTCCCTCTCCCACTGTCCCTCCTGCTCATGTTCTCTCTCTTTCTCTCAAATAAGTAAATAAATCTTAAAAATATATACATATATTTTATTATGCAGTTTGTAAAATGTAATCAGTTGTACATTGTTTCTCATTTATAGTCATGGTCATAATAGTTTCATTTTCCTTAGGAGATAAACTAGGAAAGGAATGGAGCACATGAATAGCTTCTGTTGTTCCAATTCTAACAGTATGCAAATCATTTAGTAGTAGTAAACTTTAGCTGTAGTAAAATCCAGGTTTCCAGGCTAGGCTATTTCTATTTATAGCTTTTGAAATGGAGCATAATATTAGCTATCTCACAAAAGCCATTCAAGGTGAATAAATGGAAAAGCTTTATTAAGAGGCTTAAGTGTAAAAAATATTATTTAAGTGGTAAGTGTTTTAAAAGTACCTCTTTAAAATCTACTATCTCCTCTTAGAGTGGCAAATATGAATTTAAAGGTTGATATATAAAACATGCAAATATAGAAACATAGACTTTATGTACATTTTATATGCCATGTATAGGTAGAAATCCAAAGTTATTTGCATCTAACTGCTTTTTAAAAAGCTGAGTGTATTGTATTATTCTTGTGATAAATGTGTTTGGGTCTTGGGACTATTTAAAATTTATATCTTAGAACATATGAATGGTCATATTTATATTTTTTGGCAGACGTTTCTTTTCCTCTCAAAATTGAGTTTTGATTGGAGAAGGCTTGACCCTTATAACTGATCAAAGTTTTCACAAAATAGAAACCCACATTAGTATTCTGCAGTTCAGCTCCTTATATAGATAAGAAAGCTGAATCTGGAAATATGAAGTGACTTGCCCATTTCACATGGCAGCTAGAATCAGTGCACAAATTAGAACAAACAAGTTTATGTGATCCTAGTTAACTTACGGTTCAGAAGGAACTTTTACATTTGCATCAGAGTTCTTTGTGGAAGTAAACAGTTGATGCTAGAAATAGAAAAATCCATACTGAGTTATAGGGACAAATTAGGACTAGGAGCGAAGGTAATAGAGCTTTCAGGGTATGCAAGAGTTACTTAGTGCTCTGGAAAAATGACCACTTGGAGGTTTTCTTTAGGGTAGCATTTTATATATCAGTTGCACTTCAAGATTTATCTTTACTTGCTTTTCATGGGTTCTGAAGAGACACACGGGTATGAATATTGGGTCAAGGTTTTATAAATGTAAAATTAATCAATATGATTCCAAAGCAATTTCATCTTGTGCTGTGATTACATTTTACAAATAACATAATGATTTTATTCCTGTCTTTGTTTGTAAAACATATGTGTGGATACTTCTTTTGTCAAAAAAATCTATTTTTCTAAACCAATATGCAAAACCATCTCAAAATCATTTGTAGTACTATGCCACTAGAAAGGGGTACCTGGATAGTTAGAAAGCTGGTTTTAGCATTTGCTTTCTATTTGTTTTACATCCTATTACTTCCAACAAAGTATTACCTTTTAAGTAGTGCTCTTAGCAGATTGCAGTAATAACTGATCAAAAATATAGCTTTCTTTTCAACTCTCTTCTGGAGCATCTTTCATGTAATAGGCTGAATGATGTTCATTTCTATTTTTCCCACAGCCCTTCACATGGGGCTTTACATATAATAGACACTTATAAATGTTTGCTAAATGTGGACATATGAGCTAACAATAAATATGAGAGGTCTTTATATAACCCAAAAGCAGAAAATTCAGACCCTGAAATATCTAAAGTAGTTGATTATATTGTCTTTTTTTGGGAGCTCATTAGCTATGAATTACGGAACTTGTTTATTGACATAAACTTTCAGTTTCCCTATTTAGCGTCCCAACCTATGAAGAAACTCTCCTCCATCAGAGTTTGCAATACAGCCGATTGCTCTTCTTCCACCGATAGACAACTACTGCCCAGAAACCACTAGTTCTATGTCTACTAGTTCTAGCTGTTAAAATGTGGTTAAGGAAGAACTGCATTCTTCCAACTTGCCACCCTCTGGCTATAGTTGCATATTTTGATTGAAATAATATTAACACTAGCATCACATTATAAACCTTCAACTATTTGAAGTCATTTGAAATGTTTTTCAAATCTTTTATCATACTTCCTATAATAACTAATTTACTCTAACGTGTTACTGTTTGTTCTCTTCTCTTTGTATTTTGCCTTTATTTAAATCTATTAAGTAAGGACTTATGAATTCCAATTGTTAAGAGAAATACCCTTATCAATACAGAAATTTTTCTTTATATTCTTTGATAGAATTTACACAGGAAATTTCAAAGTTTCTAAACCCTTAGAAACTTTAATTATTCATTTAGATTATTCCATATAGTCAAATACACTTATCTTCATACAATATTATTTGGTAGCTTAAATTATTCTTATTTTTGTTATTAACTACAATGGACTCTATTTCTTTACATTGTGATACAAGGTCATTCTTGCTCCAGAGTGGAGCCCCCTAGAGGGTAATGTGATGTGTCTCTTGCCAGCACAGAGGATATTTTAGGCTCTCAAAAATATTAGATCAGTCAATCATCAAGGATATTTTCTCTGACCCAGTTTACTTAAGTGATTTATATGGAACTTAAAAGTTTAGTGTCTAAAATTAATCCTGATATTGAATCTGTTTTTTTAATTTGCTTTAGGTCCCATGGAACTCATTTAAGTTCAGAGTTTCCATGGACTTAAAGGCCTAAGTACCATGATGATCTCTATACAAATATAACAAAGAACATACTACAGCTCTTGAGGCATGAAGGGTAATGTGCAGTGAACCATAGAGAAACCATGGTAGAGTTAGGGTAGTATTTGAATTTTTGTTTCCAAAAGCGAAGCATCTAATAATAAGATAAGTGTTAATGAGGATTGCTATCTTTTTCTTGATTTGTAAATGATAGAATTTGGCCATTGCTATCTGAACACACGGTTATTCATTTGTTATTCACTTAGAATTTTGATAGAAGTTTAACTTTGATATGCAGAGAGGAAGAATAAGGTTCCCTGATGTATTTATGAATGATAACATTTGAGTTGATAAACTCCATTGCTTTCTTCAAGCTAACTCTTAATATTTGCATGGCCTGAGACACAAGTTCAAATGGAGGCACACAGGAGTCAAGTCTAAATATTAAAAATTATAAAGCAAGCTAACAAGTCTGTTAAATTATATATGACCTGTCTCCTGTCTTAACTGATACAGCTTCACAATGACTAGGAAGGCCATGTTCAAATTAAAAATTTTCTGTTACCTTGTATTTTCATGCAAGAACCAAATTCCCCACTATTGGTCCATGGCTTGCTCCTTTACTCTTTCTATTCTGATTTTGTCCAACACTATGAGGAAACTCATATAGGTACATTTATGGGCACCTTAGCCTTCCTGGCCAATCTCTGGCTGCACTCCTAACCCCTGACCAAATGCCCCCATTTGGTCTTCTTTGGGTCATAGTATGCATGGGGATACAAACATGGATGAGGTTCCCTTTAGGATCAGAATGGACCTGATGGAGATCCTTGGAATAGGGATAAATAATTTAGGAATTCTGGGCACCCAGAGAATGATCTATATTAAAAAATATGGACTTTGGGTATGTAAGACCCACTGAAGGAGGGCCAATAGGTCCTCTATAGGTCTATAGGTCTAGGACAGGTGCTCTTCTTGCCTGGGTCTAATGATTATCTGGCTTTTTAAAAAAAATTCTCCCAGAAATTGTTCTTGGGAAATATACAAATGTGTTTGATGAAAGAGTTGGCATTGTAGTTTCTGCAAAGAAAGGTATTCATATAACTCAAAAGGAAGTATCAGAGACAGAAATTAATGCAAAGCCTATGGACAAAGAGTAAGCCTATTTGGTATTGATGTTCTTTGCCATTTACCTCAATTGAAGTTTCCCTTTCATGAGTAGAGATATTAGTAAGACTGTGCAAGAACATGCTTATCATTGGTAGAAAAATTGAGAATGAAATTCATAGTTGTGTCCTTGTCGGATGTCATTTCTCACCTGTTGGGGTCATAGAACCAGGCTGTCAGTCTGAGAAGCAGGTGGCTATAATTAGTTCTTCAGACAAACATTAACATTGTCATCCCTGTATATGAGAGAGTTAAAGAGAGCTTTTTTCAATTCCCTTATTGGTCCTTGAAAATGCCTTTGGCATTTTGTCGTCACATCCCAGCAGGTGCCAAAGATCTGCAGGTTTCCACATTTAATACTGCAGTTTCATCTGTAGAAATTCATATCCTTTAGAGATCTATGTCATTGCAGTTGCTCATGTTTTACATAGTATAACCATCTCTGTCAGATTTAATATTGACTGAGATTTACATTATGTTCACTTTATATTTTGAAAATATCTTTTCTTCAAAGTTTAAATAGTCATTTTTAAATTGGCTAGATTCAATTTAAGAAGACTTCTGTGTGTGCTTGGGAAGTAGAACATGAGTTTAGATTTTGAAATTTTCATTTTTGGCAAGCATGGAACAGGATGTGGCCTAGTTTCAAATGTTTATTTGAAACAAAAATTTGACTGGAATTGAATACTGTGCTTTCTGGAGTGGGTTCATAAAATTTTTGACTGGTTGTTTTTGCACCTAAAATATGTATTCTTACACTGCATCCAGAAATTATTTTTTAATAATTTTAAAGGGATTACTGCTGAACTTTCTTTTTAAAGAAGACAAGAAAAGCTTTTTTAAAAAAGTGTTAGCATTTTTATTGTATTTTCCATGTTATTTATGAAAATATTCATGCAATCAGAAAACTAATAGTTGATATATTTATTAAATACTAGAGAACATGCTTTAAATTTTTATATACTGTTAATAAACTTGACATAGGGGAATCTTCAATAAAAATACAAGTATCAAATACATGAGGAAAAACCCTATTATGGGAAATATAGTTTTAGTAGAGAAACATTAAGATTTCCTCCAATTTTTATTATACACTGGCTCAGAAATAGCAACAAAAATAATAGTAAAAATTTCAGGTGCATACCATATTATGCAAATATGTGTTTGTGTATATATTAGGCACTGTTATAAGCACTTTATATGTTTTATCAGATTTAAAGCCACTAAATAGGGGCTGTTTTTATCTCTACATTACAAATGAGGAAACTGAGGCACAGAGCACATAGTGATTTGGCCAAGATCACACAACAGTAGTATGTGCTAGATAGGAAATTTGAATCAGTCATTCTGATTTTCTTCAATAATAGTTCTTGGAAAGTTAAGGAATTAATAGTAGACACTGAAACATTTTAATATGAATAAATAGTGGAAAGAATAGTAATAGTTCATTATCCCGCATAATTTTGAGCATATGAAAAGCACCAGACTTAAAGGACTCTCAGTTCCAGTCCTAGTTTGCCACTGATTGGCTGTGTGGCTCTAAATGGCTCACCTCACCCTCTCTGGGCTTCAGTTTTCTCATATAAAATAAGGAAAGTAATATCATTTCACTGAGTTGGTATGATGATTAAATTAGGCATTGTATAACCTATTTTCTTCATCATAATTTTGAAAACATAGGCAATTAGAAAAGCGTCCTGCCTTCCTTCTTCCTGCCTCTGTGTGTGAGCCTTCGGTTTCAATGAAAAATGGGAGGGTTGCACCAGATGTCGTCAGTGCTCTAGTGAACCCTGTGATTCCTATAAACATTGCAGCTCCTTTTAAAAATCCATTATTTCATTGCAACTAACTTGTTATTTCATTAAAACATAATCTTGGGTTTTGAAGACTGTATTTTTATAATTACTTTCTAGAACTATAAAGCTTAGAAAGAATGTGAAAGGCCTTAAACTCAAAATTCCAGGGCAGCAAAAAGTATATCTGGGTTTTATTGAACCATGTTTTAGAGATTTGTGTTGTTTGTTTATTTTGTTTTGTTTTGTTTTGTTTTAGAGGTTTTCACATGACTGGTTGTAATGTTCACAATATTTGAAAACACTAATGTTTTTTATTCTATATCTAAACCTGCCTTGCAAAATTTAAAGCTCTTCTTTACTTGAGAGTTAACTAGTGAAGCAGGGGTATATCTAACTGAGCTGAGTCATTTTGCTATATTTTCATTTTGTAAAACAATTATTTTCTATTTCTTTGTCATTTCTGTAAGTTTCAGAGACTTTCTGTGTATCATATATGCAGACCCAAACTGATCAGTAAATATCGGGTAATAAGTATATCTTCCTGTTTCTATATCTATCTAATTTTTTAAAAATCTCAGCATGCTATATTAGAATATCAATATAGTAGGAACTCATGTATTGTGCTCTGTATATAAGGTTGGACTTTTATCCCTAAAGCTAATCTGGCATCTAAACCTTTGCAAAAGATGGAGGGCATGTGTCCTTTTTCCCAATATAATTAAAAGTCAACAGAGAAGAAACAAGAATATGGCATAATTATAATGTATTAGAAAGTGGCAGTTGAGAACAAACTACCATTTTTTTTGTTACTTTTCAAATGAGGATATCTTTGTTTTCTGCCTGAAAAGTGATATTGTCTAAATAGGGGAAGCAGCATATCCTTAAAATTATTCATTCAGTAATCCTTGATATTATGGCAGTATATAGGTGATAGCAAGTGCTATTAAAACAGTATACCTGAGAATTGTTTGTGAATGTATTTACCATGGCCTATCTTCAAATGGAAAAGATTGAATATGACATATGTGTCTGTACACAGATCAATACTGTTTGTTGTGATGTTTTCAGTTAATAAATGTCATCTGTCTATAAAATAGGGCATAGCACTTTTGCTTGCTTATTTAGCAAAAATGAATATAAAAATCTGAAAATTCCTACTAATGTATAATAAAAATATACTAAATTTTTTAAAAAGTGAAGTATATACAATGTTACATTAGTTTCAGCTGTACAACATAGTGATTCTGCAATTTTATTTGTTATGCTATGCTCACCACAAGTTTAACTACCATCTGTTACCATACAATCGTATTACAGTACCATTGCCTGTATTCCTTATGTTGTACCTTTTATTCCCATAACTTATTCATTTCATAACTGGGAGTCTGTATCTCCCACTCCCTTTCGTCTCTGGCACTGCCAGTTCACTATGTGGATGAATCTGTTTCTGTTTTCTGTTTCTTTGTTTTGCTTTTTTACATACCACATATAAGTGAAATCATATGGTATTTGTCTTTCTCATTTAACTTAGCATAATATTCTCTAGATGGATCCATGTTATTGCAGATGGCAATATGACTGAATAATTATTTATGACTGAATAATATTCCACCATATATACCAAATCTTTTCCATTCATCTATTGATTCACACTTGAGTTGCTTCCATATCTTGGCTATTGTAAATAGTGCTGCAATAACATAAAAGGGCACATATCTTTTCAAATTAGTGTTTTCATTTTCTTTGGGTAAATACCCAGTAGCGGATTTACTGGATCATATGGTATTTCTATTTTTCATTTTTTGAGGACCTACATACTGTTTTTTATAGTGGCTTCACCAGTTTACATTCCCACCAAAGGTGCATGAGGGTTCCAGTAAAAATATACTTTGATGATACTAGGTGTTCAATCTGGGGTTATGTGACTTAAACAAATACACAAAATACATTAAATATAGCAATATCTGGTCTTGTGTGTCTCCACGATTAAAATCATGGTCTGGGGTATCTTAACGATAGCACTTCACCTATCCCTGAATTTAACCACCGTAATGGACATGGGCACGTCTAAAGAACTGCTCATCTTTTAGAAAGCTATGAAGGTAGATTATGCATATATATGCTGCAGTTAGAGGAAAAAGTGATGGCATGCTTCATCAAGTAGGTGTGTCATTTAGGAACATTACATGAGTCCAAAGAGCAAATATACTAAAAGCACTAGAAATCATAATGTATATCATGACAAAGAAATATGCAATTGCTGAAAATTAGCCAAGGAACACTATTTCAATGATTTCAGTTTATTTTAGGGATTTCTATAGTGAAGTCACAGGGTAAGGATCTTATTCTGCTGTTATTTTATACCTTTAGTCCTTTGAGTATATGTTAACTGTGAACTATAAATAACTTGCCTTTGCAAGTAACTTTTGTAACTGGAAGGATGAAAAGCAGAGTCAGCACTATGGCCTTGTTTTCATTTTTTGTCTTTTTGGTTTTTTTTAAAGAATGATTCTTTCAAAGTCTAATATAAAATTACTTTGATTTTCCTTTTCCAAACTATTTATTTTTATATTTGCACATGTATTTTAATGTGCATTTTACCTTATTGTTTACATACACATACACTATCATGTGTTGAATCATGATTTCACTGATTCAGTAATGCTATCCACTTTGGTAACCTTACTGTTCTGTAGTTTTGCAGTATATACCATTTTCATCAGAGCCCTTCTTCCTGTTTCCCATAGACATATCTATTCATTGAAGAGAAAAACATAAAAATAGAGGAGAGAAAAATAGGCTTATGGTGACACGGAACAATATGGTTCATGAATTCAAATTCATAATCCTTACTCTGTCTCTCTGACAACCTTTGCTAAACTCAAATGTATTTTCCTGTTTCTCATTGAATCCAATAAAATTCGACTAGACTATTTTTCTAAAGGTTTTGTTTTCTGTAAAGGAATAATTTCTACAATATTTTTCTAAATATTTTTCTTAAGGCTAAATGGTCACTGCACTATATTATTTAGAAGTATTAATTGACAGAGAAGTAGCAATCTTTGGGAATATAGATAATATTTGGGAAACAGTTTGATTTAGAAGTTTTAACTTAGATCTTTTTCAGGCAAGTACTTAATATTTGCTGCAACTTTCACTTTCAGACTGCATTTGATGTATACATGTTGAAAATGTAACTTATTAGAACATATGGGAAACATAGCCTTTGTAAGTCAAGTATCCAGATCTTTCAAAGAATTAAGCATTCTTAAACTAGAGTGTAATCTACCCATTGCCCCAAAGATACTTGGAGAGACTATCTGCAGATAGGCTTTCTTCTGAAAGGATTCCATTTGCTTCTGTAGCTTTTCCATTGTGGGTGTTGGGTGTATATTTCTAGAAATGTAATAAATGTTCCTAATCTTTACCTAGCCACAAGGCTACTCTCTACAACCAGTCAAATAAATGAACCTATGCTTCACTAAGAAACAAACACCCACCTGGTGTTTCTGGCATGAGTTGGAGTAATACAATCAGGCAAATGGAAGGAGACCTGCGATTCAGTGATTTTGGATAAAGTAATATTTGAGAAACAGAAGTATTTTGTTGAGCTCTGTTAAGAGAAAAGGAATATTTCAAATGTAGAATATCTGAACTAATTTAGGGTTCTTAGAGGAATTTGATCTGAGCTCCACGGCAATAATAAACTATATTCATAATGAGTTTTACCTGCTTTATTCACTTTTGTTTTTACTCGTAATTCCCTTGATAATAACAGGCCCTTTTGAATCAGAGAAATTAGTTCAGGAAAAAAAAATTGGGTAGCACCAGTCCTTTAGATTAACAATTTAAATGAGTTAATAGAAACCCTGTGTTTAAATTGCACAGTCATTTAAAGGCAGAATATACACTTGAGTTTTCATGGCTGAGGAGATTTCACTGGTGCTAGAAAGCATTTTACTGGTACGGAAGTAATTGATTTAGGTTTAAGAACACAACTTCCTGTCCAAATAAATTAATCACTGATGAAAAACAGTATTGCAGGATACTCATCCAAAGCTTACATTGTTCAATTATACTTGACTGCTTTTTATCAGAGAAATTGAAGGATATAGTGACAGTGGCAGATTTAGGACTTGTCTCAAGACATGCCTCTCACAAACGTCAGGAGCCCACTGAGTACTGCAAGATTACAGACTGCCTTTCAGCCAGTAAATGCAAGAGGAAAATTTGGGCTTTAAGATAGAAGATAAAGGGACAAAAAAAGGAAAATGAGACACAGCCCAAATATGCACTGCATGATGCTCTGTATTAAGCTTCTAAGAAAAAACCTGATGTAAAAAGTAAACTCTCACTAGGTGGTCTGCTTGGGATAATTTCTGTTTTAACTTAACAAATAGTACATTGAAATTTGTAGCTCTCGTTCCAGTGATAGATTATTTTTAAATTAACTTTTTTTAAAGTTCCAATGTCAGAATTCTAATTAGATATTTTTGAAGGAAAATATTTGAATTTAGATAGACCCGGTTGATCTTATTTAACTGCTATGTTTGATTAGTTGTGCTGGTCACCACATCACTATCAGAAAGCAGATATGTTTGGAAAATGCATGTGACTAGAGTCTTACATAGAGTAGTGACCATAAGTGACCATTTATTACACCAAAATACATGAATTAAAGAAGTAAGAAGAAAATGAAACAAAGGTAAAAAGCACATGGATGGAAATGTGTAAGAATGACTTTGTAATGTAGGACCTTCAAGTATAAAAATAAAAGAAGATATAAGGGGGGGGAAGTTCAAATAAATTTGATTATCTAAAAATTTTAAACTGCTTTGTATGATAAAATACTATAAATGACATCTTGAAAGAAGATATTTGCAATATATATGGTCATTGAGAACCCAATAAACTTAATACGTGATGAATACTCTTAAATCACAAAAAGGTATATATCCCAGAGGGTAGACATGGGGAGAATGAGCAAAAGGCATGAAGAAATAACTCCTGAAAACAGAAATAAAAAGATGTTCTTCAAATTATTGAAGAAAGGATTGTTAATAAAAGCAAGTGTGTGAGATCATTGTTATCTATCAGATGAACAGAGAATAAGATATAATAAGATATTAGTGTTAACTGCTGATTAGAGTGTGGTGAGACCAATGCACATATGCACCAACTTGAGAAAATATATATGAAAGCCAACTTAGAGGTATTCACATTTATAAATATTGATATAAAAGCATTGTGGTATAAAAAAAAAACCAATGCCAATGTAAATTTCAGTAGTAGGAGATGAGTTAAATGGTGCATTCAAACAGGAAATTTTAAGCAATTATTAAAAATCATAATTTTAAAGACAATTTAGTGATATGAAAAAATATTTCTATTGTAATTAAGTAAAAACAAGAAAATGTATATTAATTATCTGAAGCCATTTTTAACATATACAAATACACACATGTACATATATAATCTATATATTTACATATAGGTGAATACTAAAGTAAAATATGCAGCTAATGTAAATAATGGAGAAGTCCTAAAAAGTGAATCTTACTGATCAATTTTCTCTTTCATTTTCAAATTTAATAAAACACATATACATATTACTATTGTTTTTTTTTAATTTTTTATTTATTTATGATAGTCACAGAGAGAGAGAGAGAGAGGCAGAGACACAGGCGGAGGGAGAAGCAGGCTCCATGCACCGGGAGCCTGACGTGGGATTCAATCCCGGGTCTCCAGGATCGCGCCCTGGGCCAAAGGCAGGCGCCAAACCGCTGCGCCACCCAGGGATCCCTACATATTACTATTGTAATGAAGGAAAATATAATTAGAAAAAATGAACAGTATTTTATTTACATTGTTAATAAGGGTATAAATAAATCATTTTAATTCACATCCAATTTCTATCTCTTTTAAAGTTCTCATGCTTGTAATTTTCATTTTTTTAATTTAAAAAAATTTTAAAGATTTTATTTATTTATTCATGAGAGAAACAGAGAGAGAGAGAGGCAGAGACACAGGCAGAGGGAGAAGCAGGTTCCATGCAGGGAGCCCTACGTGGGACTCAATCCCGGGTCTCTAGGATCACGCCCTGGGCTGAAGGCAGCGCTAAACCACTGAGCCACCTGGGCTGCCCCGTAATTTTTATTTTTTAAGTGCATTTAAAAACACCAACCTTCAAGATGTTCCATTTAGTGAATGTGGAATGTCACTGTATCTTCCAGGTCAATGCTGTTAATTTTAAGAATAATGTATGTGAATAATGTGAATATTTTTATTGAATAGTAAGCCTTTTAAAAGTAATTTCCTTTAAGGCCTAAAGTAACCACTTCTTTTATTCCATAGCTTGCTCACTAATGTAGAATTCTGTTTATTACAGAGTTTAGTTTTTTTCCTTATTCATGGGTAATTAGGACAGCGCATGCTCTCCAAACCCACAGGATATTAATTGGCATAATTAAAATTAATTCCCAGTTTCAAATTGGAGCTGTATATGGCCATTGGAAGCTTCACACATGGTAGAGAGTCTCCTGTTCCTCAGCAGGAAACTTTTTTTCAATTAATGAATTATATTAAGAATGTCATCTAAAGACTGAATTCAAAGATATGAGAGCAAGTTCCTCCTTAAATTTGGTACCCAAAGCATACTCCTTGACTCTCCCTAGGCAGACAGATTTTCTTGGTCAACAGGCAGTTCTCCAGATGATTCAAGAGCTGATCTCCTTCTGTTCTATGGCTCTGCCACCATTGGGTCCTTGTTCTCTGTACCACCAGGTAGAAGAAAAAGGAGAGCATGGAATGGACAGACTTGTCCCAAGAACTTAGCCTATTTAAGTGACACACATTTTATTGCCAAGGAGGAGTCATATGGCTGGACCTAACTGTAAGGGATGCTGGCAAAATGTAATCTAGTTATGTGCCAGGAAGGAAAGAAAATGGATTTTTGGTGAAAACTAGTAGTCTGTTATAATACCAGTTGCTGTGCTAAGTGTTAGGAAAACATCGATAGGTGGTGATTCAAGTCTCTATAGACTCCAGAAAACCCCTAGTCTCACAGGATAGACAACTGCATACATAAAATTCTAATGGAAACTATCTGTAGGTGTGTCTTTTTTACAGGCTCTTCTATAGAATGATATGTAGAGAGTCATGCTTTAGTCTATATTTAGGTGATCTCCTTTGTTCATTCATTTATTTTTTCAGCATTCCCTTCATGATGAGTAGTCTGCATAGCTGCTCTAGAGTGTTTGAAGAAAGGAGAGAGAAAAACGAACTCACATGCATGAAAGAGTTTAACAGCAAGTGATGTAGAATCACACACCTGATTTTATATTAAGGTTTGTATCTGTATGTCCTGCAGAAATTGGAAACAATGGAATATTTACAATATATCAGAATGATCTTATTAAAAGTAGTTTATTTAAAAATTTTTTTTCTAAATTTATTTATTCATGAGAGACACGAGAGAGAGAGAGAGAGATGGAGACACAGGCAGAGGGAGAAGCAGGCTTCATGTGGGGAACCTGACATGGGACTCGATCCCCGGTCCCCAGGCTGATCCTGGGCTGATCCTGGCAGACGACGGTGCTAAACCGTTGAGCCACCTGGGCTGCCCAAAAGTAGTTTAATGTAAATAGAACCTTGATGGAATTGTAGAACTTCAATTTTTAGAGATGAGAATAGGAAATGACATTCCAAATATTAGGAACAAGTGAGTCATTATACTTTGTAGCATCCCAGCACAAAACTCTCTGGGAAAGAAGTCAAATTATAGGACACGATCCTCAGAACTTGATCCTGTCCCTCTGTCTCACATTGTGGGATGATAGGACTTTGCTGTTTTATGACTGCCTTTTGTCAGATACCAATCATACACACCTTCTGAAAACCATCATAATCATTATCAAATTTTGTCATAATTTTATACTTTCCTTTGATTATATTATTTCACACAATTACTATTTTATGTTCATTGTATAATTACATGGTTTCTGTTTAACAGCAATTTTCTTTTACTTTTATCCAAGATAATAAGAGCTTTAAATATCTCACTTTTACATTTATTTGTAAGAAAAGACGGCCTTCTGTAATTGGCCTTTTCTCTCTCTCTCTCTTTTTTTTTTTTTTTGACTTTAACCTGATTTTTATCATCTACTTAGAAAATCTGGACCAATTTATTACAAAGGCCTTTTTTTCAACTAAATATTATCAAACCTAAGAAGCACATAATACCTAAGCTCCTGACAGTGCTATAGCTATGACTGATTTTTTTCTTAGAATTTTACATTACTGTCTATTCAGAAAATTGAAGTGCTAAAAACTAAAGGCATAAATTGTTCAGAACACTTTTATGCTTTTAATATTATATGTTCCTCAAAGGACTTACAGTCTGAAAGAAGCTTAATTTTTTAACTTTTATTTGGGGCCTTAAAATTTTAGTTTGCCTGCATTCTAGAAAAATAAACGAAATGGAACTGAGAAAGACTTCCTTTGAGAGCATATAGTGACAACTTTCTAATATTAAAACAAATAGTGCCCTTTTATACAGATCTTTTTGAACAAGATCTGCATATTTACTGTTTGTAGAATGAAGAAACAGGTCATGGTGTGGCCGCAGTAAGGAGGCCATTCAAAAGGCAGGCTGCATGTATGAGACCTTCTAGTCCACTGTTTGAAATACCTACTTTATAATTTAATTGTACAGTGACCATTCATTTGCACCCTGTACTCTAATTATGTATCTTGGAACAGAATTTGACTCATGGTATATCACATTTATGTATAATTGTCAGAAATGACAGGTTACCAGTTTTATAGTAGGCAAAGAAATCCCACCTGGAAATGTCAACTAAGAAATGGGAATAGACGGAAATTAGCACAGTCAGGGGGACTAATTGGGATAATTATCCCTATTCACTTATTCTTGTTTCTACCTACATATATCTTCTGCAGGGGCACTTAGCACATCAAGTAGTGCAAATGAATGAGGATAGGGCAGACTTTTTTCTAGTCAAGATTAGCATAGATTCCTGGGGATCTGAGCCCAGGGGTCTGACGTTGTTAGCTTCCATGTCCAGGAGAGCTCACCTGAGTTGGGCTTATCAGAATCAGGCTCAAGAGTCTCAAATTCGGGGAGAGTCAATAAGAAGTCAAGTGAGAAGCCTTGTTACCTCCCACCCATCCTTATCCTAGGCTGGGGGACATGCATGCAGCTCTCAGCCTTAGTAAAGAATTCTCTTATACCAATGAACCTGGCAGCGGTTCCAGCATGCAGGCTGGAAATAAACACCAGAGATAGTAAGTCAGAAGTCTCCCACTTGATGGTCATTAGCTTTTCCAGATGGACACAAAAAAATTTCATCTGAATACCATGCTCCATAATAGCTCCATAGATGACCAGGCCTGGCTCTGTTTTTCTTAGGCTTCAAGAGAAGCAGAGCCTAAAAGTTATCTCTGACATCTGCATTGTCTTGTGGAAGCAGGAATTGACTGTATTTTTGTCACCAAAACAGTAATATGTGGTCATGTAAAATACTTTCATACATTCAGCTTATTAAAAGAAGAGAGTTGGGATGCTCAAACAACAAGGCACCGTGAAATTTTTCTTAGATAGTAAATTACTAATGTGAAACAAACAATATCTGTGAGATTTCCAATAAAAGGAAGCAAAGTTTCACATGTGGCAAGGAATTCACTTACAAATGTTAACATACTAAAGTCAGGGTAATTATGTTGAGTAGAGGTACCTAAGAATGAGAACTCTTTTATGGCTTTTTTTTTTCAGCTATATTTTAATTATAAAAATAATTTTTAGCATTGATTTACTATTTCGGTATGGCCATATCAAAGGATAATTAAAACATTACAGAATTTTAATTTTTGTGAAAATTAGGAATTGATTTTGTTTTACCCAGATGAACCACTAGCATGAGAAGGGGAAAAATGAGAAAGCTAATTTAAAAAATCTTTACAAGAATCTTTTTTTTTCCCTTGAGCATTGGGTGCTATATTTGGTAATTACCATTTTAGTTATAGAACGTGTCTGATGCAAAGTTCTTAGATGTTACTAGAGCCTATTATTACTGGATTTCACCATTTAATTCTATATAAGAGATTGGCAAAATGGAAAAATACACCTTTGCTGCCATTTAATTAAACACATTTCAACTTCTAACACATTGTAGTAATTTAAAGATTATGATCAAGCTTTCCAGCCAAGCATATAGTGCAAATAGATATTAGTTGAGGGGGGAAAAAAAAGGCTAGTATATTGGTTTTTGATGAATGCAAATCTCTGCCTCAATTTATATTATGTTTCTGTGTTATGATTTGTAAGATTGGAGGGAAGACAATGATCATCAAGTCCTAGTAAAATATGTGTGTGTTAAATTCATTTTTTTTCTCTATCACCTCTATAGTCTTTATTGATGTTGATCTCTCAACTTATCCTGAGAGAACTATTCAGCAGAGCTTCACTCCTGTATTCATTAGGAGTGAAAGTATTTATTATGGGTGAAAAAAAGATACTTCTGGAATTCAGAAAGCTGGAATCAGACTTTGGTAAAAGTTGTTAAAAATAGAACTTAATGAAAATGAAGTAGATATTATTGGGTTTGGGGTGGTATTTTTCCTACTTTACTTAAATTAGTTTTTTTTTTTTAACATTTTGTAGCAAACCTAAATTGCCCATAGTAATGAAGTCTAAAACCAAATACATCTTCTGTATGTTTTCTTTTACTTTTTAGTTTGTTTTGAGTCTTTGCATAATTTTCTGTGTCATAATAATACTGTGTTTTCTTATAATTACTTATCCTATATTTGCAAAATTTATGAATTATTTCCTGAAGCCAGCTCTCCTTGCTTCATATAAGTGTAGAAAGCCTTACTTTTATTCATTTCCCCCTACTTATTTGAGGTATTTATGCTTTGTTTCAAGATCTTCATTCACTCATTCATTCTGAAAGTCATCCGAATTCCTTGCTGTTCTGTGGTTTCCCAAATTTCTATGGGGAAAATACTGACAACAGGAGACTTGTGAAGATTGCTCAGGGTTTAATATATCAGAATATATATATATATATATATATATATATATATATACACTTTTCTATATATACCCTTTCATCTTCTCATATAGAAAATAAAACTTCCTTGATATAATTTGTGACTGCATTTCATAACTAACTTCTGAATAAAATAGGATTGCTGGTATGACTCCCATAGCTATTTAATTTGCTTTACTGTTTCAGTTAACCAAGACATATATTTTTTTTCATTGAATGGCTTATACTACTTTATTTAGGAAGTTCTTTTTTTTTTTTTTTTAAAGATCTTACTTATTTATTCAAGAGAGAAACAGAGAGAGAGAGAGAGAGAGGCAGAGACACAGGCAGAGGGAAAAGCAGGCTTCATGCAGGGAGCCTGATGTGGGACTCGATCCCAGATCTCCAGAATCACGCCCTGGGCTGAAGGCAGCACTAAACCACCGAGCCACCCGGGCTGTCCATATTTAGAAAATTTAAAACTTGGACGAGTAGAGAATGCCGTACTTGAAATAAGTCATGCAGTTGTCCTATCTCTGAAGAAAAGAACATTGTACCTGAAAATTTTGTTTTGCTCAGCACTTTCCATCAATGTAAGAATTATGCCTTTAGTTTCTGATATTCTAGTCAGTTAGACATATTTAGGAGTCATGTTACCCAAGATTTGTCAGTCTAAGGTGATTTGTGGCCTTATGGGAATCTCTTCATTTTTTTGCACTTATCTTCTCTCTACATGTCTTGATTCTAAACTGTGTAATCTTATTTTCAGTGTTGTTCTGAAATACTGGACACGAATTTATACTTATTACATTAAAATGTAGTATCCATAAAAGTCTCATGCTGGTTTTGCTCATGAGCATATCTAAATTCCTAGAATAATTGCAGTCACTTAACCAGTGTTGATACGTATTTGTGGAATAAATAAGCTCTTTCAGGTATTTGAATCTCAGCTTTCTGTAGGAGTCTTCCTGAGACTCCCACTCTATCTTCCAGTGCCTAAGCTACTGGAGCCATAGACATAGCTCCCAAGTTATAAAACTCAACCCTATTCCTGCTACTTTTAGGCCTGTGGAGAGCAAAAAGGAATTTAGACAAAAATAATTTCTTTTCTACATTATATATGTTAGGATTATTTTCATTTTCATTGAAATATTGCACCTTTTAAGCCAAATATAGTGAATTATATCCAGGTTAGCTGGAAATAGTATCTTAAAATCTGGGCGAAATGTATAGTTTTTTTCCCAAATCATTGGAAAAAAAAAAGAAGAAGAAGAAGATTGCTTTCTACACATGTATTAAGACAACTTTTATGTTACTACATTTGCTCCCAAATAGTTAATAGAGACAATATAGAAAAGATAGGCCCCCATAAGAAGTATGATACAAGATAATAGTGGTGCACTGATAAGTTAATGCTTTCTTTCTTTCAGGTAAATTTCATTTTTAGTTATTATTTCAGAAACTTGATTTTATTTACCAGCAAGGTTGCAATTTAGCTGTTCTACAAGCAGTTCGGAAGTATTTATCACCAATTAATTCTATGGCATGCTGACCAGAATATTTATGAAATAACACAAATTTGAAATTATCCTGTATAACCATGTTTAAAATGAAAATATGGAATATTTTAATTTATTGATTAATATTAATGTGGATAGGAGATATGCATTCCATTTATTAACACATTAGGTACATAGATTGTTCAATGTAATTATGCCACAACATCTCAAGAAATCTTAAAGTTAAGTCTTTTTTTTTTAAGGCCCATATTAATCCTTTGGTGAAAACTCTTCCACAATACACAGCAAAACTCTAAAGTAATGCTTGAATTTCTAATAAGCATTCCAAAATTCAAATATTCAAGAAAATTTTCTCTCAAATTACACTAAATTGTTAGAGGGTTATATACTTATTATAATAATGCTATCATTGCTATAGTCCTCTTTTGAAATTATTATTATTTTATATCTGTACCTTGCTTTGGGCCAAGACTATATAAATGATTTTTTTAATGACTTAGTGTATGTGGTTCATAAGGTTGAATCTGATTTGATTTCAAGGCATAAACCAGAAATTACTTTTTTGGTTAAGACTCTGATGTAAGCCTGATTATGATTTTTCTTATTTGCCTTTCTCATAAAAGTGGAATGTAGAATGTGAAATACATGACCTCCTATTCTATGTAACCATTTGCTTTTCTGTAAGATTTATTATTAAGTCAAAGGGTGAGGCAGACCCTGTCTAAATATTCTTCTTCTTATAAAATAAAAATGATCACCTTGATTGCATTTATATATTTTATTTTACCATAATTTTAATATTATTTTCTTTGACAACGAGTTAACCCCTCAGTACCCACATTAGTATCTCTACCTCCCTAATGAACTAAGCACAACTTAATAGAGTCTCATCGTGTTTTACAGATTTCATTATTAAATGACAATGAATTCAGTTTGCAGTTTTTTAAACGTTGACAGATATTGAACTCTCCTTTCTGTCTTATTAATGGATACTTGTATGTAGGTCTCAACTGAGGTATTACTATAGTTTGAACCAAAAATAAATAAGCTTAATTTATAGTAGCTTTCATTTGACTCCATAGATAGCTTAGGCATTCATTAACAATTAGTGCCAGAGATTTGGAAAGCATTTCAGCATCATTCTAGCAAATTGAATGTTGCATTAAGAAAAATGAGTGGTCTTTTACATGAAACAAAGGAAAACGTATGATTATGTACTGAATCTAGAAAATGAAACTAGACTGGATTGTACTTTTATAAATAGCCTAATTTCAAATTGTACTTTTATACCAAAATCATCACCAAATGAATAGAAGTACTATTATTTGTGTTTGGTGAAATGTTGTCATCATTAGTTATTATCAACAATGTGAGTTTTATAACCTTAATAAAAAATGAGGTCTTACTATATAAGTGATTCATATAAAACATTTAAAATTTATAAATCAGATATTTTAAAACAAAAGTATTAGACTGATATGGTTATTAGTGTGGATTGTTTTCTGAAAGAGGTATTAAAATTCTAGCACTTCTTAGATTTGAAAAAAGAAAGAAAAAGAAGAAGCAAATAAGGAATGAAGAAGGACAAAGTCTCAAAATCCACAGAAAAATTAAAGTATGTTCTCCTATAACTCCTGGACAATTCTATACATGCTTATAGGTGGATAATAGATACTGAAGGGAAAAGTCTGAATTTGAAATGTAATTATTTAAATCCAGTAGTTAAATTTAGCACATAAGATGACTGTAATAAAAAAAAGATAATATAAAGAACAAAATTGGAATAACAGAGAATATGGACCAGAATTCTAAAAGTAGCAAGAGGAGGAATTTTCAAAAAAATAATTTTATTTGAAAGCAATAGTTTGTTCATGCAAACCTCTGATGGTAAATAATGTTATTTTCAGAGCAGTGTTGATTTTGTAGAGTTAGATAATAGTAAGTAATAGTTGTAATGCAATTAAGTTGTAAGTAATTAAAGTTGTAATTGTAAGTTGTAATTAAAGTAAGTAAGTTGTAATGCAGGGTTATGATAAAAGAGGTTTAAAGTTGAATACCAAAATGGTCATCAGGATCCTTGAAAAGTCAGTGGTGGTAAAGTGACCATGTGGTCTACCTAGAAAAGGAAGGAAAAAGTAAACATTCCAAGAACAAGCAAATGTGGAAGTCCTGCTGATGTAAAGAGAAGTGATAATTCCAGCGCAGGTCTAAGGCTAGCATCATGTATAGGGTATCTGGACATCTGAGAAGCTGAAATCAGTGTCCTGTGAGTTAATGCTAACACAGTAAAAAGAGATACGAATTTATGGGTGGTTTCTGGTAAAGTGAATGAATTTGCAAGAGTGAGACATCCCAGATTATTCATATATATATATATGAATACAACCACACACTAAGTAAAATTGCTTATCTCAAATTTTGTATACTATCAGAGTCTGGAAGGGAATTTGCCAGATAGGGCAGTGGAATTGTCCCCTGGAGGTATACCATAAATTAATTATGTGATAAAATTAATGGAAAAATATCAAGGCTGAATATATTATTATGACTCCTTAGAATAATTATAGCATGGCTGCTCGCTCATTTTAATTGATATAGAGTATTAGCCCCAACTCTTAGTTTAAGAATAACAGGTAAAAACACTCTTTTTAAATTTATTTTTATTTTTTTCTTATTTTTAAAAGATTTTAATTATTCATGAGAGGCACAGAGAGAGGTAGAGACACAGGGAGAAGGAGAAGCAGGCTTCTCACTGGGAGCCCGATGTGGGACTCGCTCCCAGGACCCCGGGATCACGACCCAAGCCAAAGGCAGATGCTCAACCACTGAGCCACCCAGGCATCCCTATTTTTTTTTTTTTTAAATCACTAGAATAACTCTTGTTGCTTTGGCTGTGGTGTCAATAACAGCCAGTCTGTCTTTTTTTTTTTTATTATTCTAAAGTACACAATTGATATTCTGAACTTTTGCATAAGATTGTTAAAACAGATTATTTCAAAACATTGAATCCAGGTACAATACTCTTTTAACCATTATAATAATTATGGTTATAAGCATTAAGAGCATCTCAACATCAATTTGCCATATGCATCTTTAGGTAATATCTTCTAGATTTTCCTGTCTACTTTGAGGAAACCAGATACAAATACTTTGCTACCCAGTTTTAGAATTTTGCTTAGAATTTGTACCATTAATATAAATTATTATTGATGGAGCTACTATTGCTTTTGGGATCCCAGAGTTGGTGAGACAACAAACATAGTAAGGCTATATATTTTTTCCTACTTTCAAAATGCTTGTTTACTTCTCCCTCACAGATTTAAAATACAGTGAAAGTAATTCCAAATAATCATCATTTCCCTGTTTCATCTATTGAGAGATAATAAAGTAGATTCATAAGGTAAAAAATTGGTAAGGAAAATAGAGGCTTGATAACTGTGTGATAAGAGAGTAGTCTTTTTTTTTTTTTTAAATTTTTAGGACCACAAGCAATTGTTAAATGCAATAGAGTAGGCTTTCTACCTCTACTAGATCTGTAATAAAAGTGTGAAAGAAAAATATTTTTAAACTCAAACATTTGCTGAAATTTAAAGTCATTTTGTGTTAAAGCATTTTTATGATTCCAATATTATTCCATTTCTGTTCCTGAAGGAGTATAATCCAAATTTACTAATGTTGTTAAATAGTACTCTAGGTTAAGTACCTCCCCCCTTATTTTTTTTTAATTACAGCCTTATATTTTGCAGCCTTGCACATTATATAGCTTCAATAGAGACCTTACTGCCTTCTACTCTGTTCTAGCCTTCCATTGATTATACTTTATGTACATGCCTTTTGTACTGCTGCAAAAATTTTAGTATGCTTAGATCATTTTAAAGTTCCTTTAAACATGGTCATGACTACAATGCTATAAAGAAACCATAGGGACGCCTAGGTGGCTCAGTGGTTGAGCATCTCCCTTTGACCCAGGGTGTGACCTGGGGTCCTGGGATTAATTAAGTCTTGCTTTGGTCTCCCCACAAGGAGCCTGCTTCTCCCTCTGCCTATGTCTCTGCCTGTCTCTCTGTATCTCTCATGAATAAAATCTTTTTTAAAAAATCCATAAATAAAGGTGCTGCTAGGTTGTTTGAAATACCCATTTTCATATAGTCTTCCCTGGAAATTTTTTTCATGCTGATTACCAGTCTACTACAACTATACTTGTAAGAAGATACATATCATGAAGTCTAAAGGGAAATTATCTAGGAAATAGTAATACTGTTTAGATATTTGTGAAAAACCAGATTTCCCTTTATAAGAAAATGTTTAGTATCTTATAACTGAGATTTCCATAGTCAATACAACTTTTCCATTCTACATAGTATAAAGGTAAAGTGTTCTAAAAGGTACATTCAGTGTCCATTAAACCTCTGAGACGTTTTGGATGCAGTTTAATGAGTTTTAGTTATCCAGAGAAAAAGTAACATGCTATTTTCTTATTAATTCACTGAAAATTTTATGAATTTTCATATTGAAGCTATTTTTAACAAATTGCTTACATTTTAAAGCAAATTAATGGGGAGAATAAGTTCTGTGGCAAATAACACAAGAGTCATTGTTTGGAATAATATCTTGTTTTGTTTTATTTTTAAAAAAGTATATACATTAAAAAAAAAACACTTGGGGGATGGGAAGGAAGCCTTAAAACAGACTTATTGCTAGTACTTCCAAGAAGCCTTCAAGTTTTTCCATTTCCTAGCTAAATGAGTGATTGAACTTTGTAACCATAAGTGGCCATGTTTTTAAAAATTCTCTAACATGATTGATTTATCTTTTTATAGAAATGATTGTCTCAAAAAAATGATTCTCTCAACATGAGATTGCCTAAACATTCACCTGTGGTGTTCTTTTATTGTGAGTTTTGTTGCTATTGTTTTGTTTTGAGCATTTACTTTTTAATATATCTGGAATTTATATATGCACAAAATGTTTTTTTCTCTTGAATTCATTAATTGACCTCAAACAATTAAGTAAATACTCCATTCTCTCATTACTCTATAGAATGACTTTCTTATAACTTATATACCTAATATGCAGTTTCCTTTAACATACTTGCATACTTGTAATGTTTATTTCTTTTACAAATTTTATTGTACTATCTAGTGTATCCCAAATATTATTCTTGCCTATTCCTATAATTAACAGGAATCCTTGTAGTATTTCATCATTTAAAATGACATCAGCTTTTGGTGTGTTGCATCATGTTAAGGAAACATCCTTGTGTTTTTCCTATGCCAATCAGATGATTATTTTGGCATCTGTCAAAATAATGGTGTTTTTTGGCATCTGTCAAAAATAGGTATTTTTTCTATTGATGTATTGGTTTTGAATTTTGCTATTAATAGATTTCCTATTAAACTGTTTTGCATTCTTGGCTGTGGCATATTGTTTCATATGAACAATATAAATAAACAATACTATAATATGAATAAATACCATCTTTGATTCTTCTATTTGGGGATTTAAAAATAAGATGAAACCAGAAGGTGAATGGGAGACTTCACAATTTACTACATGTTTTACTTTACATAGTAGAAATTATATAAGTTCCAAGCAATATGTACAGTTATTTCCATTTTAGATTAATAGTTTACATAGTTTCTTTTTAAAAAGATGTATTTATTTAAGAGAGAGAGAGAGAGAGAGAGAGAGAGAGAGAGTGTATGTGTGTGAGGCAGGATGGGGCACAGGGAGAGAGAGAAATTTGAGCAACTCCATGCTCAGGAGCCCAATGCAGGGCTTAACCTCATGACCTTCAGATCATGATCTGAGCCCAAACCAAGAGTTAGATGCTTAACCAACTGTGCTTTCCAGGCACCCCTAGTTTATATATCTTTCAAAATGCTTTATCATTCTCAGAGATAACTATAGAAGGAAATGATTAAATTACAAAAATTTTTGGAAAGAATTTGTGGACCATGTACCACAGAGGAATGCCTTTGTCTTTAGCCACATGACCAGGTATTTTAAAATACAATTTTATACCTGTATTATTTATATTTTGATATTACTATTGAACTCTTCTTAAATATTTTTTGTGACAATTCTAGGTCCAAATTAATAAATTAGAGAGTCTAATAGATTAGTAAGTAATCAAGAGATTACTTACTCTGAAGTATAAATTCAAAGAGAGCAAGACTAAGCATCATGGACATTCCCCATTGGAAAACAATACGTCAAAACCCTCACAGGTCCTTCACAGATCAGAATGGAGACAACCGGATTTATGGAGCACTTTCATCAGCCAGACAGGATTGTCTACCAACAGTCCTGGCCTCACCAAATTGTGTCTTTACTTTTGTTTTAAGTAGCTGCTTTAGAATAGAAGTGTAGAACCAGAATGATGAAAATTAACAAGACAGGAAACAACAAATGTTGGAGAGGATGTGGAGAAAGGAGAATCCTCTTGCACTGTCGGTGGGAATGTGAACTGGTACAGCCACTCTGGAAAACTGTGTGGAGGTTCCTCAAAGAGTTAAAAATAGATCTGCCCTATGACCCAGCAATTGCACTGTTGGGGATTTACCCCAAAGATTCAGATGCAATGAAACGTCGGGACACCTGCACCCCGATGTTTCTATCAGCAATGTCCACAGTAGCCAAACTGTGGGAGGAGCCTCGGTGTCCATCGAAAGATGAATGAATAAAGAAGATGTGGTTTTTGTATACAATGGAATTAGCCATTAGAAACGACAAATACCCACCATTTGCTTCAACGTGGATGGAACTGGAGGGTATTATGCTGAGTGAAGTAAGTCAATCGAAGGACAAACATTATATGTTCTCATTCATTTGGGGAATATAAAAAATAGTGAAAGGGGATAAAGGGGAAAGGAGAGAAAATGAGTGGGAAAAATCTGAGAGGGAGACAGAACATGAGAGTCTCCTAACTCTGGGAAACGAACAAGGGGTGGTGGAAAGGGAGGTGGGCAGGGAGTGGGGGTGACTGGGTGACGGGCACTGAGGGAGGCACTTGATGGGATGAGCACTGGGTGTTATGCTATATGTTGGCAAATCAAACTCCAAAAAAATATTTAAAAAAATAAGTGTAGAAAAAATATTTTCAGTTTCTCATTTTAGTCTTGTCGTTAAAAATTTTTTTATCTTTTTTTAGAACTTTTTTTTAATAAATTTATTTTTTATTGGTGTTCAATTTGCCAACATAAAGAATAACACCCAGTGCTCATCCAGTAGAGGATTCCTGGGTGGCTCAGGGGTTGACCATCTGCTTTCAGGTTAGGGCATCATCCAGGGTCGGGATCAAGTCCCACATCGGGCTCCCCACAGGGAGCCTGCTTCTCCCTCTGCCTGTGTCTCTGCCTCTCTTTCTCTGTGTCTCTCATGAATAAATAAATAAAATCTTCTTTAAAAAACTAAAATTTTTTTAAAAATTTAAATAATTTTATATCAATATTGTTGATAAAAAGAGATAGCAAATTAGTATGTTTTCAGGGGTCTTGAAATGTATGACATCCTTTTAAACTTAAATTTAACAAATGGAGATATAGCCCTCAAAGATCTATAATTGTGAAGAGCTAAGTTAGTGTTTAACCTTTACACAAACTCCTAGGTACCATAGGTACCCATATGCAGATAGGAAACTAAGACACAAGTATGTTACATAAGTTTTTCTAATTGTTAAGAGATAGAGCTGTGATTCTGGGTTTAGGCAGCCTGGCTCCAGATTATGTAAGCATAACCGTGTGTTGATACTCTGTGTCTGACAACATGGGCCCACAATGTTATGGCACAATGCAATTTATGTCATGAGATTTTAATAATATGAATTAAATTAGGAAAATTCATGATAAACATTTGCTGGGGAGAATAAAGAGAAAAATATCCTTCTGTTAATAAACTGAGCTTGATCCCTTCTTCTCTATAGAGAACTTGAGCTGTAATAGAATTCCCACTAGATTATGATTCAAAGGAACGTCTGCCTTTTTAAAAGTAAAACATCCATTATGAAATGAATGTGAAAGACAGATCTCTGTCTAGATAAATAATTTATGGGTGGATGTAAAAAGGTAAGATTTAGATTCCAGACATAAGGACAAATTGGAAATTGTTTCTTCCTCAGCTTGCCAAAAGCTGTTAGATTATCACAGAAGTAAGCCTGAGGGAGATACTGCTTCTCCCTCTTCCCCAGCCATATCAAGACTAGCATCAGGTACTCTTATGACGCAACATTTGAACTGCACTTTTGGAGTAAAACAGATATGAGGGAGGAGACAGACAAGTAATATGAAAATTTTTATTTCTATTTTTTAAAAAGATTTTATTTATTCGTGAGAGACACGGAGAGAGAGGCAGAGACACAGGCAGAGGGAGAAGCAGGCTCCCGTCAAGATGCCCGATGCAGGACTCGATCCCGGGACTCCGGGATCACGCCCTGAGCCAAAGGTGGACACTGAACTGCTGAGCCACCCAGGCATCCCTTTACTTCCATTTTAATAGTACTTTTTTAAAAAAGGTACTTTCTTCCTGATTTTTTATTACTAAGATTATTAATACATTTACAAGATAGTAACGTATTTACAAGGGAAATATTGGAAATTAAAAGAGGATTGTGTCTGTGTTTTTTTTTTAATTTTTATTTATTTATGATAGTCACACAGAGAGAGAGAGGGGCAGAGACACAGGCAGAGGGAGAAGCAGGCTCCATGCACCGGGAGCCCGACGTGGGATTCAATCCTGGGTCTCCAGGATCGCGCTCTGGGCCAAAGGCAGGCGCCAAACCGCTGCACCACCCAGGGATCCCCTGTGTCTGTGTTAACAAGTTGTATTGAACATTGGTACTTTGTCAAAGTCTTGCCGTTGATGATCTGATTTAATCTTCACCACTCTACTCATTTCATAAGGGAGGAAAGAGAAGCCAGGAAAAGTTATGGAATTTTAATGAGATCTAACTCAAACCTGGTTCTCCCTCATCCCAAATCTGGGTGATTGCAGGTGTTTCCATTAGGGTCATTAACCATTTGCTACCCTCTATGGGTCCTTATGTAGCTCTCATTGATAAACACTGCATACCCGCTGCACCATTTTGCATTTGTACCAACAATGTGCAATGGGTCCGATTTCTTCACACCCCTGCCAACACTTGTTATCTCAGCTTTTGATAATGGCCATTCTAGCAGGTGTGAAGTAATATCTCATTGTGGTTTTTATTTTTATTTCCCTGATGATTAATGATATTGAACACTTTTTAATGTAATTATTGGCCATTTATATGTCTTCTTTGGAAAAATGTTTGTTCAAGAGACTGTCTTTCTTCCAGTGGATAGTCTTTCCTCCTTTGTCGAATATTAGTTGACCATAAAGTTGAGGGTCCACTTCTGGATTCTCTATTCTGCTCCATTGATCTATGTGTCTGTTTTTGTGCCAGTACCACACTGTCTTGATGACCACAGCTTTGTAGCACAACCTGAAATCTGGCATTGTGCTGCCCCCAGCTATGGTTTTCTTTTTTAAAATTCCCCTGGCTATTTGGGGTCTTTTCTGATTCCACACAAATGTGAACTGGTGCAGCCACTCTGGAAAACTGTGTGGAGGTTCCTCAAAGAGTTAAAAATAGACCTGCCCTAAGACCCAGCAATTGCACTGCTGGGGATTTACCCCAAAGATACAGATGCAGTGAAACGCTGGGACACCTACACCCCGATGTTTCTAGCAGCAATGTCCACAGTAGCCAAACTGTGGGAGGAGCCTCGGTGTCCATCGAAAGATGAATGGATAAAGAAGATGTGGTCTATGTATATAATGGGATGTTACTCAGTGATTAGAAACGACGAATACCCACTATTTGCTTCGATGTGGATGGACCTGGAGGGTATTATGCTGAGTGAAATAAGTCAATTGGAGAAGGACAAACATTATATGTTCTCATTCATTTGGGGAATATAAATAATAGTGAAAGGGAATATAAGGGAAGGGAGAAGAAATGTGTGGGAAATATCAGAAAGGGAGACAGAACATGAAGACTCCTAACTCTGGGAAACGAACTAGGGGTGGTGGAAGGGGAGGAGGACGGGGGTGGGGGTGAATGGGTGATGGGCACTGAGGGGGGCACTTGATGGGAGGAGCACTGGGTGTTATTCTGTATGTTGGCAAATTGAACACCAATAAAAAATAAATTTATTATTAAAAAAAAGAAAAATGTTTATTTAGTTCCTTTGCCCACTTTTAAGTCAGATTGTTTTTGCTATAGAGTTGTATGCATTTTTAAAATATATTTTAGATATTAACCCCTTATCATATATATAGTTTACACATATTTTCTTTTATTCTGTATGTTACCATTTCATTTTGTTAATGGTTTCCTTTGCAGTGAAAAGTTTTTTTTTTTTTTAATTTTTCATAGTCCCATTTGTTTATTTTTGCTTTTGCTGCCTTTGTGTTTGTGGCCAAATTCAAATAATCATTGCCAAGACCAATGTCAAGGAGCTTTCCCTCTTTATTTTCTTCTATGAGTTTCATAGCTATCATTCTAACTTTAAGTTCTCAATCTATATCGAAGTGCTCTAATTTTCCCGACACCACTTATTAATTGTACATTCTTGACACCTTTGTCATAGAGCAAATGTGTATATATGCATGGTTTTATTTTTGAGCTATTTTGTTCCATCAATCTATGATTCTGTTTTTATGCCAATACCATACTGTTTTGATTACTATAGTTTTATAATATAGTTTGAAATTAGGAAGTATGAGACCTCCATCTTTGTTCTTCTCTCTCAAGATTGCTTCGGCTATCCAAAGTCTTTTGTGGTTCCATGCAAATATTAGGCTGTTTTCTGTCTATTTCTGTGAAAAATGCCATTGGAATTTTGATAAGGATTGCATTGCATCTATAGATTGTTTTGGGTAATATGGACTTTTAACAATATTAATTCTTCTAATCCATGAGCATGGGTTATTTTTCCATTTATTTTTGTCGTCACATTTTTTCATCAATATGTTATAGTTTTCATACAGATCTTTTGCCTTCTTAAATGTATTCCTAGTTCATGATTTTGATGCAAATAAAATGGGATTGTTTTCTTAATTTTTCTGATAGCTTGTTGTTAGTGTATAGAAACACATTGCGTATACTGATTTTTGTTCCTGAAACTTTACTGAATTTGTTTTTTAATTCTAACAGTTTTTTGATAGGAATCAAAGTAGGAATAACCGAGTAAGATAACCTGGTCTTTGGACACCAGTAAGCTTTTTTTCCCAATTATGCTTATGATTTCTTAATGGACTTAGGAGCAAAATAGCTTTATTGACAGAGATAGAGGTTATCCATGAATTAAGTATCATAAACTTCTACTTATGAAGACTGAGACCTGGCTACAGCAATTAGTGAGGGCCCAGTATGCCAGCATCCGAGACCAACACTGTATTGTACTTAAAATCTTCTTCAGGATGGCTCTCGTGTTAAATGTTCTAATCACAATAATATAACATTTAAAATAGAAAAACTGCATATTCTTTATCCATTCATCCATTGATAGGCATTTAGGTTGTTTCCATATTTTGGCTATTGTGAATAATGCTGCAATAAGCATGGAAGTGCAAAAAAAGAAAACACTGCATAGAGGAAAATCAAAGTTCCATATGTCTTTCTGAAGATTGTATTTTAGTCCTTATATGACCATATTTAAGTTTGAAAGAACTGGAAATTTCTCTAAATATCAAGTATAGAGAATGTAATAGTCTAAACATCAGCAAGCCTTTTATTACATAACAAAGTCTGTAGTATAAGAACTGGGTTCTCAAGAAAGTGGTTAAGTAGGACCTATAATTTGTTGTACAATTAGAGTGTTATAAATTTTTCTTTAGAAAACTAGAAGAAAAGATGTTGAAATAGAGTAGAACGATTATTGAAAATATAAGAATGTCTGTCATATCTAGATGGTAAACCAAAACAAGGAGGTGAGTGGGGACGAAGACATGCACTTTAACTGCAGGAATGTTACACTTTAACATCAACTTAGATGAGCAGCATGGATTTTGGGTCTAATATGCATCCTTGAGTCCTCAGACTTGAAACACTGAACCAAACAGGTAATTTTAAATTCATGGACAGAAGATCGTGAACAATTTTAATTATAAGACATCACTAATTCATATTTTTTGGATCTTATCCTCTGAATTATGAACTTTTATTAAAAAATAATAGCCTATTATTGTTAAAATACACTGTACTAAATATTAATTACTTAATATTTACCATTATTTGAAATTAGTATTCTGTTAATAGTATACAAATAATTACTTAAAAAATACTTCAAAACAGCCTACTTTAAGTAAACTCAAAAGCAACCTCCTCTCTTGAATTGAGTTTCTGGACTCAATCCCTTTACTGACATAACTTTTCATTTAGAGACAAATAAGGCAATTTTAATTAATGGTAATAGATTTGAAAAAGATTTAAATCAGGGAAAATTTCAAGTTAATGTTAAGTGCACATCTGAAAGAGCAATAATCAAAACTCAGAACTCGGCTTGAAATTCAACTGTTATTTCAAATCACTGGAGTAAGAGTGGCAACACTTTCTACCTCAACTATCCAGTAGGGCAACAAACATGGAGGCAATACACAGGTTATTTCATTCAAGAACTAGTGGACAAGAAAGGATGTAGCCTTTCTGCAATATGGTCCATCTTTGTGCTGACCAGAGACTTTGTTTCAGCTAGCAATGGCTATAAAAAACAAAATTCTTGGTATCATTATTAGAGAGCAGAAAGGAAGGGAAAAGAACATAAAAGGAGAAAATTGTGAAGGTCTTAAGTAGTAAAGGAGTAGGAAGAAATTCTTTGAGAAAGAAACCAGAAAAGAGGAAGAATGACAACTCAACTGAAAACATGCAGCAATGTGGAGTTCAGTACAAGATGGATGGTAGTACCTGAGACCTCACTGTGCTTCCCTGAGGGACCAGCTAGAACGGCCAATCAGAGGATTAGGAGCATAGCCCACACCAGGGGCTGTTTAAAGCTATTGAGTCAGTGCACATTTCATAGTGGTTTCATCATGCCTAACTTGTATTCAGAACATTTTGTTTTGTAAAATATAAAAATGTCTAGTGTAACAACCAAGCATTATTCTCATAGATGGAAGCATCAATGTTTGAACACTGAAGGAGTTAATTTCCAGTATGGTTATCTCTTTTACTCTAATTTTTTTAGAAGATTTTATTTATTTATTCATGAGAGACAGAGAGAGAGAGAAAGAGAGACAGAGAGAGAGAGAGAGAGAGAGAGAGGCAGAGACACAGGCAGAGGGAGAAGCAGGTTCCATGCAGGGAGCCCAATGTGAGACTCGATCCCAGGTCTCCAGGATCAGGCCCTGGGCTGAAGGCAGTGCTAAACTACTGAGTCACCTGGGCTGCCCTCCTTTTCTCAAATTTTAAAACAGAGTATGTTTTTCTCTAGATATGTGTTTTTCCAAGTGTTCGTATTTTGCAGATAGTAAATATTTATTGAAATAATTTGTTGACTACATGAATAATATACATTGTGATAACACACAAAAAGACCTTGATGTTCTTTCAGTTTGAAGGACATGTTAATTTGATAGAGAATATGTAGAAAGATTAATGTCAATATGTTACCTTCTTGACAGTATTTCCTATATAGACTTATGGATGTAAATGAAATTATCCCTTCCATTTCAATGGGATCCTTGCCAGACAACGAAATAAGATATCTCTTACATTCCTTTCTGTGTCAAAAATGAGCTCTCAGTACTCTAAAATATAACCACTTATTGGCTGTATGGCTTTGGGCAAGTCATGTATCCCCCCCAGTATCTCAATATCCTGATCTGAAAAATGGCTCAATTCTGCTTCATAGAAGTTTTAGAAGTATTAAAAGAGTTAATATTGGGAAACATGTAAACAAGCAACTGGACGTAGGGTTGTATAAATCTTTGCTATTATTCAAATTTGGGTTAGTTTCTAAATGACCTTTTCCTGTTGTTGTTGTCATCTCATACCTGCAGATAATTATCAAAGTTCAGTTATTCCATTTAGCTTTTATAGTAGCCCAAGCAGCATCCACTAAATTAAAAACCTTTTCCATATTTACATCACATCTGGCTAAGACAGAAATCATGGGATGGCTTGACCCCCAAAATTTGAGAACCGAGAAGGAACAGCATCTGTCTTCTCCATCTGTTTAACCAAGATTTCTTAATTATCTGTAAAAACATCTCTAGTCTAAATCACTCACTGTTCAGTTTAATGGACTCTATTTTGTGACATATTAGAAGCTCGTGCATTCACTAAGATTATCAACTGATGATATTTTCCATGAGGATAGGGAGGCTAAAAATGAACTATATCTAACACACGTGCACTATTATTTTGATGAGAATGATTAAAGCTGTTACTCTTAGAGCTTTTTGTTCTGTTACCTCCTATTTTTGTTGTAGAATCTTATTTTTCCAAAATCAAGTCTCTGTCACTAATTGTTCCCTCCAGTGATGCTTGCCTGCTGCTGATGTTCTGAAGCAATTGATGTTGATGTTACATTGGTTCAAATTATACTTTTGTTTGCCCTTGAAGCTTTTTGGCTGTCCATCTCGTGCTTGATTGCATTCCTCACCCCATCATGTAGCAGCTGTTTTAACGTTCTTCTTTTTTTTTTTTTCATTTGCTTCACTTGCTGAAATGTTAGAAGTTGGCTTCATTGCCAATATTTTAATAGTGTTCAGAAGTCTCATTATTGATTTTGATATTGATGCTATTTGATAATGGATGGCAATGAATCCTGTCCCGGAGCTGAAAATGCTTTTAAAAACGAGTTTAAATCTTTTGTCATTAGAGCTCCTTGGGAGACCATCATTTCACAAGCTGGCTGTGTACTGTGTAGCTGGAGTGTTGTTGTGCTACGGTTTTTCACATTTCCTATTGTAGAGCTGAATCATGTACATTTTTCTTCTGTTTGGTAGCATTACATGTTTGTGAAAATTTAATAGTTTAAGGATTTCATTATAATTTTGTTTGGGAGGATCACAGTAATTCCCATTTCACAGACCACACCTAATATATCTGACTTTTAAAATATGTAGTTGTTAGTTATTAAAAAGCATATTTTTATGAGGATGAAACATAAAACATAAAACTTAAAAAAAAACTTTTTTTATATTTGAAAAAAAGGTTTTTTTCCCTAAACCCCTGTAGTATTTTACTTCTTATAATCTTTCTCTTTTTCTTTTTAATACTTTATTCATATATTCATGAGAGACACACACACAGAGCGGCAGAGACATAGGCAGAGGGAGAAGGAGTCTCCCTGGAGGAAGCCTGATGCAGGACTCAATCCCAGGACCCCAGGACCATGACCTGAGCCAAAGGCAGATGCTCAGCCACTGAGCCTCTGGTGCCCTTTTACTTCTCAAAATCTTTCTTTCATGTGTGATTCTTCCCTTCTAGGAGACTCTATGATATGAAACAGAGGGACAGATTCTCACTTCATCTTTACATTTCTCAAAGCACATACCCAGTAAGAAATGGTGAATAACTATTTAGTCTTTCTTTGTTGATTATATGTATTATATGATGTATATATATATATATATATTACATACATATGTTATACGTTAACATGTGCAGTTAAAACCCATTCACCTAAAGCTTGCTAATTTAAAATATGTGAGAATTATGCCAAAAGTACACTTTGGATAAACAATAAAATAAAGGTTTTCTAGGCAAACTAATAATATATTAGCATAATTGAGAGAATAATTTAGACAGAATAATTTAAACCAATAATATGATTGTTATGCATCAATTTTCTCCCATCATGTAAAGCTCATATCCAATAGGAACATTGCTTGGAAACAGTATTAGATTAATTTGGGGAAAAAAAAGTATTTATTTCAAATTTTTAAAATACCTGTAATTCTAGCCTATTTTCTGAAATGTTCTATAGTTTTATAGCTCAAACCTCTCAATTATTCAGACTGGCCTCCTTCCATATATCATGAATCCCTGTGCTCTTTGTTGTCCTGCCACTTTCTTGAGTCCTCATTGTTTGTTGGAGTCAGTATGGTATTCAGTTAAGCCCATCTCAGTGATCAAACCAATGTAAATTAGACCTGTCTGGTTTCCTTCACAAGATTATCATGAAAGTTAAATGAGCCAATGTGCTTAGAAATATACTGTTAGAGATAAAAGTGCCATATATATTTGCACTTTATTATTAGAGCTCATGAGGGATAAACTAAACAATAAGACTATTTTCATGTGATGATAAACTATCATTCCTTTGGGTTTTATTTTTGGTTGTCTGGCTACATATACACAGTAGGAAGGATGTTCTTCCAAAGGCTCTGCCCAGTTCTGCATTCAGAAGCATCACCAGTTACCAACTAGTGACATGGCTTGCTAGGTGAGCAACCAGTTAACTCCCTGCTGGTAGAGTGAGGTTTGTACTCTGAGTATTCAACAAGCTACTTTACCCCCCAGGTTTTTTTCTGATGAGATGTCAAATTGCACAATTCATTTGGTCATACCGAATGAAATTACACTCAGTGCACATGCATTTAGCTTTCTGTAAATGCCATTTTAAAAAATATTTTATTTATTTATTTATGAGAGAGAGAGAGAGAGAGAGAGGAGAGATACAAGTAGAGGGAGAAGCAGGCTTCCTGTAAGGAGCCTGATATGGTACTTGATCCCAAACCCCGGGATCACCCTCTG
This sequence comes from Vulpes lagopus, assembly GCF_018345385.1. NCBI lineage: Eukaryota > Metazoa > Chordata > Mammalia > Carnivora > Canidae > Vulpes > Vulpes lagopus. The sequence goes on along the minus strand of NC_054834.1, from coordinate 19,167,641 downwards.
AGCTGAAGGCAGACGCTCAACTGCTGCGCCATCCAGGCATCCCTGTAAATGCCATTTTGTTCAGTTTTATGAAGGTATAATTGACAAATGAAATTATAAGATATATAAAGTGTACATGATTTGATTGCATTGTGAAAATATTCTTCTATTGAGTTAATATGTCTTTTTCTTTTTAAAGATTTTTATTTATTTATTCATGAGAGACACAGAGAGAGAGAGAGAGAGGCAAGGACACAGGCTGAGGGAGAAGCAGGCTCCATGCAGGGAGCCCAATGTGGGACTCGATCCTGGGACCCCAGGATCAGGCCCTGGGCAGAAGGCAGGCACTAAACCGCTGGGCCACCTGGGCTGCCCTAATACGTCCATCACCTCACATAGTTACTTTTTCTTTTCTGTGACAGCATTTAAATTCTACAGTCTTAGCAAATTTTAATTATACAATACAGTGTTAGCTATAGTCACCATGTTATACATGAGGTTTTTGGACCTTATTCTTCTTATAACTGAAAGTTTGTACCCTTTTACCAAACTCTCCCTGTTTTTCCCACTTCCAGCCCCTGGAAACTACTCTTACTCTGTTTCTATGAGTTTGACTTTAAACAATTAAAACAAATTTTTAGATTTCACATGTAAGTGATACCATGCAGTGATTATCTTTCCCTGTCTGGCTTATTAAACTAAGCATAATACCCTCCAGGTTCATCCTTGTTGTCACAAATTATAGGATTTCCTTCTTTTTTAAGGCTGAATAATATTCCAGGTGTGGAGATTCTATATATCACATTTTCTTTTTGTTTGTTTTTTAAAAGATTTTATTTATGTTTGTATTTTTATTTTTTTATTTTAAGTAGGCCCCATGCCCAAGATGGGGCTTGAACTCATGATTCTGATATCTGGAGTCATATGCTCTACTGACTGAGCCAGCCGGGCGCCCCTGTATCTATCACATCTTCTTTATTTATCCACTGACTGACACTTCGGTTATTTCCATACCTTTACTATTGTGAATAATGCTGTTTTTTACTTGGGGCTATAGGTATTAATTTGAGATAATGATTTTGTTTCTTTTTGATATATTCTTAGAATGGGCTTGCTGGATTATATGGAAGTTCTATTTTTAGTTTATTGAGGAACCCTCATATTGTTTTCCATAGTGGCTTACCAGTTTACTTTCCCACCAACAGCACACAAACCTTGCCTTTTGACCACAGCCTTGCCAGCATTTGTTATATCTTGGTCTTTTTGATAATAGCCATTTTAACAGGTAAGAGGGGCTATCTCACTGGGGCTTTGATTTGTATTTCCCTGGTGATTAGTGATGTTTAGTACCTTTTCCTGTGCTTGTAAGACATTTGTATGTCATCTTTGGAAGACTCTATTTACATTCTTTGCCCATTTTTAAATTAGGTTATTTGATTCTGTGTTGCTGAGTTGTATGAGTTTTTGTATATTTTGAATATTAGTCCCTGTTGGATATGTGGTTTGCAAATATTTTCTCCCCCTCCATAGGTTGCATTTCTGAAATTTTATTTTTTATTTACAATAACTCAGAAAGCAAGAGAGCTATAAGCTATTTAAAACTTTGTTGTTGGGCAGCCTGGGCGGCTCAGCTGCCTTCAGTTCAGGATGTGATCCTGGAGACCCGGAATCAAGTCTCACATCAGGCTACCTGTGTGGAGCCTGCTTCTCCTTCTGCCCGTGTCTCTGCCTCTCTCTCTCTCTCTCTCTCTCTCTCTCTCTCTGTGTGTGTGTGTGTGTGTGTGTGTGTGTGTGTGATGAATAAATAAAATCTTTAAAAATATATAAAACTTTGTTGTTTCTTTCTAATAATCAATTAAGAAAGTGTGGACCATATAGATAGGTGGCAATTTGGAGAATGGAGTGATTTAGGAACATTAGAGCCTTTGGCAAGAAAGAATAAGACAAAGAGAAGGGAACCAACTTTCACTGAGTGTTGCACATGGACATTTGGTTAGTACTTTGCATTTTGGTGACAGCATAGTGACTCTGGGCAACCAAAATGCAATAATGATGTTATTGAGCATCAGAAGGGCAGGTGAGAGTATAAAAACGGAGCTTAAAAAGATCAAGGGAGGGCTTTCCTAATGCCACAATTTTGCCTAAGGTGAGTCTCTTGAGTTTAGATAATAGGACTCTCCTTGCCCATATAGAAATGCTTTCCCAATCTTTTTATTTTTAATTTCTATAATATCGTGATTAAAAATTAGTATTTCTTCTTTAAACATCATATCCAAATGCAGTCTGCTTCTCCAAAGTTCCCATTATAATATTATTTGTGTTTTGCATGAAACATAAAATATGCACTTTTTATGCTATTATTGTATTAGTTTTTTAGTGCTACCAAATAAAGAGTAAAAGCTAGATAGTTTAAATGTACATTTGTTGTCTCAGTTCTGGAGCTAGAAGTCAAAAATCAAGGTATTAGCAGAGCCATGCTCCGTCTGATGGCACCTGGGAAAGACCTGTTCCAGACTTCTCTCTCAGCCACTGGTAACCTCAGGTGTTCTTTGACCTGTAGTTAGGTGCCTCCCTATGTCTTTTCCCATCATCTTCCTCCATCCATGTTTATTTCTGTGTCTTATAAAGGTATCAGTCATATTGGATTAAGTTCCCCTGTAGTGTTCTAACTTTAACTTGATTACCTCTGTCAAGACCCAATTTCTGAATAAAGTCACTTCTTCGGATACTGGGGAGTTAGGAGTTCAACATATTTTTTGGAGGGGCATAGTTCAACCCACAGCACTTACATATTGTTCTACAGAGCTAAGTGATATTGTTTGGTATGTGCATGTGTGTGTGCAGTAGAATCTATGTTTTTGTACCTTGCTTTTTTTTAACTCAATGGTATATTATGAAGAAGTTTCCAGTTAGTACCTGCAGCGCTGATTTGTTCTTTTTCTGCTGACACCTCATATTAATAACATGGCATGCTGTTAATTAAGTTTTGCTACTGATGGAGTTTATTTCTCCAAATTCATGAGGTACACCTGACAAAAAAATTGTATATATTTAAGTTGTACTTGTTGTATGTATACATGATGGAATTTTTAAAATTTTGATATTTTCCACCTTTACAAGGAATGCCACACGAACTTTCTATGACCTACTTTCTAGTGCACATTGTAAGCTTTTCTGTAGAGTAGGTTTCAAGGACTGGATTTGTTAGGTCATAGTCAATGCACATTCTACATTTGAATGCTTATTATCAAATTGGCCTCCAGTCTGTCAGGCCAATGTTGCTTCCATTAGCAGTGTATGAATGTATTATTTATGTTTTCAGTAATACTTGAGATTAACCAATCAAAAATTTTTAGTTGGCATGATTTTCAATGAAAATAATATTTTGATATGGTTTCTTTGCATTCCTTTTATGGGTATTAATTTATTCTTCAAAACAATCTTAAAAAGTAGATAAGACAGGCTTATTATTTCCATTTTGTAGAGTAAAAATATGAAATAATGATTAAATATTTTTTGCAATGTTACACAACTAGAAAGGGTCAAATATAATAACTCAAAGTAGGTGTTCTGACTCAAAGTCTGTGATACATTCTGCTACAAAAAGTTACCTCTTCATCACAGTACTAGAAATAATGTGCTCTATGGTGCTTATTTATCATGGAATATTTTCAGTAGTTGTTGAGTAATTACTTTTTTTAATGATTAAAAATAAAATAGCACTATGAATAATAATTGACTAAAAATTATGAAATTTAGTAGAAAACTTAAAATCTATTTCACTGATGTTCTTTCATATATCCACCCAAAGGTGAACAACATTGAATGCCTTCTACATGCAGTCAGGGTTAGAGGCATTGAGCCATACCAATGAACATAAGAGCTAAAATCCACTGTCATCGTGGGGCTTACTTTCTCTATCTTATGATTTAAGTCTATTCTGTTTTAAGTCTGGTCTATTCTATTATGTATTCAACAATCGTCATCTATAACTCTCCAGTGGATCAGTTTGTAATATCTTCCTGTCATTCCAGTACCAAGCTTTGTCATTTTTACATTCCTTCCTGCCAAATCCCTCTAGGTAAGGTACCTGATTTGTCAGTTATCTCTTGGCTTGGTTTCATTCCTTGAGTTCTATCATAACTTTCCCTTTAGAGTGATACTTCTGTGAAGTGAAACACTAACAAACTCCATTTTTGACAGGATATTAGATGCTGTCTCCCTACACTTTCATACGTTGCTTTACTAATCTCTCAGATTTCTACTGAGAGGGAAACAGTATAGGTTAAGTACATCTTAGTGGAATCAGACAACATACGTTCTGACCCTAAAGTTAGACTTGTTAACTTAGTGTTTTATCTATAAAATAGTATAATTATAGGAGCTACATCATAGGGTTGTACTTCAATATATTTGTCTAATCATTGAGGTTTCCAAGACATTAACAGTTGTTTATAATTTTATTTTGGAGATTTGTCATGGACAGTGATAAGCAAAATACTAGATTGGAAAATGGTATATGAATAAACACAGTGCAGTGGGACTTTAGAAGAAAAAAAGATTACTGTCTAGAATGACCAGACAAGACTTATTTGAAAAAATGGAATATTCTTAGACATTGATGGATGTTTGACAAAAGCAGGATGTTTCTTATTTTTTGATTTCTCACTCCACTGTTTATTAGGCTAGACAACAGTGTGTACACATATTGGAAATGGTTAAATCCCTGGAAAAGTTGCTTTAAGAATGATACAAATTGGCCATCGATCAAGAAATTTGGTTTTGTTTTTGGTCATTATAGTTTCTCTTCAAAAGTGAAAAGTAGTAAAGTTTGAGGGGGAAGAAGTCTTGTATTTGTTTTTACAGACTTTTCTACTGATAAATCATGCCCTCTAATCTGAAGCAACAGTGTAGGGATTAGCTTAAAACACTTCAGGCTGAAACTAAGCAGAGCCAGGGTTCTTTATTCAATCTCTTCTATAATGTCCGTACATTAAGGAGAGCTAATGCAACTCACCAAAATGAGCAAATGAATTATTTCTGAACCATAGGGCCTGGCTCATTGTTTCTAGTCCTGCCAAAATAATTTTTATTTCAGTGTTAATTGATTCTTTTCCTTATTGTAATTGATTGAACTCCTGTAGTATTTATTGATGTAAGTAATGATTCAAAATGATTAAGACATGAATCCTTTTTTATAAGTGTAAATTGCATTAAAAGGAACCAAATGCTTTCCAAAGCAGCATATTAGGTTTCTGATTTCCATTAATTGACACAAAGAATGTATAGGTGTCTCATTGATCTTTAGTAAAATGTAATTAGATTATCTAATATAGTAAGGTCTCCATTGCTTACACAAATAAAGGCATGACGTTGTGAGCAAACTCTAGTGGCAAAACAATTAACAACTATTTGTAGTGTGGATATATTATCCAATTTCTATTTGTAGATTTGTACACTAAAATGTTTAGAGATTCTTGTAAAAAATAAACACTAAAAGGCACAAATTTAATATCTAATTAGATGCAAATATTCCTGTTTAATTATATCATGATCACCACTAAAAAGAATTATTTATCTTAATGTGCATCTTTCTGTGAGAACAAAAGCATAAGTATAGATGCAGAAATAGGCGTAATATGTGAATATAAAGATAGGATATAGTTGGATAGGATATAGTAAATTTACTATTGAGCTTTTCTCTTGGGATGCGAGTGGGAAGTGGGGCTAAGGATGAAAGAAAACCTCAAATCTATCTGTGATATTTTCTGTTGTTTATTTATAAGATAAAACAAATGTGACCAACTATCAATTCTGAATTGTGGGTGATATTTTGATATTCAGAATTATATGAACATCTTGTGTGTGTGCGTGTGTCTTACTTATTCCACATGCAAAAAATTAAAAAAAAAACTTGTCTCATTCTTTATCACATCTCATAGGTTTCCACTTTTATATTGTGCTGGGAGTTGTACAGGCCTAGAAGAATAGCTTTGGGATCAAGGTATAATATATACAAGTTTCAGTGCCTGCTGCTGTCTTTATTTATCCCAGTAGCATTTTGGCAGCCTTTCTACACATTCCTTATTGACAGGCTTTTTTACTGACTTCAACTGACTGGACAGAGAATGTGTAGATGAGAAAAAATATTCCTTGGTAGGAGAATTCAGATTAAGCTGAATTGTTTAATCAGAAGTTATGATATTAAAAGAAAGAAAATCTCCCTCCAAACTAGAAGGATCTGCCTGCAGAATAGTCTGTGGAAATGGAATAAAGAGGGCAAGGTTAGGTCCATGACTAGAACTGTCAAACATTTTGAGAAGGAATGCTGTCATTTATACCCATTGGGATTCATAAGAAGTTATTTTCTCAGTTTGAGGTATTTATCTAAAGTGAGTTTGTAAAACTCATCTTCCGAAGTGTAGGTATTTATAATTTACAGTAGAAATGCTCAGAAAAGAGAATCAGATTTATACCTGGTTAAATGTTTTGTAATTTACTTTTAAATTTGCTATTTTTAGAGTATATTCTCTTCTCATGTGTATGCTTCTTTCTTATCTTTTGGTCAAGAATGATCTTAAAAATCTGTAATCTTCAGAGATAAACACCCACAATGGTTGCAGAGATGGTGATGATGTGATGATGGTGTAGCACCTTCCATTTTGTTGCTTAGGTGACTAATGGATTTTAAAATAGGCATTTAAAAAGTCAAGTAGCACTCTTTAAATCCAAGGGTAAACAGGAGTGGTATCTTCCCCCATCAGCTGAAAGAAATGAATTCAAAGACGTTTTTTCTCAGTGGCACTTACTCAATCATGTTGTAAAAGATGTGATCAATCTTCAATAAGTCAAGACTATACTATGCTACGAATCTGTATCTTCTGAATCCTTCCTGGGTGAGGTTGTTCTGAGACATCCATTAAGGGAGTTGGTAGTCACAGAAGCAGCTGTGAGGGAAGAGTGGTAGTGTCTGCTCATGGGTGCACTTGATTCTGGAGATACTACCAACTGGGAAATGCTAAATAAAAATATGGAGTAAGAATTAAAGAAGAGGAAATAGTCATTAAAAAAGAAAGTGATAGCAGAAGATTAAAATGTGAATAAAATAGAAGAAACATAAATTAAAAAAATGTGACATGCTGAAGATAAAACATTAAAATTTTCTTTAAAAATCGATGATAAAGCAGGCGATATTCAAAGTGAAACAAAAATATAAAACCAATAAATTAAAAATTAAATATTGTGAAAATTAGGATGATACAGCATTAATAATTGAATTAGGAAATCTGACAATGAAAGTAAGATGTAAATACTAGGGTTAAAAATATAATATTTTTTCTCAAAAACACTCAACAATTATAAAATTGATTATATTGTAAAAAGGCCATACAAGAGGGGAAAATCTCAAGATACAAATAATAACAAGTAAATTCAATCAGAAATTATATAGAAGGCAAATTCTATGCTAGTGATTAAAAACTAGCATATATCACAGCATTGAAAAATTCTCATGCAATGCTGAGGTAACTTGTTATAAGAACCAGGGATTTCTCTTAAATGAACACAGAAAAAACAAAATAGTAGAGAATGAGAAAAAGAACAACAATAATGACAATAAAGAAACACAATTATTGAAATGCAAATGGCGTGGATACTGAATAAAAATCTCCATTGCCATGTTTCCCTTCTTGCAAAAATGTCTCTGAAGTCAAGAACTCCAAAAGTCAGAAAGCTCCTTGGGCAACCAAGTTCCTCGGGTAGCCTTATGTGAAGATAAACAAAGCAATCACTTCCTCTGGCTTCATATGAACTCTTGTACTTCTCATTTGGCTTCATGCTTTTCTAGGACCTTTTTCAGTATTGTATTATTACTGTAATGAATATACCCCCTGGTTGGCCAGTCTTCATCAGAATTCATACCCATTTCTAAAAACAAGGGCTCATAGAGCCCAGAAGTCCCAAGAGTATGGACTCATCACTACATCCTGACCTAAGCTCTAGTCTATCATAGTGGAGCCTCCTAAGAACTGGTAGCCGGATTAAAAAAAGCATCACTGAAACTCTTTGAATTCAGAAAGGCAGAAGATTCCATGGAAGCAACTGGGCCTTTACAAGATGACTGAACAACATATGGTGTTTAGACCAGAATTTCTCAAAATGAAACCTGAGAGTCATTTGTATCATAATCGAGTGTTTAAAGGATGAGTTGTACAACAGGAAAAACACTGGGGCAAAATAGAGACCACACACTAGAACTAGACACAGGGAATGCAGACCATAAGTGGTTAGCAGAAATTCAAATGAAAATGAAAGCTTTGGACTCTCAGTCAAGAATTGCTGGCGTCTAAATCAACTATAACTAGATCTTTAAAGAGTAGAAGATACCTGAAATGAAAACCACAGTTACGACTATGTGTGATAGATTCAGAATTTTCCCCCCTGACTTTGTCTTGGCTTACATGATTTTCGAATTAGAATTCCTTATTCAACAATAAAATGCTGTAAAAACCCTGCCCAGAAACTAGATGGATCAAACTGATAAGCATATCTTATTGAGCATATGCTTTTTTTGTACCAGTTTTGTACCAGTTACAGTGCTAAGCACATACAGATGATTTTATTTATTGCTTACCATGGTCCTAAAAAGTCTTTTCCATGGCAATCACGTTTTTACAAATGAGAAACCAAGATCTAAACCTATATTTAGTTAATTAACCATGATCACAAAACATCATAAGTGAAAAAGTTCGGTTTTGAATTTATCTTTCTGGTGCCAAAGCTTTCTACTACCCTCTGTTCTTCCCATACACAAAGTCACTCAAACTTCTTTAGAATTATCTTACTATTAAAAGGTAATAAAATTAAAAATCAGCAATATCAGTGATGCATTAAGACCCTTTTTCTTGAGTAGGATTTCCCACTGATTAAATCTCTACCAGCAGGACAGTCTTCTTAGAATTGGTCAGTGTCAAATAGTTAAGTATCATTTATCGCCCATTTATTTCATTAGTAAATTTCCACATAGTCATAGCCTGTTCTAGATATTAGCAGCAGCACTGTTCTTGTACCTCCTATTGTTAGAGTTCTTATAAAGGGTGAGGAAGTAGAAAGAAGAGGGATTTGTTATAGTTTTCTTGAATTCCCAAGATCACTTAATTTTTAATATTTGAGACTCTTAGCCTTCCAAGCAGGCTGTGTTTAAAGTTAAGTTCATCCATGCTAGGATGAGAGAATTCTCTTAACGTTCAGGTTAAATTTGAGTAAATTTAGAAAAGCATTTCTGTAAGTCAACAGAAGAAAATCTAAAAATGCAGCTTTGTGGACTATTATCTTTAATAAAGATATATATGAAAAAGATCATTGTTGCATACTGGGCATAAATTATGGGGTTGTGTGTGCTTACTCAAAATTACAATAAATATTATGAAGAAATTCTATTTCAGTAGTTATATGGGACTTAGAAACTGAATCTGGAAAGTAATAGGAATTTGTAATTTAATTAATTAAAATTTTTGAGATGTAGATTCATATGCTGTTATAAGAAGTAATACAAGGATTCCATACTTCACCCACTTTCCTTCTCTGATAATATTTTGACACTGTAGTATAATATCACAACCAGATACTGACACTGGTACAATCTACTGTTTTATTAAAATTTTTCCAATTTTACTTGGATTCTTTTCTGTGTATTTGTATATATGATATTGATTCTATACAATTGTATCACCTAATTAGGGTTTTATATACGTCACCACAGGCAGACACACAGGTAGAGGGAGAAGCAGGCTCCCTGAGGGGAACCCAATGCAGGATTTGATCCTAGGATCCCCAGATCATGACCTGAGCCTAAGGCAGACGCTCAAACACTGAACCACCCAGGTGTCCAAATTTTGGCTCTTTAAAAATGTTATGTAAGTGGACTCATGCAGTGTGTAATCTTTTGAGGTTGCCTTTTTTTATTCAGCATAATTCCCTGGGAATTCAAACAAATTGTTGCTGATGTCATTTTTTTTAACACATGATTGCTGAGGAATATCCTATGGTATGTATATAATACAATTTTTGGCATTTACTTGTTGAATGACATCTGTGATGATTTCAAGTTTTGGCTAGTATAAATAAAATGTATGGAATAATAAATATTCATTTTCAAGTTTTTGTGTGAACCTAAATTATTGTTTTTCTAGAATAAATGCCCCAAAGTACAAATGCTGGATTATATAGTTAATTTAGGTTGAGTTTTATGAGAAACTGCCCAACTGTTTTCTAGATTGGCTGTACCATTTCACATCTCTTCAGCAATGTGTAAATAGATCTAGTTTCTCCACATCCTTTCCACCATTTAGTGGTGTCACCATTTTTAAATTTTAGCTATTCTGATAGGTATATAGTGAGAGCTCATTGTGGTTTTATTTTGTCTGCTTCAGATAGCTAATGATTTTGAGCATCTTTTTATGTACTTATTTGCTGTTGTATTTCCTTTTGGTTTTTTTTGTTTGTTTGTTTTTGGTTTTTGTTTTTTTTTTTTTGTATTTCCTTTTTGGAAGTTGATGTTCATGTCTTTTGGTCATTTTCTAATTTGTTTTTTTACTGTTGAATTTTGAGAGTTCTTTGTATATTTTAGATACTATTCCTTGGTTAGCTATGTGGTTTATAACTCTTTTCTCAAAGTTTGTAAACTGTCTTTTCCTCCTCTTTACATGGACTTTCTCAGAGCAAAAGTTTATAGATTTTGTATTTGGTTTCAAGTCTAAGAGCTCTCTGTCCAAAGATTTTTCTCCTGTTTTCTAGAAGTTTCCCCCCAGTATTGTTAAAATATAATTGACATGCAACATTGTCTAAATTGAAGGCATACAATGTGATGACTTGACATATGTATATATTGCAAAGTGATTACTATAAAGAGGTTAATTAACATCTCCATCACTAAACATGGCTATCTTTTTTTATGCATGTGGTAAGAACTTTTGAGATTGATTCTCATCAACTTTTAAGTAAACAATACAGTATTATTAACTATAGTCACTATGTTGTACAGTAGATCCTCAGAACTTGTACATCTTATAACTGAAAGTTTGTATCCTATGACCATCTCCACCCATTTTCGACATTCCCCCACCCCTGGCAACCACCAATCTCCCCTTTATCTGAGTTAATTTTCTTATATTTCACGTGTAAGTGGGTGATCATATAGTATTTGTCTTTCTTTGCCTGATTTATTTCAGTAATAAGTCTGTTAGACTGTGGATCATCTTTCAATCTTTTAATTTAGCTGGAAGTTACCCTTTGTAGGTCTTGCACATGAATCATGTCAGCTGAAGTTCCAATGGCATTTTAATTTCAGAGTCTTTACAGTGTGATTATGGTCTGCTTGGTTTATCTGGTGCCACAAGAGCTCTCCCTGGTTCTTGTTACTGCTACCAAGAGAGTAAAAGGAGTTTCTCCAGATTGGGCCCTCAAGTGTCTTGCAGTGGAGGGGGGAGGCATATTGGGATCTTCTTACCAGAGCCTTCTCCATTCCCAACTACTCCCCTGATGTCTTTGGGTAGGTGAGGACAAAGAGGTTTCAGGCCATGGGAGACAAAGAAGTTTCCTGGATTGACTTTACTGTGGGTGGGTTCTTTTTTCCTCTTCTGCATGTCTGTTCCTAGTAAGATTTGGATTCAATATTTTGTAACTTCCTAACTCCAAACTGCTTCACATATTGCAACTCCAGAATTTTCAGAAGTATAGCACTCTTACTTGTCTGAGTAAGACCTTTTAACTACCTAGCACAAATTAAGATGTCTTGGAAAAGTCAGACAACATTTAGAATTTTTTATTTTATTTTTCTTCAGATTTTTATTTATTTATTCATGAGAGACAGAGAGAGACAGAGAGAGAGAAAGGCAGAGACACAGGCAGAGGGAGAAGCAGGCCCCATGCAGGGAGCCTGACATGGGACTTGATCCCGGGACTCCAGGATCACGCCCTGGGCCAAAGGCAGGTGCTAAACCACTGAGCCACCCAGGTATCCCCTAGAATTTTTTAAAAGGTAAAACTGATGCTAAAAGACTAGAATTGATTTGTATTAAAATAGATTTTGCAAAAAGTCCACTTATTTGCAATTACATAACAACTCCTTGTTTAATCGAATGCACAATGTGCTTGAACTTTTATACTTGTATGTGTGTCTATGGAAGGGCATTAGGTGGGAGGAGAGGAAGAAAAAGTAAAACAATAATAGCAGAAAGATGTTTTTGTAAATGCAGTGGGGGGTTTTTTGGTAAATAAAGTTTTTATGTAGGGGTCTCATGGCTCAGATTAAGAATGCATTTATTTTAAATATGCATCCATTAAATTCAAATACCACAATGTATATTCAAGTCTGATCTAGTGTCATACATATTAAGGTCTTGAACAAAGCAGAATAGACTCAACTTAAAATAGATACATAAGCATTTAAATAAGAGATCTAGCTTAATAACATTATCTGCCTAATTTTTATGGTTTAAAAGTGTTGCCATGCACATGGTCATATTTAGTTACATCAAAAATACATGGGAGACAGAGAATTGTCAATAGATTTATACTTAAAGTTTTAAACAATATACCCAGGAAAGGTTAGATGGCTTATCTCATATTTCTAAGCTACTAAATGGCAATGGTGGGGACGTGTACCTACATCTCATTTAAGATTTGTGGGAAGTGTTGGGACGCCCTCTCTTAAAGATTGTTTTAAGTGAAAATATTTGACATATGCCCATTTTGTACAGAGACAGAAGGATATGACTTAATTACTTCCATTGATTCTTTACAGATTCTCTAGTTTATGCATCTAACTTTCCTAACAATTTACTAAAAATACTGAGGGCTTCCTTGACTTTGTTTTTTAGACTTAAAATAAAACAAGGCAGTCTTCAGAGAAAATGCTAAAGTGATGACACTTATTTTTGTTTGCTTATTTTTATTTTCTGATAGATCAAATAGTTTCTTTGATAGGCAAACCATTTTCTGAGGGTCAGCATAATCGTAGCCAGGTTTTAAAGGCTGTTTCTCAGCTGGCAGCTAACTCTGCTGTGTGCGCTGCATAAGATGCCTGGTTCAGTGAGCAAAACTTGCACAGTGTCACTCTGAAGATAAAGTCGTGTCTCCCAGGATGCATTGTCAACAAACCTGATGAGATACAGTGTTGGTGTGTTGACTTTTTCTTTAGTTGTGCTTTGACTTTTGAGTCCTTTGGGTTATTCTTTACTAATCTGAAGAAATCACAGCTTCTGGCTATACTGTACTGTTGGAATAGTTAAACAAGCCTGACTGTCAGATTTCCAATACTGAAAGAATCTACAAAATGAGTGAAGTGACCTTGGGCATTATTTTTAATGCCCATTGTAATCGTCTCTAGATTTTAACTTCAGGGTTATTGACAGAGTTGCACATTTAAACGTGAGAATTTCTTTTTTGGCTGAGAGGCAATATTGGAATTTGCTAGACTCTCTTTCCTTTAATTTTGAACCTAGGGAATGAGTATTATTCATTGATTTAAAAAGTAATCTCTCTAATAGAGTAAGACCCTATGGCAAAATCCCACAGTGATGTGATATGTGTCTAGTTCTGTATTCAGTCATGCTGTGGGTTATAACATAGCTTCCTCAAAACACAGGACACATTGTCTATTTCTTTCATTGTAGAAATAAAGGTCTTTTTTGACTTAATCTTTGTTTCTCTTAATGCCCATGTTATAACCAGGTTTTCCTATACTTTAGAAAGTATTTTGGGTAGTATCACTTGATTAAACATTGCTTGTTTATCTTTCCCTTTATTTTTAAGGGTCAATACACTGTAAAAGCTTTGGAAATTGAGAAGGTTCTTAGATCAATGTTGCTTTTCATAAAACTAATCGATGTGAATAAGAAATATTTTGGGAATTTGTTTGCTTTTCATTGAAAGATGTTTTCTGTATTTTTTACTTCCTTAATATTTATGTTGTAGAGAGTAAAATCTGCAGTGGTAATGACTTGCTGAAGATAGATGCACTTCTACTCTTATTAGTCGTGATTGCTGATGTAGATTATTGTAGGAGCTGAGAGATTTGTAACACAGCAGGTTACTCATTAGCGATTCTGGAATGAAAGTCATTGCAATCTAGTGATTGTTTTAAGTTCTAACTGACCCTCCAATGAATGTAGTGTTTTAAATTTCTAGATATTCTATCTATTTCTGTTTCATGAATTAAAAACATGCTCAAAATAACTCATTCTACATATTAGTATTATACAACTCCTCTGAATACCTCTGTCTAAGTATACAGAAAATACAAAATTCTATCCTTTAAGCGAAATGGCCACTACAAATATGTATGTAGGCATATTTCTCATAATTTCTTAGGATACCATCTGCAATATCACTTTGTATAAACAATTTTAAAAAATAGACATATTTATTATTTTTTATTTTTTATTTTTTAAAGATTTTATTTATTTATTCATGAGAGGCACAGAGAGAGAGAGAGGCAGAGACACAGAGGGAGAAGCAGGCTCCATGCAGGGAGCCTGAAATGGGACTCGATCCCGGGTCTCCAGAATCACGCCCTGGGCCGAAGGCAGGGGCTTAACCCCTAAGCCACCCAGGGATGCCCTATTTATTAGTTTTTATACAAGCATGATCATATATATATGGACTCAGAATATTGCTTTTAAGATTCAGAAAATATTGAAGTGCCTGGGTGGCTCAGTTGGTTAAGTGGCTGACTTCAGCTTGGGTAGTGATCCCAGGGTTCTAGGACTGAAACCTACTTTGGCTCCTTGCTGAGCAGGGGGCCTGCTTCCCACTCTCCCTTTGCCCTCCTGCCCCAGTCTTGGGCTCTCTCTCTCTCTCTCTGAAATAAGTGAATAAAATCTTTAAAAAGGGATCAGAAAATGTTAATCCTTCAAATATGTTACTTTAATGTTTTTCAAAATAATTTGATCCTATTTATAATCTGTCTTAAATGTTTATATATCTGACATCACACCTTAGTGATTTTTCCTTAATTTTCTTTGTTCCTCCTGTTAGTTTTCTAGTTCCTTTCTTTTGGAACACACTTTGAGTCTCTGCATATCCATTTCCTCAACTTTAAAATGGAGGTATTAATAGAACCTACCTTGTAGGGTGAATGAAAAGATGAAATTAAATAATGTATGTAAAAGTGCTCAGCGTACTAAGTACTAATCCTAGCATACTGAAAGGGTTTAACAAAATTGCTTCATTGGCATTATTATATAATATGCAAGACTCTGCTTGTAATGCCAGAACTCATTCAAAATTCTAAAACTCAGCTTCTGTGTGTAGCTCTTAGTAGAGTTTATGTGTTGTAAACTGGGTTCTGTACGCTGAATTTCCTTTAAATCTAACCATTTTGGTTGTATTTTCAACCTCATCCACTGGAATAAAGTTCTCTTAGATCTAAAACTAATGATTACTGTACCTTCTTTGTGAATACTATTTCTTTCTACTATACCTGATGAGAAGAGTAGTTTAGCCCTCCAGTCATAGCTCTGTGGAAACAGGGCTCCCAGGATGAGCAATGTGTGGGCAACCAGATTGTAAGCTCCATTTATCCCCCTTATACCCCCTGGAAATGGCTTAGGTAGAGGCTGAGCATCTCCTTATTTTTTTTTTAACATTTCATTTATTTATTCATGAGAGACACAGAGAGAGTGAGAGAGAGAGGCAGAGACACAGGCAGAGGGAGAAGCAGGCTCCATGCAGGGAGCCCGACGCGGGACTCGATCCCGGGGCCCCAGGATCACACCCTGGGCTGAAAGTGGCGCTAAACTGCTCAGCCACCTGAGCTGCCCTGAGCATCTCCTTGTTAAAGAGATTTCTGAATCAGCCTGAAGCTGGCCTACATGACCTCTAGGAGACCTTCCCACCAGTTTATGACCACTGTGTCGCAGGTTCAAGGAACCCAGGGCTTTTACAAAGCTATGCTTTGGAGTCCACCAACAGAATATTTCAAAGTGGTTTATGCTTGAATGACCACCATTTCCAAAATTACCACTCAGTTAGGTTTTCCCCAAATCAAGCAAAGCTGCTTGTATACGCTTCAAGTCATCCATGTCTAACTTTGCATAACTGTCATCATTCTGAGCTTTGTGGAGTTTATGAAAATTCAAAGATTTATTTTTGGCAGTCCTGTAAGCATGAAGAGTTGCTAAATGTGTTCTTTACTAAAAAGATAGTGATGCTTCACCTGTTTTCTAGCAATAGCTGCATTCTTTCTATCTTTAATTTATATGTGGCTTTATCTTATAGCCTTTGGTGCTGCAAGAAAAGTAGTCAGCATTTCTGAAAAAGAGGGCCGCATTTCAATAAAAAACAAAACCTAGCTAATTATTGTGGTTTTGATTTGAATAAATAAATTAATAATTTTAATCTACTGCTATATACCTTGTGACCATACAAGCTTGAATCACTGAGAACAGTGAAATTTTTAAAAGATTTTATTTATTTATTTGAGAGAGAGAGAGAGAGAGAGAGAGAGAGAGAGAGGAGCAGCAGAGGGAGAAGGAGAATCTCGCTGATCAGGTAACCTGACGATCTGAGGCTTGATCTCAGGACCCCAAGATTATGACCTGAGCCAAAGGCAGATGCTTAACCAGCTGAGCCACCCAAGTGCCCCAATAGATTTTTTAATCACTCACCACAGTGCATGGCACTTTAAAATTTTGAAATCACAAGGAGAAAGATTTAAGGTGCATGTCAATCCATAAGTGCTTTGACTTTTCTGAATTCTGCACAGCACGGACTGATGTGTGTTCCTAAGGAACTGTCCATCTTTCACATTGGAGTGCTTTTAAAGTTTGGAAATATTCCATGAATTGTAATAATTTTGTACATATTCACAATACTAGAGTTTAATTTGATGTTTTAATCATTTTAATTAAAAAAGCTTTTTCAACTTAAACTGATGCATTCTGTCATAATAATTCATCTATAGTAGTTATGGAATTATGCTTAGAATAATCTGTTCCCTTTTTAAGTTTTCTCATGCATGGATAAATACTAAGTAAATTATTCAATTTTTCTTCCAAGCACTTTTTTTTTTCCTTGAGAATCCCTGTATGCTTGGAAATGGCAAATTTGAAATCACCGTGTTGGTACAATTCTGCAGTGACTTCTGTTATACCTAATTGTAAGTAATAAAAGCTTGTGAAGAGAGAATTTTAATTTAAAGTAAATTTTACCAGATGTATAACAGGGCAAACCAGAGCTACTTATAATATGCTGATTCATTTTAATCCTGGTAACCTTAACCTAAATCCTTTAACTCTATATCTTAAAATGTCACACACACACACACACACACACACACACACACACACTCATATATATAAAATGTGAGATAATTGTTTAACATCAACTGTACAACTCATTTTACATTTTTATACTAAGGTATAATATTTATTTGCTTTATACAATATTTTTTAGTTTTAGAATCAAACTCATTGTTTTATTTTCAAGTCTTACGTTCATTTTTATGCATATGGGAATATTCCATAATAAAAGTTATCTAGTATAGTAGTTTCATGAAGTAAAATCAGTTGATTCCACAGTAGTATTCTATAAATTTTTAAAGGATCTGTTTAAATTTTGTTTGTCCACTTGTTTTATACAGTCAACTCAGCAAAGGAACACAGATCTTCCTTCTTTTGAAGGAGTCTTTATGAGCCACACATTTATAACACAGATATATTTAATAGTAATTTCTCAGTAACAGATCAAAGTATTTAGAACTTAATAGAAAGACAAATAGAAATGGTTCTTTTCTGAATTCAGAATTTCAGTAGGAAAAATGACTCTGTTTAATCCTTATCTTTGAATCTCCCTCAAAATTAATCCTACTGTCAATTTATTTTTTATGTAGCCCATCTTCTTAAATATTTGTTTAAGCCTTTGTCACTCAAAAATTCAAAGGAAGATGAACACCGCAAGTTCTTTCCTTTACTTTCCTTTCTTTCTTTGTTTCCTTGTTTCTTTCTTTGTTTCTATTATTAAGATAGACTAAAAAAAAGTGTGAGAGTGATTTTGGAGATTAATTGGAATAGTAAGACTGATTTTGGAGATTAATTGGAATAGTAAGACTGATTTTGGAGATTAATTGGAATAGTAAGAAAATTGGGCAAGACCCTAATTATTACTTTCCTCAGTAATTTTCTTTCTTATAATATTAAATTTATTTAAATTCTATATTCCCAAAATATCTTTGAAAGAGTAAAATAAATTCTATACTTGTTTAAGGATCCATCTAGAAGGCAGAGTGTATGAGGTTGAGAACAAAAAACCTGATATTCTAACTATTGCATCGTTACTAGATAATCTTAACTATTTGCATATCCCTGGCATTAATGTAAGGACTGAGCTGAATAAATTCATCAGAACTCCAGCTTTTAAGTATCATATACACCCTACAGAAACATGTCAGTTTTTCTCTTTTTAATTTTGCTACCTGACTCCACATTTCTGCAGTGGTCTCATTTTAGAAGTCTCATTTGAGCTACTAGGAGTGTGAATCCTAAAAATGCCTACTATGTGGTCTTAATTTCAAGTTTTAAGTCTTAGCATTAGCTTCTATAGCTTAAACATGAGAGAAGGAAATAAGATTGACTGAATGCCTGTTGTATGTCAGGAATTATGCTAGACCGTGTACCCTTAGTCTTAACCCTTAAACAACACCTCTGTGAGGTAGGTGAGTATTTTCATTTCACAGATGAGGAAACAGACTCTGAGTCTAAGTGCCTAGCCCAAGGTCACAGAGCAGGTAATGATGGAGTTAGGAAAACAACTCAATATTATTGACTTTAAAGCTCATTCTATTTCCCCAAACACCAAGGGGGAAAGAATAAAATTTTCAGTGAGTGCCATAAGCAGAAACATGTAATATTCTTTATGAAAATGGTCAATAGACTGTAGCAGTTAGGAGCACAGATTATAGGTCCATGTGGTATGGGTCTGATTCTTAGCACTACTACCTTTAAGCTATGTGACCTTGAGCAAGTCAACCTGTCTGGACTCAGTTTTCTTATATGTACAGTAAGGATAAAGATAACAGCTATCACATAGTGCCGTGAGGATTAAATAATCAGGCTTTGACACATAATAAATGCTAGCTGTCTTTGTTGCTGTGGTTGTTGTTATTAACTTCAACTCGAGGAGACTTTAGAGGTTATCTTATTTAACCTCTTCTTTTTCTAAGTTGCTGAGATCCTGAGATGTGGAAGGATTTTTGCAGGGTTGTAGAGCAACACAGAAATAGCAATCAGTTTACCTAACAAATTCCAATCCAGTGTGTTTATACTCATAAACAAAATGACATTCAGAAGGTATTGAATGCTGATGCTCTATTTAGCATTTATTTGTATTATTTAATGAATTCCTAAGCCTTTTCTTCAATATGCCTATTCCTACTGAGAAATAATATCACCTAATTGTAAATTTTTATGGATATTGATGGAAGGGATACATCAGCAAATTATGAACATACTGTTATATTTTATAAGTCAATAAAATTTAAGGACATCCCCATTTATGTACAAATAAAATATTATACAGAAATAGTGAATGAAAAATGATGGTAAAAATTACTTAAATGTGAGAGATGTCTTTCTTTAAGCTAAAGAACTTAAGGCTTCTTGAATATTTGTCAAAATTAATTATGTGGAACAGAGTTGTTACTCTCTCCTGTTGTCTTAAATGAGTTGACTTCCTCTGCATTATTATACATTTTGTTCTAAAAGTGAAAGGAGTACATTGATTAATGCACATATATTTTATGTTGTTAAAGTTTCAAAAATGATAAAACTCCATTTTCACAACAGATTAGAAATGTTCTCCTTCTTCTGAAAAAAAAAATAACTACGTGAATATAAAAATCAAAAGTGGCTAAAAATGATGAATGCTACACTTTTTCTGAAAAGTTGTTTTTCTGTTATGGTAAAAAAATAATAGAAAACTTTTTTTTATTTCTGTAGATTTATAAGAGAATAATTTGTAGACTTCCTTCAAATTAATATTCAGCATACAATTACTGAGCACTTATTTAATTTATGTAGGCAATATGCTAGTTGCTAGAGACATTGAAATTAATGACATAATTTTTTTGACCAGCAAGGACATTCCAAAGACTAGTTATATATATATATTTTTGGTATAGCATGTTGAATATTTACCAATACAAATTGAGATTATGAAATATCATTGAATAATTTGGTTAATAAATACATAGAATTGAGACAATGTCAGAGCATATATACAAATTAAATGTTCTCCCCTTATTACCATACTCTAATGGTATTAAATACTATCAGAGGTACAATTAATTTGAACTTCAAAAGCCATTAGAATTTCTTTTATTTGTATAATTAAGCTAGAAGAGCTATAATACATTAAAACCGTCTGTACAAGATTACTTAAATAATGACATTTTGCTTGGGGCAAACAAATAAAACATTTCCAGGAAATGTAAGTAATCTCTGAATTAGATATCATTCACAGATTGTGAAAATGCTTACTTTTCCATTAATAAGATCGTATCTTATTTGCCTATTTTTATCAGGTGTACATATTAATATTCTTGGCCTTCTATTTTTATAATAGAATAAAAGATAAGCCAAAGAGTACATCTTTTTTTTTTTAAGAGTACATCTTTTAATCAGATTTTACAGTGCAGTTTTTTGCTGATAATTTCTAAGGAAAATCTCTTGTTATCAGGGGATGATGTATTTCTCAGACTTTTCAGTGGAAGTCTACCAAAGGTATAAATTCAGTGTCACTCTAAGGAATCCATTCAACATTATGCATGTTAAAGTCAAGGAGAAAATCAGGTCTTCCAAATGGGAAGTCTGGTCAGTCGGAAGTGCAGGAACAGAGCTCCAGGAAAAGATATAAGGTAGCAGAGACCAGAAAGGAAGACCAGAGCCTTGAGGGGAGAGCCAATCCATGTACAAGGTGCTCTTGCTAAAAGCTGAGAGGGATACCTGAGTGGTGCAGTGGCTCAATGTGGGATTCTTGGTTTCTGCTTGGGTCATGATTAGGATGGCATGAGGTCTGTGCTTAGCAAGTAGTCTATGTAAGATTCTCCCTTTCTCTCTGCCCCTCACCTCCCTCTCAAATTTATTTATTTTTAAAGATTTTATTTATTTATTCATGAGAGAACACTGAGAGAGGCAGAGACACAGAGAGAGAAGCAGGCTTCCTACAGGGGGCCTGATGAGGGACTTGATCCCAGGACCCCGGAATCATGACCTGAGTCAGAGGCAGCTGCTCAACCACTGAGCCACCCAGGTGCCCCATCCCTCTCAAATTTATAAATCTTAAAAAAAAAAAAAATCTAAGAGGAGAAATTGATCACTCAGTGGCAGTGGAGCTGTGGAGACCAGAAATTGCTTTAGAGATGATCCTCAGTGTAGCAGAAGTGAACAAAGATAGCACAGTGTCACTGGGTTATGGAAAAATGGAGAAGCTTGAGGCTGGAGTAGTTAAGGACAGGATTGAGAAAGGAAAAATGAAAATGTTTAGAGTTAATCTCCTATCAAATAATTTGATAAAATTATAAGGAATTAAATGCAGTAGATTTGACAGAAAAGTCAGATCAGGTTTTTAATTTTGTGTGCTATTTATTTTTCTGTAAGATGTTTATAGGATAGAAGGACATTCCATTATTCATTATTCCAAAGAATAAATATTTATGGAAGAGATTATCTGTAATGCAAACATCGCTTAAACCATGTTAGAGCAAAATGAAAACAATAACGATTAAGAAGCTTTCAACTTAACATAAGAAAGGTGAGGATTACTGGGATCAAGAATTGATGGACTCATGGTCCCACACAAAGAAATGACACCATTCACCGAGAATCTGACAACCAATGACTCAGATATTAAGGAGATCTGGAGTGTCTGTGCTCATATAAGGTCTACTATGACAACATGTTTGTATTACTTTCACAGATGTGGATGCAGTGAATACTAAATGATTACATAAGAGACATCCTTGCCTTCAAGGGAGAGTTGGAAAATTCACTCACTTACAATGTTCTTGCAAGTCAATGTGTCTTTGTGTAAACCAATAGCACTGTGAAAAACAGAAATAGAGCTCATTTCTCCCTGTGGAGTCCACATAAGGTGTGAGGAAAGATTTGACATGGGATCCTGGCCTTAGGAATGGGAAGTGTTCCAACAATAAAAAACTAGGGGAGAAGCAAAAGCCCAGAAGTGTAGTTGGTTTAGTAAATCATCAATTGCATAGACAATTAGAAACACAGACTTTGTTTAGAGGATTAGTGGAGGAGGAAGCTGGGAAAAAATTATGTATAGACTGCAAAGGGACTTTAGTACCTGGGAAAGGGTTGATGCTTTAATAGGGCAACAGGACTATGCAGGAAAAGCAGAATCAAACGGATGTTTGTGAAGATTTCTCTCATGACAGGTCTACATGAAGAAGGGAAAAAAAAAACTTGTGGTAAAGTGTTATCTTAAATTGTATACTCTGAAGACTAAATCTCAGAAGTAGATTGATTTTTTTGAGGGATGAAACGTTTGAAGGAAAATATATGTGTATTTACAAAGACAATGGTGAAGTAAAGGTACTTGTTTTAATAAATGCTTTCCTAATGAGATGAGAAATGTAGGAGGGAAGTGCTTTGAGGGAAAGACTATGAGGAAATGAAGAAAAAAGTTTTTACTTGCTGATTAGTATAGCATGACGACTTCAGAAAAATCACGGGGGTGATTAGTACTCTCAAAGAGGACGGACTCTCATCCTCTTTGGTCCATCTCATCCAATTTAGGAATTGTCTATTCTTCCTTTGAATTTGACTTGTTAAATATAAGGATAACTTTAAATGAAAACAATGTAGAGATGGTTTACCATGAGCACTATAATAATGAAAATCCTTGCCAAATCATTTGGTAATATTATTACGTTTTTCCAAACCTCTTCACATTTGGCAGTTTCCTATACAATAGTGAAAATAATGGATAAGAGTAATTTTAATTATTACTTAATATTTCTTAATAATAAATAATAATGAATATTAATTTTAATTATTTCTTAATAACTGATCCAAAACGAATGAAAATCTTAAAGTCAGCATACTTATGATGCTAGTTATGTCTGTTACTGTCATGAAGAATCTTTAGAACCAGGAAACAATTGAAAATCAAAGGTTATTTTTAATGTAGACTCTTCTTTTTCAGAACCCTTAGGTTTTTTAGAATACATCCAAGAACCAAACATTATGAAAATTTCTCAATTCTTGACTTAACAAATTCAGTTGATAGCATTTTTTTAAATGTCTCCAGAGAGTATCAAAAGCCAGGCTCTAAGACCTGGTCTCTTTTCTTCTATTGTTGATACATGTATTAATTTTCTAGGACTGCAGTAACAAATGGCGTAAACTGTGCATGGCTTAAACAACAAAAATTTATCGCTCACAATTCTAGAGGCCGATGTCTAAGATCAAAGTGTTGGTAGAGTTGATTACTTTGGAGGGCTATGAGTGAGAATCTCTGCCATGCCTCTTATTTTCTGGTGGTATCCTGGCAATCTTTGGCATTATTGGCTTATTACCTTGATGTCTGTCTTCATCTCCACATGGCATTTTCCCCCTGTATGTGTCTGTGGTCACATTTCCCTTTTTAAAAAGGACACCTATCATAGTGGATTGGGGCACACCTTTGTCAGTACGGCCTCATCTTAACTAAGTACACCTCCAATGGCCCTATTTCTAAATAAGGCCACATTCTGATATGCTAGAGGTTGACTAGGACTTCAACATATATTTTCAACACAATTCGACCCATAATATGTAATAAAAGATGATTATGAACATTGTTGAGAATCATCTTATAGATCATCTACTCATTTGAGACCTCTTGTCTCTAATAGTTATTTAGAGAAATTACAGACACAGAGGCAGTTTTTATCAGAAGAGAGATTGTTTTCCATATGGACCCAAGTTCTCCCTTTGGGAATCATCCTTTCAATCACTCCTTTAACATCAACCATTATTAGCCTAGCCTCAGTTTTCTAGCATACTCTATATTGGAGTCACCTTAGAAGAATATCACTCTTATATTACTCTCTCCTCAGTAACCTCCAGTAGCTCCCTGCTAAATATACAGTAAAGCGCAAGCTCTAAAACATGCCATTCACATCTTCTACCCATTAGAATATACCTGTCATTTATTTCTCTCAGTTTCTACCTGTATAAACCCAATGTTCCAGCCAAACTCAACTTTTCACCATTTTCTAAACATACCAAAAATTTTTCTTATTTCTGTACTGTTATTCATGCCTATTTTTAAAACCCTTTTTCTTTTACTTATCCTATGTCTGCCTGAAATCCTACTTCCTCTGTGACATAGTCACTATACATGAGTTGTGCCTGCCTCTGTTTCCTTTAGCATTCATAGTGTTTAAATAATTTGAAACTAATTTTTGTATGTGTTGCTGTTTTTTTCTTCATATGTTTATGTCTTATATGTCATATTGCCCCAGCCAGCTTATAAACATCTGAGGAGCACCTATATGCTATTTAGTTATTCATAGAGTAATATAGGTCCCCAAACATTATTGACACAGCTAAGACTGGTTTATTGTTCATTTTCTTACCAGGGAGTATACAGTGGCTGCTAATGTTTCACTTTGATTTGTGGTGCACCCACAGTTATTTGCTACATCCCCAGTTCACAGAGTTCCATATTATCTTTTATATAATTAGGAGTTAAAGGATTTGAATCCATCCCACTGAACTAGCTTAATTTGTTTAGTCCTCAGAGCTTTAGTTACTTTATCTATAAGATCAGGAAGAAATACTAACTTAGTTCTAAGGTTGCTCTCAGTCCTAGGGTTCTATAATGTAGGAATTTATACATTATGTCATATACAATTAAATCTCTATATAAAGGTGATCAAACATAAGTTTTTATGCAGATATATCGATGGATGGATTGATGAAGTTTGTGTTACTGTTTTTGTTTTTGTTTGTTTTTCTGTCAGTCCTGGCCAACAGTTTAGTTGTCATCAATTATTTGATTTTATAATCCTTATTCAGGCTACACTGAAAATAGTCTTGAAGTGACCTGTTGAAATTAAAGACTAATTAAAAGGTAATTTCTCTAATGATCTATAAAGAACTACTGGTAGTGGTTAGCTACAGAAAGCAAGGATTGGTGAAATGAGGGACAATGGACTTTTTCACTTTAAACTGTTTAAGAGTACATACTAATTTCATAATTAAAAAAAGAATAATTAGGCAGTTTGGGGCCCAATGCCATTTTTAAAAGAAAGGACATCAAGCAAATGAGTATCAATACTAAAGAAGTACCACTGTTTCCTCCCTCATTCATATGCATTCTTAGAAGTGTTTGCGGAGTGTGACAATAAGTTTGTTGGCTTTTTGCTATATCATAACATTCAAAATGCTTCTTCAAGATTCTTAGTAAGAGACTAGTGTTTTGAAGATGGAAGGAAAGTAAAATAAATTAGCAAATCAAGATTAGCAAAACAGTAGGTGGTACTTGGTATCTGAGTTGACTAAATTACCACAGGTAGATGAACATTGAATATGATTCTAGATTTTCTGGAAACTCAGACCAAAAAGAATTATCTTAAGCTGTATCCTTTTCATTGTGTGATAGAAAAATAGCATGGAAGTAGATCTCAGAGAAAAATTGTCCTAGTATTGGCTGAGACATAAAATCTATTTTCTTGGATCTTTTATAAGGGATATTGGGGCACAGAATAGAGCATACCTTCAACTATAATTTTGTAAAAGATAAACTTTATTTCAATAAACATTTGTTTTATTGAGAATATAGTAGTGCTAAGAGCTTAATACTCTATTTAACACAGGGAAGTTATTCTTGCAGAGAATGGAAAACAAGGCCAAGGCCTCTTGCTTTCTGATGATACAACTTTTACAGGGTTTAAGTGGAAGAATTGAAATTGTGGAGTCATTAATGTATCCATCAGATTGTTTTGCAACTTCTTTAAATACATCATTATAAGGTAGAAAGGTATGTGAGACAAAAAGAGGGAGGCACTTTATAAGTAAGCATGCTTACTTATAATGGGTTTGAGTTCATACTAATTAACATTTGTCTCAATATGTTTTGATTTCTAAGAATGACTCTGTACAAGAGCTCCCATAATGTACAAAATACCTAAGGGATTCTCTAGCATTCAAGACTAATGCTGATTCCTTTCTTGAGGGCTTAGGTAAATGGTCACCCCAGAGAGGCAAGCCTAGATTAGAATTGAAGGTAAATGAATGAAATATTGAGTTGTAAACCCGGAAATTCTGGATCTTTATACATCGACACACACACACACACACACACACCCCTACATCTTCTACTACCATACACACACTTAAAGAGAAAATTAGGTGCATAAAACCTTCTCTGCGAAAATTTATTCCTTTCAATAGATAAATATTTAGAAGGAACTGGCAGACCATTGATACAAAAATATTTTAAAAAAGTGTAAAAGAGAGCAACAAATTTGTCAACAAGTGAAGAACTTACATCAAAAATACTCCTGAAGAGCATATATGAAAGTTGTGATCTAAAGCTTTACTATGTATTTAAAATTTCAATATGGTGATTTCCAATACAATATTGAAAGTGAAGAACAAAGGTTGATGGACTGACACTATCTGATTTTAAGATCTACTGTAAAGTTACAGTAATCAAGGCAATGTGGTGTTGGAATAAAAGGAAATAGGCAAATAGATAAAGGAAACAGAACGGAGAGTCCAAAAATAGACCTCCATCTATATAGACCTCCATCTATACAGTCAACTAGTATTTGACAAAGAAACAATAAGAGTACAGTGGAACAAAGATATCCCTACAAAAGATGGTACTAAACAACTGGGCATTAAAATGTATATATATATATATATATATATATATATATACACACACACACACACACACACACACACACAATGACCTTGCTCTCTTCACAAATACTAACTTAAAATGGGTCAGATACCTAAATGTAAAACACAAAACTGTAAAACTCCTAGAAGGTAACCAGGGAGAAAGCAAGTGACCTTGGCTATGGTAATGCTTTTTTTAAAAAAAAAAGCTTTTATTTATTCAAGAAGTCTCTAAACCCAACATGGGACTCAAACTCATGACCCTGAGATCAGGAGTCACATGGTCATCCCACTGAGCCAGCCAGGCACCCCATACAACACCAAAGACACAGTCTGTGAAAACAATATATATATATTTTTTTTACTTACAACACCAAAGGCAGTCTGTGAAAAAAATAATTCATAAGCTGGACTTCATTAAAATTAAAAACTTCTCTGTGAAAGACAATGTCAAGAGAATTAGAAGATGAGCCTCAGTATGGAGAAAATATTTACAAAAGATATATCTGGAACTCTTGGGTGGCTCAGTGGTTGAGTATATGTCTTTGGCTCAGGTTGATCCCAGTGTCCTGGGATCAAGTCCCACATTGGGTGCCTACAGGGAGCCTACCTTTCCCCCCTGCCTGTGTCTCTGCCTCTCTCTCTGTGTGTCTCTCATGAATAAATAAATAAATAATCTTAAAAAGAGATATCTGATAAAGGACTGTTATCCAAAATATACTAAGAAGTTTTAAAATCCAACAAAAAGAAAACAAATAACCCAACTTAAAAATTGACCAGAAAGCTTAACAGACATCTCACTAAAGAAGGCATACATGAGACAAATAAACATGAAAAGCTGCCGCACATCATACATCATCAGAGAAATATGAATTACAATAACAATTATATACAATTACACACTTATTAGAATGGTCAAAATTGAGAACACTAATGACACCAAATGCCGATGGGAATTTGGAAAACAGCAACCCTCATTCACTGCTGTAGGAATGAAACCTAGTACAGCCATTTTAGAAGGCAGTTTTATGGTTTCTCATAAAACTAAATATACTCTTACGAAATGATCCAGCAATTATGCTCCTTGGTTTTTACCAAAAAGAGTTGAAAACTTATGTTTGCACAAAAAACCTGCATATAGATGTTTATAGTGGCTTTATTTATAATTCTCAAAACTTGGGAAAAAACTAAGATGTCCTTTTAGTAGGTGAATGGATAAAATAAACTGTGCTATATCCAGACAATGGAATATTATTCAGTGCTAGAAAGAAATGAACTGTGAAAGCATGAAAATGCATGAAGGAAATTTAAGTGCATATTACTAAGTGAAGCCACGCTGAAAAGCTACATACTATAATGATGGATATATGTCATTATATCTTTGTCCACACCTACAGGATATACAACAGCAAGAGTGAACTCTAAGGCAAACTATGGACTCTGGATAGTTATGATGTGTTAATAGAAGTTTATCCTTGCTTAAAAAAAAGAAAAGTATGATTCTGATGAGTGATGTTGATACTGGGGAGACTATGCATGTGTGGGGTCCAGGAGTAAATGGAAATCTCTATACCTTCCTTGCAATGTTACTGTAAACCTAAAGCTTCTTAAAAGATGAAATATTTAAATTTTCTTACAAAATAAAGTTCTTCTATGAATATGAAGCATACATACAAGAACTCAAGTAGCAATAATGAGACAGTGGGAGGAAATTGAGTGTTAATTGGCGGATTTTAGTAATGAGGAAGAAACAAATCAAAACTATTATAAAAATATAAAAGAAGCTGAAGGACGAGATATGAAGATAAACACT
This sequence comes from Vulpes lagopus, assembly GCF_018345385.1. Taxonomy (NCBI): domain Eukaryota; kingdom Metazoa; phylum Chordata; class Mammalia; order Carnivora; family Canidae; genus Vulpes; species Vulpes lagopus. Next base: position 19,138,937 of record NC_054834.1, on the reverse strand, counting down.
GTAGAAACACAAGGATATAGAATATATCCGTAAGAAGATGCAAGAAAGTAAAATAAAAATGGAAGATAAGAAGAATTAAGGAGAAAATGATAACTATAGAAGCCAGACAAAAAAAGACCCTATGTATGCATAATTGGAATTTCAGAAGAAGAAAACTAACAATAGTGGACAATAGTGGAACCAAACAAATATTTGAAAATGTAACTTGAAGGAAAAAAAGTTGTGAAAAGAAAAGAATACCTGAATCTACTTATTGAAAGTATATGTCATGTACCAATGAAAATTGACCTCAAATAGTCATCATTGAGACATATCTTTCTGCTACGTACCCAAAGTGTATGTCCTTGAGACATATCCCAGTATATTTCTAGCCTTTGATGATGCAGAAAGCATCTTTAGTTGGCAGGCAGAACAATCACGGTGTTTACAGAGGGGGAAAATATCACACTGGCTTTAGATTTCTTGTCAGTGATACTCAACACTAGAAGTCAGTGGACCAAAAAACTTGAGATAATCGAGAAAAGAAAAGATTTCATGTTCAGCCAAGATTTTTATTAAATATAAAGGCCAAAAAATATATTGAATGTGCCACAACTCAAGAAATACTGCTCATCTATGAGAGGCTGAGCTTCAGCCAATTGAGGGATAACACAAAAAACTTTAGCAAAATGGTGGTAAGCATTTAGTATGTTTAACAGAATGAAAACTAAAAGAAATAATGTGGACTAGATAACAAAACAGAACATAATTTTATATGCCTTGACAATTTAAAATGATACAGGAAACAAAAATTGGGAGGGTAGGGGAAACAGAATTTTGGCTTTTTTTTTTTTTTTTTTTTTTTACAAAATTAAATATACAGCTACCATGTGTAAAATACCACAGGTACAGTATTTACTGATTATCTCATCTGTCATAGTGTGGATACAAAAGATGTTGTTTAAAGCTGAAAAATCAAGTAACAGAATTATAACTTGGTATGGTTATATAACTTAACAGTAGAAAAATGATAAATAAACAGTTTTAAAATGCATACACTTTTTCAATAGCTAAAATTAGAAATGCTGAACAAGGGCAGCCTGGGTGGCTCAGCAGTTCAGTGCCGCCTTCAGCCCAGGGCGTGATCCTGAAGACCCGGGATCGAGGCCCATGTCTGGCTCCCTACATGGAGACTGCTTCTCCCTCTGCCTGTGTCTCTGCCTCTTTCTCTGTGTCCCTATGAGTAAATAAATAAAATCTTTAAAAAAGAAAAAAAAAAGAAAAAAAGAAATGCTGAACAATTTGTAACAGTAACATTGATTTCTTTTTAAATGGGCAGGTAGAAAGTGAATAATCCTTTAGACAAAATAATTAAGTAAATATAATACTTTTGTCCTAAAAAGATACTCTTAAGATAGTTTATGTCAAAACATAACCATGAAATATTACTGTTCTTCCCTGTACTTAGCTGTGAGAAAGTTTACTATATTGCATGGAATCATGTTAAATTGAAGGCTGTAAACCTAAGGAAAATAATAAATAGTACAATGTCCGTTGACTTTGGTTGGCCAATACATGTTTGAGAGTTGTAGACTCAGAGTTTCTCTTGCTTGGCTCTGAAAGCTTCGGAAGAATCAAGGGAGCATTGTCCCTTAGCAGGAAGTGGAAATACCCCATGGGTTGACAGAGAAGTCCCCTCTCTCAAGAAACAACTGTATGGCTCTCTCATCATTTAAGTTGTTTTGGAGGAAAACTCCTGGCTCTTTGATCTCAAGGGAGCAAAAGTATATTACAACATTTAACATGGGATACAAAATACACAGGGGTCCCAAACGCTTCTGAGAATTTGATGAAACCTTTCTCCAGGAAATGCACATGTCATATTTTGCCTATAGTGGCACAGAATCCCTGAAGCTTATTATGCAAAGAAACCCTCACTCTCTTGGTTTATAGTCCCCAAGTCAAAGACCCTGGTTTAAAAAGTTCTTTGGACCTAGATCAGAGTCTCTACTGTTGATCTTCCCAGTCAGAACCACAGGAGTTACAATATGCTCTGATGGAAGGAAGGTTGCTTATACAGTATTTATAGCCCACCTAAGCCACCTCTTTTACTAATCCTGAAGTGCAAGAGTGGCAATTCTCAAAGTCTGGTCCCCAGACCACGCACATCAGAGTGGAGGTTGTTAAAAAATGGAAGTTTGTTTGTTTTTAAACCACAGACTGAGACTAAAGGAGGCAGAAGCAACTTCAGCATCAGCGCTGGGCCCCCTGCTTCTCTCAATTCCATATTGAGCAGCAACAACTAAATAGCCCCAGCCTGATTCCCACTGACCCCTAAAAAAAGAAGCATTCCAGCGCTACAGCAATAGGTTGCTAAGGGGAATAATTAATCATTATGACTCTAAAAGCAGTTTTTCTTTTTCTATTTTAAAATTACTAACATTAGAGGACAGTTACCACATGCCAAACCAACAGGTAGACGCTATCGCAAAGGAAAGTTTTATAACCTTTGCAGTGCAGTCATCACTTGTCCTAAAAATAGTAGGAAGGTGTTCCCAGGTCACTAGCTTCACTTCTTGCATGCAGCTCGCGTGGTGATGCTGCTGAAGCAAGCATACCCGGGATGTCTGACTGGGAGGTATGCACTACATTGCAGTTAAGGGTTCAGTTACCCACATAGCAAGTAGGTAGGACAGAACCCTGTATTCCATTTTTAAGCCAAAGATCAGAACATGCTTTATGAATAAGCATTGTCCTCCATGGTTTTCTCTGTGGATGTTGTGGTTCAGTTTGAAGAACACAGATCACTTTACCTAGCAGGTTTTCACTGTTGTCTCTTTCAGGAAAAGGTGATCTAATGGGTACTCAAGGTAAATGTATATCAAGCTTTATGGAGTAACATCACTTTAATTGCATCAAGAAAGACTGATAATCTTGATCTCAAATATGAACCAGTATCTTAGGTTACTTCTTTCAAACCTGTGTGCATTTCATTCTGAAGTTCTGACTTAGGCTGTAGCCCTTTTCCTTTGCAATTTTCTTTATTTTCATGTGAAGTGAAACTCTGGACATGTATAGGAGTGTGCACAAAATATTTGATTTGGTATTCTTCACCTTGTAGGGCCTATGCAGCAGAGTCTCATATGCTCCAATTTGTTGTTGCACTTCTATAGAATTTACAATGAATTTCACAGTGGAATGCACATTATAAAATGTTCTCAATTTCACTCATCTTTTAAAGTATAAAAATCACTTGGAAATTTTATAATTTCAAAGACTCCAGAAACTAAATGGACTTTTGGTATTTTTCTAGTGAAGGTTTTAAATACTTGGAAAAATAAATAGGCTTTTATTTGTTTTCAAATTAATTATTAGATTTAATTAAATAATTAATAATTGGATTTTATTATTAAAAACCACTGTGAGCATGAAAAATCAAATATGCCATTAGCTCTTTCATCTTAATGCACTATTTAAAACGTTTGCATAAAAAAACCAAACTTTTTCGTTCTTCTATTTTGTGAGTACATACTCTATGTATGAAATACTGTAAAGCTCCTTTTGTATTATTCATAATTTGTTTTTACTTTCAGATCGGTCATTCTTTAAACTATATAAATTATAATATTTGACTAATCCCATATTGTTAGATGGTTAGTTTTTGTAAATGACCCTACACACAGGAATTTTATAACACTAAGCAATATACTGCCTTTAGGAATGTGGACTTTGAATTTGGGCAAATCAAGCTTTGAGTCTTGGCAAAACTGTTTATACCTATGTGACTTTGGAGTATGTTATTTAACCTCCTTGAACCTCAGTTTACCTATGTTCTAAATGGATACAAAATGAGGCCTTTCTGATGGATCTTTCCAGAGAATTAAATGAGATGATCCATGTAAACCAACAAACAAATGCTCAAAAATTGTTAGCTATTATTATATATAATTTTTTTTGGTCTTCTGAATTCTTGAGTTGATGTCACAAAAATGGGAATATTGGTTAAATGATGTGGGGACCTACTCATTTAGTCATAGTGTATTTGAATGTATACTCTATGATAAATGTTAAAACAAGGTCGTGAACAAGGTGGTTCTGGAATAAGAGGTGTTTGCAGGTTGGAAGAAAAGATAGAAAACCAACTTTTCAAATATCAGGGGTAATTATACTTAAATACAGTAATGCAGAAGAGAAAGTGGAAGGTATTAGAGAAAAAATAGACTAAGGAGGTGCATATATATCTCCCTGATTAAATTTTAAACTGTGAATGTTGTACATTTTTAAATAATTTTTGAAAGTAATGTGCCAAAACCACAGTGAATTTTAGCTTTTTAACATATTACTTCTTTTTAAATTAGCATTTTGTGTGATTTGTGTGATTTTTCATCTGGAGTGTATTTATATATTATATGATTCTGAGTTTTAAAGTTCATCCAAAAATTTTATTCATCAATTGTCCACTAAGTTTGTGCTAGTGTCCTTAAGATAATTGGTTATCTCAGGATATATTTTGAGTTTTTCTTTAACTATTTCCTACATTTTTAACTATTGTTCTGGTGTTAAGTTTTGTAGTTTTTGTACTGAAGTTCTGCTATTTTGTATCACATATTTTACTTTTTTTAAAAAAAGATTTAATTAATTTATTTGAGAGAGAGAGAGAGAGAATGCACCAGCAAGAGGAGGGGCAAAGGGAAAGGAAGAGGGTGAGGGAAAGAAGCCCAAGCAGACTCTGCTCTAAGCACAAAGCCAGATGTGAGACTTTGTTTCATTAGTCTGAGATCATGATCTGAGCCAAAACCAAGAGTCAGGTGCTCAACTGACTGAGCCACTAGACACCCCTGTTTTGCATTTCTTTTATAATTTCTTCCATTGTTTTGTTTATACTGTACATTTTCCAAGGTTTTTTTTTCCTGCTTGACCTTGAGAGTTCTTTGACTATATCTAAAATGTTGCTGATATCACAGCAGGTATTTTTTTCTTTTCTATACATAGACTGATGTTCGTTCAAGCTCTGTGCAAAGAGGCAAAATGCAGGTTAAAATCAGAGCCTAAAATCTCTGCTCTGATAAAAATAAACTATGCTAAAATCATTGTAAATCTTTCCATTTGGTTAAGACAGTGATTCATGTTGTCAGTTTTATAAGGTATTCAGAATATTTACATCTGTTAAAGGGGAATTTACCCCAAATTAAAAGTGAGCTTCACAAAGTAGATTTATATTTGTGTTGGGTTTTTTTTCTTTTTTAAAAAGATTTTATTTATTTATCCATGAGAGGCACAGATGCAGAGAGAGAGGCAGAGACACAGGCAGAGGGAGAAGCAGGCTCCATGCAGGGAGCCCGGCAGGGGACTCGATCCCGGGACCCCAGGATCATGACCTGGGCTGAAGGCAGAGCTAAACCACTGAGTCATCTGGGATCCCCTATGTTGTTTTTTTCAAAGATGATTCATCAATTCATAGATCAGCAATGAAAACCAAGAAACAAATCACCTATGCTTGAGAAATTTCAATATGAATGTCAACTAATAGACTCTTAATATTTTAAAACCACACTTTCTGGCCATATTTGAATGTTCCTAAAGCAGCCAATGAAAATTATTTGTAATTATACATGTGCCACATGAATAATTTAGTTATACTTTCAAGAATAATCTGATAAAGGTGGATAGGGCACTGGAATGTGATCCATCTTGAGACCAGACTATGCCATCATTGCAGCTTCCTAGTTGCAGGTCTTTGAAGTGAAGCATCATGTGGTTGTCATTTTTAAATCTCCTGTTGAAGATTTTCAGATAAGCTCTCCAAAATTTTAGAAGTACTATGACTAAAGACAGAGACTGTAATGGAATATTACTCTTTCCAAAAGGATATCATAGTTCTGTAAAACAGCAACTATGTTCCCTGAACATACATCGGTGTGATTTAGTAGAGGCTACGCTATGCTGTCCTCAAAGTTTATTATGACATAAGGTCAATTTTGGGATGCCTGGATGGCTCAGTGGTTGAGCATCTGCCTTCAGCTCAGGGTGTGATCCTGGAGTCCCAAGATCGAATCCCGCATCGGGCTCCCCGCAGGGAGACTGCTTCTCCCTCTGCCTGTGTCTCTGCCTCTCACTCTGTGTCTCTCACAAATAAATAAATAAAATCTTTTAGAAAGTAAAGAAAGCCCTCCAGCTAAGAATGAGTATCATTAAAAAAGGGAGCGGAGGGGGGGGGGGGGCGGGAGAGTGGAATGCTGCCTTCTTTAATTGTAGCCTTGACATATTTCTCACAGAGTGAAGGTGGTAGGGAGAACGAAGTGAAGGGAACATTTATTCATTCAGCTTTTCATATATTCATATATAATTTTTTATTAAATGTTTAATTTTAATTCCAATATCATTAACATGTAGTATTATATTAGTCTCAGGTATACGGTATAGTGATTCAGCAATTCTATACACTATTCGGTGCTCATCCTGACAAGTGCACTCCTTAATCCTCATCACTTATTTCACATATATTACCCCCCCCCACCTCCTTTCTGGTAACCATCAGTTTATTCTCTATAGTTAAGGATTTTTTTCTTGGTGTCTCTTTCTCTCCCCCCATTTTTTTTAATTTGTTCATTTGTTTCGTTTCTTAAATTCCACATACAAGTTAAATCATATGGTATTTGTTTTCCTCTGACTGACATATTTTGCTTAGTATTAGACTCTCTAGCTCTAACCATGTTGTTGCAAATGGTAAAATTTCATTCGTTTGTATGGCTGAATAATATTCCATACTACATCTTCTTTATCAGTGCCTTTCAGTAGACAGTGGAGCTTCTTCCATAGTTTGGCTATTGTAAATAATGCTACAATAAACTTAGGGTTGCATATATACATTCGAATTATTGTTTTTTGTAATTATTTGGTAAATACCCTATAGTATGATTACTGGATCAGAGGGTACCTCTATTAATTTTTTAAGGAACCTCCATACTATTTTTCGGAGTGGCTGATGTCAGAGAAATTATTGCCTGTACTCTCTTCTAGGATTTTTATGGTTTCATTGAGGTCTTTACTGTATTTTGAGTTTATTTTTGTGTATGGTGTAAGAAAGTGGTCCAGTTTCATTCTTTTGCATGTAGCTGCCCAGTTTTCCCAACACGATTTTTTGAAGAGACTTTTTCCCATTGCATATTCTTGCCTCTTTTGTCAAAGATTATTGACTGTAGAATCATATAGTCTTGTCTCTGTGCTTTCTGTCCTGTCCTATTGATACGTGTCCATTTTTGTGCCAATACCATACTGTTTTGATTACTAAAGCTTTATAGTATAACTTGAAACGTGGAATTGTGATACCTCCAGCTTTGTTTTTCTTTTTCAAAACTGTTTTGGATATTTGGGGTCTTTTCTGGTCCCATATGAATTTTACAATTATTTGTTCTATAAGAAATAATACTGTTGGTATTTCAATAGGAATTGCATTGAATCAGTAGATTGCTTTGTGTAGTATGGACATTTAAAAGTATATGTTCTTCTGATCCATGAGCTTAGACTATCTTCCCATTTGTTTGTGTCATCTTCAGTTTCTTTCCTTAATGTTTTATAGTTTTCAGAGTACATGTCTTTCACTTCCTTGGTTATGTTTATTCCTAAGATATTGTACTATTTTTGATGCAATTATAAACGGGATTACTTTCTTAATTTCTTTTTCTGTTGCTTCATTATTAGTGTGTATAAATGCAACAAATTTCTGTATATCAATTTTGTATCCTGAGAACTTACTGAATTCATTTATCAGTTTAGTAGTTATCTGGTGGCATCTTTAGTCATCTGCAAATAGTGGAGGGTTTACTTCTTTTTTGTTAATCTGAGTACCTTTTATTATTTTTTTTTCTTTTTGTTTTTGTTATCTGATTGCTGTGGTTAAGACTTCTAGTACTATGTTGATGTAAAGTGGTGAGAGTAGCATCTTTGTTTAGTTCCTGATTTTATAGAAAAAGCTCTCAATGTTTCTCCATGGAGTATGGTGTTAGCTGTGGACTTTTCTTGTATGGCTTTTATTATGTTGAGTATGTTCCCTCTAAACCTATTTTGTTGAGGACTTATAAAAGCCCTTATGGATGGATGTTGAACTTTGTAACATGCTTTTTCTACATCTATTGAAATGAACATATGGTTTTTATCCTTTCTCTTACTGATATGATGTATCACATTGATTTTTTGAGAATATTGAACAACCCTTCTATCCTGGGAATAAATCCCACTTGGTCATGGTGAATTATTTTTTAAATGCATTGTTGAATTCCATTTGCTGATATTTTGTTGAGGGCTTTGCCTCTATGCTCATTAGATATATTGGCCTGTAGTTCTATTTTTTTGTAGTGTCTTTATCTGGTTTTGGTATTGGGATAATTCATGTCCTGGTGAATGGAAATATTCCTTCCTCTTCTACTTTTTGCAATAGCTTGAGAATAATAGGTATTAGCTCTTCTTTAAATGTTTGGTAGAATTCACCTATAAAGCCATGCAGCCCTAGATGGCTTTCGTTTATTGGGATCTTTTTGATTACTGATTCTATTTTATTACTGGTAATCAGTCTATTCAAATTTCCTATTTCTTCCTGGTTCAATTTCAGGAAATTATGTTTCTAAGAATTTATCCACTTTTAGGTTATCCAGTTTATTGGCTTATAATTTTTCATAATATTCTCTTAAAATCATTTGTATTTTGGTGATGTCAGTTGTTATTTCTCTTCTTTCATTTCTGACTTAGTTTCATTCTTCTCTCTCTCTCTTTTGGAAGGAAACAATTATCATATTTTTTATTAGCTCACCTATGTGATGTAGTTTGTGTTTCATATTGTGAACTGAAAATTGAAGATCATCTGTTTCTTTCTAGTCTACTTCTGTCAGACTTTGAAGCCATTCTGAAATTTGTTTCCAACAGAACCATTGGATTTTCTGCTCTATGACCTGCCTATAAATTATTGCCCATGCAATAGGCTGCTATATACAATTCAGACCCACTTTGTAGAATGGAATCTAAAGAGCTATGTCCTCGTCTAATTTAAGTTTAAATTAATTCACTTAAATTAACTCACTCTCAACTTCCTTATTTGTGGACGATTTGTCTTAAAAATCTTCAATCCCCAGATGAAATAGATAAATGGAAGCCAAAGCTGGCCAAAGGTTCAGGTAGCTACTTTTACAGAATAGCTTTCTCTATGTGAACAATGCTTTTATTTTGTTTGGTTCTTGTGTTGGGTGATTAAGTTAAAGAAATGCATCAAAATCTGGGCGGTCAGAAAGTCAAGGGTTGGAAGAAAAGTTATGCTTTAAAATTATTAATGTGTCTATTTTTATACTGTTTTAATTTTTCTTGTTTCTGTCTCTCTTTGAAATTATATCCTAATACTTGGGGTAATTTTCCTCATCTAAACAGAAGTGCTATGGTCTTATAATTAAGAAACTAGCCAAAGGCATATAGGTTTCAACAAAGGATTTAAAATTTATCTCCCTTTGCAAATTTTTGTGGCCACCGAAATCAACCTGTCTTATATTTTTTATATTTTATGTTGATTTTTATATATTTTCCTAAATATTTTATAGAATTTATTGAACATCTCAGTATACCTATCATTAAGCTAAACATTTGAGAAGATACAAAAGATGTGCTTACTGCCAGATATGATAATTATTGTATTATCTGACAACAATAAAAATTGCATTGAAAGCATTATTCTGTGTGAGAAAAATATAGGGGAAATCTGAAATTAAAGCTAATTAAAAGTGAAAATGAGATTTTTCAGTCTTTTGGGATCTGCAGTGACCATTTCTCTATTTTACAATGTCCACTGCCATTCATCAACATGTGCTAGACACTTGGATATCCATTATCTTACGTAATATTCACACTCCAATGAGGTTGGCAATATTAGCTCTATTTAATAGATAAGTAAATGGAGCACTAAAATTACATAAGAAGTAAGTGGCAGAACCAGAAGGTGAATCTAGATCTCCTAACTTCAAGTTCTATCTTTGTCCAATGTCATAGCTAACTATCAAAAGTGTTTACTAGATTATGTATGGATGAAATGGATGGGTAGATGGGAGAGTAATTGAACAGCAAATATATTCAGATGCTACTAGAAAATTATTTAAATTAAAAAAAATAGAGTTGATTACTTTAAAATTCTTAGAAGATCATACGGACTTGCTGCTGTTTTTTTACAAAGGCAATTATCTTCTACTTGAGCTATTGTTATTATTATTTATATTGATGGCAGTGTAGTTTAACTTCATTGATGTTGGTATACTTTAACTTTATGGTCTTCTATATTTTCATATCAAATGAAAATGTTTTGAAAATTACTCTGTTTAATGTTAGTTAAACATTCAATAAAACCACCTTTATGCCTACATCAATAATTTAAATGGATTTGAGTATCATGTTTTAAGACTGTTGTTTATTAACTCCAGGAAATAATGCACATTGTTTAATAATCTCTACATACATTTCATGATTCCCAAATGCACTTGCCTTTGAAATTTTCCTTATTTATTTATTTATTATTTATTTATTTTATTTTATTTTATTTTATTTCATTATTTTATTTTATTTTATTTTTTATTTTATTTTATTTTATTTTATTTTATTTTATTTTATTTTATTTATTTTTTAGAATTCCCAGGCCCTTTTTTTATTTGCAGTAATATCAAACCATTCACTTACACATTTTCTGCTGTCCCATCACCTGGAACCAACTAGGTTTGTCTTTGGGATCATGTAGTTATTGTGCCCACTTTGGTGGAAGGAACCAACCAACCACTGGAACAGAGGGTGACATTCTGCTCCAGCGGGGATCCAACAGGACCATCTGAGCATGTCACACCTGAATGCTTAGTGGAGGGAAGGAGGACAGCTGCTCTTCATTTGTATTCCAAACAGATTCATTTCAAAGTGAAAAAACCATCAACCTAAGTCAAATGTATTAAATACTTGGACCCTCAGTCTTTTTTTTTAAAATAAGATTTCAGTAATTTTTTTAAAGATTTTTATTTATTTATTCATAGAGACACACACAGAGAGAGGCAGAGACACAGGCAGAGGGAGAAGCAGGCTCCATGTAGGGAGCCCGATGTGGGGCTGGATGCCAGGGCCCCCAGGATCACACCCCAGGCTGCAGGCAGAGCTAAACTGCTGTGCCACCAGGGCTGCCCTTGGACCCTCAGCCTAAGAAACATTTTTCTTTTTTGAATACCCTTCCCTGAAATAAATTTACCAATACACTCTAAAGATTTAGTTCAGATAGTACAATTCATATTTGATTTCCTCTTTCCTTTCTTCAAACACCAAATAAAATGCAGGTGGAAGAGATGAAAACACAACTGGAAGCTGATTTAGCAATTTATGCTAATCCTAACGAATCTAAAAACTTATATTGGTTAATATGAATCTATTTAAAATAGAGCATCTGGGTACTGCTTTTCAAATAAAGGAACAATCACATTGCCAGAAGGTCCCTAGGCAGAAAAAACGACCGTTAAGAATAATAACCTTTGGGATCCCTGGGTGGCGCAGTGGTTCGGCGCCTGCCTTTGGCCCAGGGCGCGATCCTGGAGACCCGGGATCGAATCCCACGTCGGGCTCCCGGTGCATGGAGCCTGCTTCTCCCTCTGCCTGTGTCTCTGCCTCTCTCTCTCTCTCTCTCTCTCTCTCTCTCTGACTATCGTAAATAAATAATAATAATAATAATAAAAAAATTTAAAAAAAGAATAATAACCTTTGCAGAACCCACAAGGCAGGTATTTGTCCTTTCTTTATTTAGCTATGGTCATGGAGACCATCCCAATTTTCCATAAAATCTTCTCAATACTGCTGCAACATCATGGCATAAAAGATTCAAAGTGTCACCAGACATAAGGGCCAGAGTTTTTTTATCATAAACTATAAGGCTAGGTAGTGTTTAAATGGGAATATTTGATATGGATGGTCAGATGAAAGTTACCAAAATCTCAGAAATTCTCCTTATTTAAGATAAAAAACATTTCAGTGATCCTAAGTTCTACTTGCTGCCCTCATTTTTCAAAAAGGAAGAAAAGGAAGTCCCACTTGGAAGAATGAAAGGACTTTTCTTCATTTCCATAAAGTAAGGAAAAGTACAATCCTTATCACAAATTCAGTTGAGTTTATGATATAAAAACGGCTCAATAATCAGTTCCTTTCTGACATCAAGTTAAAGACACCCTTGTAGGGTGCCTAGATGGCTTAATTGTTAAGTGTCTAACTCTTGATTTCAGCTCAGGTCCTGATCTTGGGGTGGTGAGATGGAGCCCCACATCAGACTCTATGCTCAGGTGGAGTCGGCTTGAGATTCTCTCTCTCTATGCCTCTGCCCCTCCCCCTGCTTGTGTGCACTCTCTCTCAAAATAAAATCTAAAAAGTAATAATAGTTTAATTTTTTTTTGAAAAAAAGACTATCCTTGCAAGTCCCACTGTGTAACTAATCTTTCACAGAATGGTTTTTGTCGTTTTTCCCTCCTGAAAATGGAACAGGAATGGCAATTATGGGTGACTTGGTAATATTTATAATATTCCTAGTTAACTGCTTAAAAGTAGAATAAAATTGTAATTGCAAAAGTATTTTAAATTTGTAAAGTTAGTTGGTTTTGTAAGAGACTGACGATTGAGAATATGAGGATCCAAAAGTATGTGTATAAAACATACTTAGTAGGTAGTTCCTACTACCTACTAAGTTCCTACCTAACTTTCTTAGTAGGTAGTTCCATAGATATGAACTTTGTAAGATGAAATACCAACCTGATTAATATATAACTGAAGAGAAATATAGGGAAATATTGTATTTTATTTTATGATCTAACTGTGGTTTAGAAGTCAAGTTATATAAGCCTCCAAAAGGAAGGAGGGACCCCCTCCTTTGGGGTCTAAACAGAAGATAGACCAGAATTCAATTAGTCCAAAAGAAGTAAAATAGGCAGAGAAGTACACCTGTACATCAAGAAAATACACACCTCCATAGAAATCTATGGGCTTGGAAGCCATGTGTAGCATAGTGTACCATTAACATAAAAGAAGAGAAGAATGGAATATTGCCTGGTCAAATGGAGGGTGTCGCTAGCTCTTAATAAATACAGATATTTGAAAGATGTAACACAGAATAGGGATGAAAGGCTCATCTAATCAAGTATGCATTCTTATTTTCAGTGAATACATATTGTCTTTTCTATAACTATCAGGGGTGGTAAGTGTGCTCAGGGGGATTTTAGTCTACTGGAAATGGTCCTTTATCTCCACTAAAAGAAAACTGTATGTAGTATGCTCTTATTAATGATTTCAAATCTATGTGAGAAATAATAGATAGCAAACAATTACTTTTAACTTTTTTGGGAACCTCCATACTCTTTTCCAGAGTGGCTGCACCAGTTGGTATTGCTACCAGCAATGTAAGAAGGTTCCCTTTCTCAGCATCCTTGCCAACATCTTTTGTTTCTTGTGTTGTTAATTTTAGCCATTCTGACAGGTATAAGGTGGTATCTCATTGTGGTTTTGATTTGTATTTCCCTGTTAATGAGTGATGTTGAGAATCTTTTTATGTCGGCTGGCCAACTGGATGTCTTCTTTAGAATAATGTCTATTAATGTCTTCTACCCATTTCTTAACTACCTTAAAGCTCATAATAATCTTAGGAAGCTAGGATAATTCTCATTTCATGTATAAGAAACTGGGACTCAAAGAAATCCGGTAACTCATCCAAAATAATATAGCTGGTAAGCAAAGAGTATGTGTGGTTAAAAATCTTGCCTCAACACAAATACACATTATGTCTACCTACCACTGTTTCAAGTTTTTAGTTAAAAGCTGCAAAGAGATTGCCATCAGTGACAGAAACAATTCTCACTATAAAGTAACTCTCACTTTTAAACAGCAGTAAGATGCAGGTGGTATACTGCTGCTGTGCTACAGTGAGGCAAGACATGTTTGATCATTATTCATGGCAAATTTAGTTTTTAAAATTTTATTTATTTGGGGGGGGGAAGAGAGAGAGAGAGAAAGAGAGAGAGAGAGAGAGAGCACGTGTACATACGTGCCTGAGTAAGCAGAAGGAGGAGCAGAGGGAGAGGGACAAGCAGACTCAGTGCTGAGTGCAGAGCCTGATGTGGGGCTCCATCCCATGACCCTGAGATGATGACCTGAGCCGAAATTAAGAATCAGCTGCTCAGGCAGCCTGGGTGGCTCAGCAGTTTAGTGCTGCCTTCAGCCCAGGGCCTGATCCTGGAGATCTGGGATTGAGTCCCATGCTGGGCTCCCTGCATGGAGCCTGCTCCTCCCTCTGCCTGTGTCTCTGTCTCTCATGAATAAATAAATAAAATCCTAAAAAAAAGAATCAGATGCTCAACCCACTCAGCTACCCAGGAGCCCCTGTTTATTTTCCTAATTGGACAGTGATCCAACTGTTAATATAAACCATCCTTGGGTAGTTCATTAAAGTCCACCTTTGTTTCATTAGCCTTTAGTATTTTTGTAGTCAATCCCAAATTTAGCTGCTGTAGGTCTGTGCATAAGTTTAGTCTTTTTTAAAAAAGTCATCTATCTGTAGAATAACTGGGTGTTAATTCAGAACTATTAAGTGAGAGATTGATTACCTTATATCTCAGTTTTATATTTGATATAATGTTGTTAACTAAGGTGTAAAATGGCTTTCACCGAATAAAAGCTGTTAATATTTAGTATATTTCTTCTTCATTTAACAATCTCCACAATAATGTGAAAGGAGTAAAACTAATGCTTTGTTTTTATGTAGCACACGTCTCCATGGAGCCCAGAGGATTTGGTTGACAGGGTCTAAAAATGGCTTTGTCAGGGAGAACAAGAAACTAATATTATCATAATTATTTTGCAGGTATTGAAACTGACACAGAGTCCATATGTAGCTGCTATTGTGAATATTATGCAGTAAAAATAATAGGAACAGATTCCTCCAGCCGTCTTCATGATCAGTAGTGACCATGCTAAGGAATCATACATAGGGTTTTTATTTTATTTTTTGCTTACAGAAATAAGCTCAATGACAAAACAATGTTTTGAGAACTCAATATTATACTAATTATTGAATTGATGTGGTAATATTTTGTATTATTTTACTTTGCCCAGGCAATACTGGAATATTATATGATCTTTTTAAAAATAGCTCTGCTAAAAACTCATGTGCTAAGAGAATTGTTGTGTTAAGTATGTTGTAAGGCAATAAAACAAATCATTTAATGAAATGCTATATTATTTTCTGTAGAAAAAAAAAGCCAGTTGTTTTGTAATGTAAAAGAACAAGCACTATAAAGTAACTGTTGTGATTTGAGACCTTTTTAGTGCATAGTTCCAATTTTTCTTAAGATTTATTTATTTACTGGAGAGAGGGAGGGGGCAAAAGGAAAGAGAGACAAGCACACTCCCTCCTGAGTGGGAAGCTGGACCCTAAGATCATGACCTGAGCCAAAATCAATAGTTGGACACTCAACTGACTGAGCCACCCAGGCACCTCTACATAGTTCCCATTTTAAAGTGGAGAATGTTGATTTGTACAGTGATGAAATGGTGATTCTAGAACTGTAAGTTTCTTTTCTCTACCTTCTCTGTAAATCAGGTTATTCCAGATAACAGATTCACGTGTGTGTGTGGGGGGGGAGTAGAGGAGTATTTGTATTAGAGGTAGAATAGCCCCAGGTTGTGTCAGTGATTTAAAAACCTTAGCATGCAGCAGAATCATCTTGAGGACATTTTAGAACTATATATTTTTGGGCCATCCTCTTGACACCAACCAATTCAATAGATCTGAGCGAGGACCAAGATTTTTGTATTTCTACAAGTTTCTAGGTGATATGAATGTTGCTAGTCAGTGAACCACAGTTTGAGAACCAGTGTACAGCCAATTAGACCTCTGTTTTTATCCTTTATGGGGAAAGAAATAATTACAAACAGATAAAAATTACATGCAACCTAGTTACATGTTTTGGAAGATACAAGTGTGAGAGAGATACCAACAAAGAGAAGGGAACTAAGTAAACTATGTTCAAACAGAAAATGTTAAATTCTGGCTAAAACCTCATACTAATTCTAAAGTCTTTCACAGCAGCCTAGATTCTCTGTTTCCATTCTATTTCAATATTCATTCAAGGTATCTATTGATTACTTTAATGAAACAGGGACTTGTATGCAGAAAAGTAAATGATTTCTGCCTATGTAGAGTTGAATTTGTACTTGATGTTACTTTGCTTTCCTGTACTTATTATGTCTTTAATTTTATTGTGTATTTCTTTTGACCTTGTTTTTAATTTCAAATGTAATCTTATTTTTCTCTCCTATTCTTAGCACATAGTTGCAGTTATAAATATTTTTCTATTTTTCTTGCTGTATCTCAGAGTCTGAAGAGGGTGACAAAGATTTTTCTATTGATGGGACTACATCAGGGCCACTGATAGTCTAGTCCTGGATACTTGGGCTGGAAACCATTCCTTAATATCACAGGAAAGACGGCTGTGGCACAAGTTTCACTGAAATTGAATCAGAGAAACTGAAACTATGTGAAATCTATGAAAAAGAGTATTCAACTTTATTGTTTTAATTTGCATTTATTTCATTACTAGTAATGTACAAGCTATATCTTATCTATCATATTGGAAAGTACTTTCTTAAAATAACAACATGATGGTAAATGTAACAAAATAGCAACTTTCATACACTGATGATGATGAGAATGCTATTGAAAGACAGCTTAATGATGTGCATTAAGAGCCTTAAAAATCATCTTTCCACTTTTGGGACCGCTATTTCCATATAGTCAGTTTGCAGAAATTGAAACAGGATGTGTACAAGGATTACACATTAAAAATGATCATAGCATTGGTATAAGCATCAAAATGTTGAAAATGTAGTTTAAATGTTTCAGAGGAGGGCTAGTTACATAAATTATGGTATATTTCTAAAATTTCATACCACTTAATCATTGGGATTCTAATTTTAAAATATTTAATGATATACATAAACATTTCCGATGCAAATTTAAAAACAAAATCCAATTTTTTTCAACTTTCTAATCCTTAATGGGCTTGTAATAAAATGATTGGAGGAAAAGGTACCACATATTGACAGTGAATCCTTCTGTATTATAAATTCTTTCTTTCTCTTTATATTTGATCATATTTTACAAATGCTATGTAAGGAGTGTATTGTTTTTATTATATGAAGAAAAAAGATATATGTGCATGTGGGCACACACACATTCATTGGAGACACCATTCCTGAAGTATCTTCTTAGGCACCATATGTGGATGCTCCAGAATTTGGAACTCTTTACGTTCCAAATGCTTTGGTTTGTCATGGTTATGTAACTATAGCCGAGCCGTTATCCTGCGTTGCTGTGCATGTAATTGCCACTGTTCCTACATTGGTCCTAACTTGTTCCTTAAGTGACGGTGTTTTCCTCTGTCAGATGAAAAGAAAAGAGAGAATAGATGTCTGAAGTGGAATCTCTGTGTCCTGAGGGTTCCATTAATTCTGAACAATCCCACTGTCTCTTCTCATAAGCACAGCATGTTCTGTCTCTATTAAACATGCCTCACAAAGACGCTCCGTGAAAAAATATTTCTAAGAGAAGTAGTGCTAAGAGTATGCTATCCACACTCTTATCTCTCACTAAATATTCATAATATTAGTAGGAAATGCTTGCATGGTATTTGCCGTGAGGAATGGTCTAAATGTTGATCCTCAGCACTGTTTTTTCAGATAAGTACTCTATTTTTCCCATTGTACAGGTAGGAAATTTGAGGCCTGCCCCAGGTCATGTAGTGGCAAGGAGGACAAGCCAGGATTCAAATCCAGCCAGTGTGGCACCAGACACTAGTGTTTCTTAATATTATGCCAAATGATTTTCCCTTTCATAGTTTTATTTTACCTACTTCAAACTTCCAACAATATGCAAAGAAAAGACCCTCAATGCATGATTCTGGTTTTAGAGTGAAAACATGTTCTTTTCACTCCTGTCAGAAGGTCGGTGCCTGACTGTGAATTCAGCACACTCCCTGAATTGTTAAGATGCTGCTACTCATCATCACCATGTCTAAATGAGGATTTAGTACATGGGGGAGCCTCCGTTCTGTTTTTGAACATCTGTCACAGCAGTTTAATTCCCAGCTGCTCCATTTCATTATTAGTTGTGTTAAGATGTCAGGGGAGTTTTTGCTTTTAAAATTGCCCTGTAATTTTTAGTAATTAAAGAAAAACAGGATGCATAATATCTGAAAATGTATCACTGACACCGAACTCAATTTGCTTTGGATGACTAATATTTTTGTAAAGGACTTTCAAGGCATATTAACACTACAACGTAATCAATGTTTATGGGAGTATACCTTTCAGAGATTTCTTAAAATATTTTCTTCCATTATTAAATAGCACATAGCACTTAATGAATTTTAGAAAATTCAAAATATAAGCTTATTTACTTATTTTTTTCTTTTTTTCTTTTTTTCTTTTTTTTAACTTATTTTTTTCTTATGTAGTTTCAACTATAAGGGGAACTAGTTTGGCATAAAATCCACTAATGTAATAGAGCAACTTGAGCTATGTTAAAATCCTTCTGTGGTAGTCCGTATTTTCCATTTTTTCTTAAGAGGCTGAATTTTTTACTATAACAGCAATAACAACTGAAAATCCTTAGGGCTCAACATGCAAGCTTCATATAAAAAATGTAGAAGCAGTGCTTTATTAATTTAAAATCCATACCTCTTTGTTCCTTCTGGTCTGTATACTTTGTTCACCCTCTTGAAGAAAAAGCACAACATGATTTCACAATTCCTGGTAAGAGTTCTGTATGCAGTGAGAATTCCAACACTTCAAAAACCGATTTCCAAATGTGTGTGTATGTACGTTTTCTGTGTGCTTGAACATTTGGAGTTATATTTCTTATTCACTGATTATTTGAAGTGAATTTCACAATTGGAGAGTAAAGTTTGGAGAGATTATTCAGTGCTCAGTACAAGTTGAAGTGAGAAACCCCCTTTATTCCCCAGTATGTGATGTTGATAAATTATTATGTTTGGAGTCTTCAAAATAATGATACTTGTGTTATGGGCAGTAATAGTAGACAACTTTTTTTTCCTCCGAAACACAGACTTAATGGCCTTTAAAAGAAGAATACTTTCCTATAAACGATGTCTTCCCTGTGAATGTATCTTCAAGGATGCACACACACACACACATATGCAACACATTCACATAAGCAAATTTTAAATAACAAAATAACTGTTTCAAAATTGGCTTTGTCTATGAACTTTTCATTATCCCCTCAAGGCAGAATTAATAACACATCATTTGTTTCCTCACCATGTTTGGTGCATTCTGCTGCTGTAGCCCTTTTCACATTGTAGTAGTTGCAGCTCTTGCCATCTGCTTCCTACATCAGAATATGGACTACTTGACGTCAACAGGCATCTCTTAGTTACCTCTGTCTCTCATGTTTAGCACACTGACTGACTCATCTGTTGGACTTATAATCATGGTCTGTTGTTAATTATGATTTTGGAAATACAGCAAAAGTAGGGCTTTCTTCAGATGACATCCATCAAAATTTGTTTCTTGACAGTTTCTGTAGAAATTTCAGATGTTCAGAAAGGTCATTCCAGGAATGAGCATGAGCAAAGTGAGAATTATAATACCACACATTTTTTAAAAGATTTTATTTATTCATGACACAGAGAGAGGGGAGGGGGCAGAGACACAGGCAGAGGGAGAAGCAGCCTCCATGCAGGGAACCCGACGTGGGACTCGATCCCCGGGCTCCAGGATGACTCTCTGGGCCGAAGGGAGGCGCCAAACTGCTGAGCCACCCAGGGGTCCCCTAATACCGCACATTTTATGTTTAGAGGATGGTATGACAGTAGGGATTGAGGGTTAGAAGCTGACAGATAGTGATGCACTTCTAGGTCTGTTGTGGAAACATCTCTGGTCCAGGTTCATGAATGGATAGAATTCTACTAGAGATGATTGGAGGGAGAGACTGATTGCATCTGAAATTGCTGAAGATCAACATGATGTAACTTTGCTTTGTAGTCAGGAAGGGAAAATAGGAACACTAACCAATTTAATTCTTTGACTTTCAGCTTAGAGACCAAGCTATCTCTTAGCCATGAGGGAATATTTAAAGGAGTTAGAACGATAGAACGGTGTGTGAAGAGCTGAAAATGCAAATTATCCTGTTTTATAAGAGTTCTACAGACTGGCATTTCTTTTCTTTCTTTCTTTGTGTACTGAAAATGCATTTGTTACACGCCAAAGGGCTAGTAGATTTGTCACTTGAAAATGCTATTGTTTTCAATGACTTTAAATGTAAGGATCATTGGTCTTATAACTTGAATTCATGAAAACTTTTAAATTAAAACACTTAATTTAAGACCTAAATTTTATTGCATGCTTAATACATTCCAGGCATAGATCAAAGTAACTACTCTTGGGTGCCTACGTAGCTCATTCAGTTAAGCATCTGCCTTCACATCAGGTCATGGTCCCAGGGTCCTGGGATCAAGTCCCATATCAGGGTCCTTGCTCTGTGGGGAGCCTGCCTCTCCCTCTGCCTCCCCCTCTCTCTGTTTCTTATGAATAAATAAATAAAACCTTAAAAAAAAAACCAAAGTAGCTACTCTTAACCCAGTTTTTATACATTTGAAGAAAATGCTTTGGTCTAAAAGGATTTGTCCCAAGTCACATACCTGAGGAATAAGGGAGGCAACTTTAATCCCACAATATCTGTCTGTAGACACTTTGTCTCTAGCTTCCCAAAACACTCCTAGGAGGCTAGATACTCTGTTCTTGTGTTTAAAACAGATTACATTCTGGTGTTAAGCAGAGCTCCCTTAACTAAAGGAGGATCAGATTGGCCCCAGGTAACCTCTAGTTTTCCAGGGATTATTGTGTGTGCTGCATTAGAAAACAGGGCTCCCATTACCTTCAAGTCATTGTGGTCATTCATCACTTCTCACCTGACACTATAGCAATGGGCTCCTGAGTCATCTTGATTCCATCTTACCTACCTTAAAGCCAAAGTGTTCTGTAAAATGCAAACCCAATCCTGCTTAATCCCTTAAACTTCCTGCTTAAATCAGTCAGTGACTCCCCATGTTGTTTTGAACATTTAAAACTCTTTAATATTAATATTAATTTAATAATAGATTCCTTTCTGGACTCTACTTACCACTCGTCTCTTCCTTTCACTCTCACACCCCACAGCTAGCCTCTCCAGCTCCACATTCATTCCCTGGTCCTCTCCACCTACTGCCTCCCTTAATGGGAACACTTTCCCCTGTGCCTCCCACAGCAAGCTGCTCACACCTCTAGGCACTTTCAGTGGGAGTTGCTCCCGAAGTCCCAAATTTGGGTTAATTATTTCTCCTAGATATTCCAGCACCATTCTTTACCTCCCTTTTACAAACCATTGTGCTATTAAGTACCTGATTACTAATTTCTACCTTCCTTGACTGTAAGTTTATTAGATGGAGAGAGGATTTGATTATTTTCTTGGATTCCCAACACTTACATAGTAAGAGTTCAGGTGTGTGTGTGTGTGTGTGTGTGTGTCTGCATGTGAATGAAGGCACAAATTCTACCTTCCTTGACTGTAAGTTTATTAGATGGAGAGAGGATTTGATTATTTTCTTGGATTCCCAACACTTACATAGTAAGAGTTCAGATGTGTGTGTGTGTGTGTGTGTGTGTGTCTGCATGTGAATGAAGGCACAAATCATTTAAAATACTGATAATACATAAAGTACAATTTTAGGTGTTCAAAAACTCTAACTCCAGGGGATCCCTGGGTGGCGCAGCGGTTTGGCGCCTGCCTTTGGCCCAGGGCGCGATCCTGGAGACCCGGGATCGAATCCCACATCAGGCTCCCGGCGCATGGAGCCTGCTTCTCCCTCTGCCTGTGTCTCTGCCTCTCTCTCTTTCTCTCTGTATGACTATCATAAATAAATAAAATTTAAAAAAAAAAAAAACTCTAACTCCATTTAATCCACACAAAATTTCCATAAGGTAGATGCTATTATTATATCTAATAAAATGGGATACTTGCTGCACAGCCTAAGTAACTTGCCTATGGTCACAGGTAATAAGTGGCAATAATAATAAGATTTAGACCCAGACAGTCTAGCCTCAGAATCTGGACTCTTGGTAACTATGGCCCTGCCTGTCTGAGGGGTTACGGTCAACAGATTAGTGTTTCTAGGTGACAGTCAGCATCTCCGGGCATTCACAAGAGGGAAAACATGGAAGCTGGTTATTGCTGCCATCTCTGCCACTAACAATTATGGATTCTTCTGTGATCTTCCTATGCCTTAGTTAAATTATCTGCATAAGTAGAAAACTGTGGATTGTATGATTCTCAAAGGTCTTTGTTCTCTAAATAGCAATTATTTGAAGAAACCACTTATTTGTGCTACTGTGAGGAAGATAAAGTATTGAAAATAAATTGCCAAAGGACTGTGAGCTCGAATAGCACTCTAGATCTCATCTATAGACTTCTTCACTCTCTTATCTCCACTGTTTGGGAAATTCATATTACTCTCTGATCAAGCAGTTGAACTTAAATAATACTGTCAGGTGGATAAACTAAATAACCACTTTAAAGCCATGTAAGAAATTGAAATGAGTCTTCACCAACATAGTTTGACATTTGATTGCTGTTAATAATAGTTTAAATGAGAGATATAGGTCACTGCCTAGTCCAGTGTCTGGCACATAGCAGGTGTTCAATAAATATCAGTTCCCTATAGATTTCATTTTTCCCCACAGTTCACTCTTCACTGGTACTTTTCTTGTGAATTTTCATTTGTATTACCTTTTTTCTGTCTCTAACAATGTTCATCAAAAAAGAAAAACTAATAAGCATTCTAGCTAATTTGGTACATGTTCCTATTATATAATCACCATGGTATCCAGACTCTTAATTGAGAGCAAACAAATTTATAGGAAGAAAAACTTATCCCTTGCTCTCTCACTTAAGGTGTGCTATTATGGAAGCATTGCCTCCTTGTCTATTTTTGTAGACACTATTTTCTAGTGAGTTCTACTGGAACATAAGTGTGGTTGGACCAACTCTGAGGGAATCTGCAAGTTTTATTAAATGTTAGACAACCTCATCTTTCACTTTTAAGGAATATGGATATATGGCTACATACAAAGATTGAATATTAAATGATGTGAGAACATAAAAGAAGGTTAACATATTCACGTCACATCTCTTTTTGTAATTTGCTATTAATGACCAGTGCCCTGGTGGTCAAATGCTAAGATTAGATTCTTGCTATGAAATGAAAGATGAGTAAAATTCTAATGTATTTTTTAAATGTAAATCCATTTTCACCTATTAACAGCACTAAGTGTTTAATTGAATGTAGAACATCTCATGTGTTGCAAATAAATGAACAACTTTGGTAAGTAAATTTTAAAAGTACCATAGTATTGCATATTATTATTCAAATTATGTCCATCTAATGATCAGAATTCAATAAGGACATCCAGAAAATACACCCATAGCAGTTGGTAATCTGCCCACAGTATAAAATTCTGAACAGGTTACATGTGTATTTTAGTCCTTCTCCCGGCATGTTTCAAAGCAGCTTTTGTTGTGAGAATTTTGAAAGCCACAAAAAGGCATGTTTAGTGGATTTTCTTCAATTTTGAAAGGACAGTGGGTTTATGGTAAGTCATTACCTGAATCCACCAGGAACTTTGACTTTGATGTACATAGCTTCTTATTTAATAGTGTGTATGGAGTTTTCAGTATATGACTGCATTATGTTTGCCCTACAACATATGAATTTAAAAAAAAATAGAGAATAAATAAAGCAACCCACCCATGTAAGCTTCCTAGTGATCTTTGCCAAAATTGCTGTCATATTTAAATAGATGTTATCTTCATCATTGTTCTGTGAACCAAATTGTTTTTATTTAACATGAAAGAGTACTTATTAAGTCCTTAATTTTAAGAGACATGAGTATTTAAAATTCATAAGAATTTCTGAAAATTTATGTGGTTGTACATATAAGCAAATGTGAGAAAGTGATCACATAAGCAATCTGCTTGCAATCTCAACACAGTATAAAACATCTTTTAAATATGTGACTATGTGAGATCTTTATGTGTTAGACTCATTAAGGGTAAACTGGAGAAAGAGTCATGCTATATATATTAGTGTTTAAAAGTATAACCCTAGAAATAATAACATTACATGGAAGATATTTACATAAAGATATTGTCTTCTTTGTGGCTTTAATTTTAGGATTGTTCTCTAATATTGCATGATCCCACTTATTTTGAAAGATAGCTATGTGAACATAGCTATGTGTATGTATGTGTGTGTACTTTATTCATATATTAGGGCTTTTTTTGTACATACAAGAAATCATATTACTATAAAGTAACATTATTTTTTCCCCTAAAGCAATATGAAATACAGATTTTTTTCAAGAATCACTGCAGGCAGCCAAGCATGGGATTGTGATCTGACAGCGATTCGGAATATGTAAGTCTGCACAGGGAATGTCCAAGACATACCTGTGAATATCCTAACATGGAAAAAAGAAGAAAATATTAAATGAATTCTGTTACTTAATCTACCCATTGCAAATGGAATCAAGTAGCCAGGCATGCCCTCTGCGTAGTAGGTAAGTAAATATAATACCAACAATCACATGTGGAACTAAGTTTTAGGTTTTGACCGTATTATGGTTGTTAATATTCTGGAAAACATGGGCCAATCATATCTGTCTGCTTAAAACTGAATACCTCTGAGTTCCAGGAAACACTCCATGGTATGTGTACCTTGTAAGCTTAGGTTTAATTGCCTTTAACAAGAAAATAGTTTAAATATGGTCGAGGTTTATTTCTCATTCACATAAAAGGAGTTCGCAGGTAGGCTCTCCAGGGCTCTCCAGTGTTATCATGGCTCATGTTTTCTGCTTGGCCATTTTCAGCTTGGGATCTTCAAATTCAGGGGTTAAGATGATTAGTAGCATTCCACCTTATTGCGCCAACATTCAAGTCTGTGCTAGCCCCTCCCTGTAAGGAGAGTCTTTCATGGGCACATACATACTTCTGCTTGTATGTCATTGGCTAGACTCAGTTACTGACCAGCTGTGTAGGTGAGGCTGATGAGCTTTTAGCTGAGCTCATTTTTTCTGGATTTTATTACTAAACAGGAAGGGGAAATGGGTATTGGAAGACAATGAACATGGAAAGCAAGTGTGTAAAACATAGTCATGCCCTGGAAATTGAAGACTGTTTATTGCATTTTAACACTATATTCACACAAGTTTCCCTTTTAGTCAACTTTACAAGATGTGTTGGAAGGACACATGGTGGCAGCCATCCCAAACTTACCTGTGTGTAAACTGAGGGTAGATGGTCAAGTTGGAAAGCCAGGAAAAAATGTTGAAGAAAGGTTTTGAATGTAGCCTCAAAACAGAGACTGACTGAAGATACTGAAAAATAGAATGGACTCACAACTGGCTTTGGAGAGCCCTCTCAGACAGAGTGAGGTTGAGACAGGATGGGCAAAAAACAAAGTTTGCAACAGCAACTCCCAACCAAAGAAGTACACTTGCATGTATTAAAATGAGCTGGAGAGCTGCTGCTGATCACACATCTATACAGGGAGAATGTATCCCATGAGTGTGGCCTGTTTGAATTGGGAAGCAGAACAAGTGGAATTAAAAATGAAAGGAAAACTTAATGCAAAGAGAGAAAAACTATAGCAAATTTATTTATTATTCTTTCAACTTCATATGAAAAATGATCTTTGTTTCCTTTGCAAAAGCACACATTGTACTAAAGTCTGAAAATGAAAATATATTACAGTGGAGCCCATATATACTCTGGCATTTTTGTTTTCTTCCTTCTGCAGTTTATAATATTTGACTAATATATTGTGTCTGAGTAAGGATTTGATAAGTATGCTTACTTATCCAGAATTTATGGTCACATTCCTTGGATGGTGGCACTGCCGATAATAGTCAAACTGACAGTTAGAAATTATAGAATTCAAGAGGATGCCCATTATTTCACTTTGAGATGAACTCTCAATTCTACTAAAGGAATTTAATTCTGTAAAAAAAACAGAAAAGAATTTGTGTAGCTTTTTATTTTTATGGCTTTCCTTTTCTTAATTCTTTCAATTTACCTAATTAGACAAATAAAAATACAGCCCACTTGGCCAGCGACTGCATACCTTTTTAAGGAAAAAAATTTCTTACAGCCTACTGATGAACAAGTGGAAGTGATGTGCATGTACGTGTGTGTGTGTGTGTGTGTGATTTTAGAAATGATATTTTTAATGTGTGTGAAAATGAACTTTTCATAGCTGAGTGTAGAGGCTTGATTTCATGATGGATGGTGATTAGTTTTTGGTGTTTTCAATGTATAGGTGACAATTGAAGCTGTGTATGGTTTAGCAATTCCAAATCAGAAGAGAGTAGAAAAGAAAGCTGTGCAGTAATGTTTCCAGAAGAGTCTAAGTGGAATCACCGTGATGAGTTAAAAATTTTACTACTAGGAGAACCAGTTAGGAGTGAATTCACAGAAAGCCAGGGAGAAGAGTTCTAAGGCAGGAGAAAGTGATCAATACTGGTCAAAGACGCAGTGGAGAGGTTAAGTAAAGCAGAAGCTAGAAGAATAGGAAACCTGAAGATAATTTGTCATCTTACGCTAACTGGACTGGAATGCTGGTAGTTGAATCCAGGCCCATTCCAGTGAGTAAAGCAATGTGAAGAAGGTGAGATCAAGGAGGATACATGACTCTCCAAGAAGTTTGATGCCAAAGGAAGGAGATGAGACAGTAATTAGACCTATTACAGACTAGTGTATACCTGTGCTGTCCAATACAGGCTTACTAACTACATGTGGCTATTGAACACTTGAAATGTGGCTAGTGTGAATTAATAGGAGCTATGATTGTAAAATCCACACTGAATTTCAAAGCGTTGGTATGATAAAAAAATAGAATGTATCTTATTGGAATTTTTATATTTCTTATAACAGGATTACTAAGATTTTAAAAATTGTGTGCCTTGCCTTTGTGACTCATGTTATATTCCCTTGTATTGTCAATGCTGATCTCTATTCTGATTCCAATTTGACACTTCAAATTTTGACAGTAATAAACCAGGGAAAACTCAGAAGCCACTCTAAAAACTATAAATTTTTCCTGCATTTACTTAGAAGTGTAATTTGTTATTGTAGAAAGAACATAAGCTACCGGAACCAGCTCTGCTACTAACTAGCTCTGTAGCCCCAGGCAAGTTATTTAACTCTGTGAGCCTTGATTTCCTCATCCATAAAATGAGAATCATAATACATACCACACAGGGTAATTGTTAGGATTAAATGTGAATGTAAAGGGCTTTGCAGAGTCATTGCCACATAATTTGTACTTAATAAATGTTAGTTACCTTCTTTCCTTTCTATGTGACCTACAGCTCCATTAAAAGAGACTAAATTGATCTGATACACAGCAAGACTCAAAATCAGAGATGGGTGCTGGATTAGAATAAGCATAAAGGTTATTGACATTTTGAAAAAGAAAAACAAAATCTTCCAAGATTAAAAAACAACTGGAAATTAACTTTCACTTTTTTGGAAGGCCAAAACAATAAAATTTCTTCAAATACAGAAATATGTACCTGTATATGTATTTATATGTGTATGTGTGTGTGTCTGTGTGTGTGCATGTAAATGTGTGTATAGGGGATGTATTTCTCAGTGGGCCACATGAAACAATGTATATGCCATTGTTGTATAAACTAGAATGCACTGCACATATTTAAATATGAATAATGTTATTATTATTATTACTATTCTATAAAGTTACATCCACTAGAAAGTGGTTAAGTGGAGAAAAAAATGAGTGACAGAAAATAAGGGAGGAAAAATTCAAGATGAGATGATGATGAAAGAAGAAAAAAGAGATAAAGAGATGGTAAGAAGAATTTGACAAAAATAAAAATAGGAAATATAGTTCTAGCTAGTGTACACTGCCCACAGTTTTCTTTCTCAATCTTGACATGCCTTCATAGGATGGCACAAAATAGCTCCCTCAGCACTACTCAAGAATAGTAAGTTTAAGAAAAGCCCTGCCCTCAGAAAGCTTGTAATTATGAGGGAGACAGAGAAGTGGCAGACAATAAACAAAGTAAATCAGTAGAAGACATTATTAGTTATTAATTCAAAACCAGGAAAGAAAATCAGAGAGGGAGACTAGAATGTGTTGGTGGGGGAAGGTTATACCATCAGGGTAGACAAGCAAGGCTGGCTGAGAGGATGGCATTTGAGTAAAGGTGGAAAACAAGTAAGAAAGAGGGCATTCTTGGATAAGCCATTTTAGATAACAGCAGCAGCAAAGATCACACTTTGGTGCTTTGAAATAGCATGGATCCCAGTGTGGCTGGGGCCTAAGTGGGAGGACTAGTAGGAGCGCCTGAGGTAACGAGGTAAGGGCAGGTGAGGAGATCATCTAGGTCCTGAAATAACCTATCTTAATTTGCTGCCTCTGACTTGACATGTCTAGAAGTGTCTCAGCTTGCATTGTCTGACATGCCTTGACTTGACCTACTTTGATTTGAACTTTCTTGATTTAATTCTGCTATTGAAGGTTACTTAAGGGTTTGGTTTAAACTCAGATTGAGATAGGGATTTTTAGTGTTTTGAACAGGAGAGTGATATGATCTTAATTTTTATGAAATAGAATCACCTGGTTGCCTTTCTGAGGGGAAGATCCTAAAAGGCTCTGACAGGCATGTTAGCAATAGAATTGGTTAAAAGTGATGCTCTGGATACATTTTTAAGGTAGAACACACAGGATTCACTGATGGATCAGTTATGGGATGTGACAAAAAGAGAAGGCAAGGATGACTTTAAGATTTTGGCCTGAGCAACTTGAAATTTACAAAGTTGCCATTTCTGAGATGGGAGAGGCTGTGGAATAACAGATTAGGGGAGAAGAGTACAAATGATTAGGATTTTTTTTTGTTTCTGGAAATGTTAAATTTCAGATGCTTATTAAATATACAAGAAGATCTGTAGGAAATATGACATAGAAGTTCATGGGAGATGATCTGGGCTGGAGATAGATGTTTTGGAGTCGTCTGTATATAAATGGTATGGAAAATTAGGAGATGGGATAAAATCCCCAACAAACTGTGAATAGAGATAAGCACAGATGAAGATGGAAAGAGGAGGAAAGAATGGGAATGCGAGCACAAAGAATGACTATTCTGATGTACTGGAAACCAAGTGCTGATGACATTGAGGCTGGAAGCATGGCCTAGGTCAAATGTTGGTATCAGGCCATGGAGATAAGGACCAGGGATTGACTGTTAATTTTAGAAATGTAAGGTTCCCTAGAGATTTTTTTATGATCAGTTTTGATGGAGAGGGGAAATCCTGATTGGTGAGAAGTCAAGAAAATAGGGATGTTTGGAGGTTAGAAACAGTGATCAGAAATGATATGGGGCGGGGGGGTAATCCCTGGGTGGCTCAGTGGTTTGGTGCCTGCCACTGGCCCAGGGCATCATCCTGGAGTCCCCGGATCGAGTCCTGTGTCAGGCTCCTGGCGTGGAGCCTGTTTCTCCCTCTGCCTGTGTCTCTACCTCTCTCTCTCTCTCTCTCTCTCTCTCTCTCATGAATAAATAAATAAAATGTTAAAAAATGATATGGAGGAGGCAGCAGTCGTTTTATCTTTATAAGGAGAGGAATGAGCTCAGAACAGTAGCTAAAGGGGGAAGTGGAATAGATAGTTATGGGTTTGTTTGTTTGTTTTTTGATGAGTTGAGAGAAATAGATTACTTCATGCTCTTGATAATGATCAGAGAACAAAAAGGTGAACATAGTGTAATAGAAAGGCAAAAATTTCTGCTATCTTTAGTAGGTAAGAGAAGGAGGATCTGCTGGTCAAGTAGAGTAATTGATTTTTAGCTAGGGGTCCCCATAATAGCACATTTTATTATATGGTCACAGATGCAATTGAATGGAAAAATGTTCTTTGGGAACTTTCGGAAATTCTTTTCTGGTTGCTTCTCTTTTCCCAGTGAAATAAGAAGCAAGATCAAGTTTTGTTTACTAATGACCCTTTGCCTATCTGTCCTCTGTTCACTCCTTCTTTAATCCTTACTTAGTAATTAGTTATTTGCCTTATTAGAATCAAAGTATGGTCCCAAAACAACAGAATTTCCTAGAGTACTTATTAAAATGGAGATCCCTGGGTTCCTCTTGAGACCTAATAAAATATCCCTGGGAAGTAGAGCCAGGAATTTGAAAGTTTAGCAAATTTTACTGGTGATTCTGATGCATAGTAAATTTTGAACAGCACTACCTTTTACCTCTTTTGGTTGCTTCACTAATAAATGCCTTACCCTATTTCATGCCCTTGTGAATTGTTACAACTTTAGAAGTATGCTTTCATCTGTATTTAGTAGAGAATTTTGCACACATTGAATACATTTGAATATCAACACTGAAAAAGGTATTTGTCTAACCATAGTCTTTCCTGTCACATTCAGGGACTGAAGAAATATTATTCCCATATGTTATGAACACAAATATACTAAAAGAGTTTTTTCCAGATTCTAGATAAATATCATAAACAATGAAGAACCTGATAAATTTTATGTCACAATTAAATCATGTCATCAGCACATTATACACTGTCTCTATGACTAAACTAGTTTAGAACACTAAATAAAAAAAATTAAAAAGGCTAAATAATGCTACTTTGTATGCCGAGTCCTTACCAAATGTTTAATGAGGAAGTAAATTAAATAATTGTACATATTTTAACTCTAAGTACAATACATATATTTAAAAATATAATCATAGTGAATCTTTAAATGCAGTCTTCCTCTCCAAAAGAAAGAGAGAAAGAAAGGAAGAACTACTTCTAAACTAGTACCTTTTTCTAACACAGATCTTAAAAGATTCTTCTCTATGTATTGCCTTTTATTATTCTTCTATCCTACATGTTATAATCTTTGAATAATCAGAGTTTACATCACACATATTGAGATCGTTAGGTAAAAGTAAAAATCCATGAGAATTAAATCAAGCAAGACAGGCTGTAGAAAAATACTTACAAAATAGAGGTGATTATCACAAGAAAATTGCATGACAAATAATACGATATATATGTGAGGTCATGACCTTGACTATATTTAAGAGTGGAAGAATGTAGAGGAGGGAACAAGGAGGGTAGGTCAGAGCAAAGTAATTTTAACTGAGGCTTTGTTTTCCTTTGCCAGCGAATATTTTATTTTTTAATCTGGTTAAAGTTAAAAAAAAAATGTGCTCAACTTTGCATTACTCCTGAAGTGATTAGTATTCTGAGCAATTCTCCCAGATAGTTGTACCCAATTTTATTATTGGAGTGCTGTTGTGCTACTATTTTCTGCTTTTAATGTAACCCTTATTTTCTTAAGAAAAAAAAATTATTAGTTTACAACTGGCTTGCTTAGCCTCTGAGAGTAATGCTACAAAGTTAGTAAATACCCTAAAGAAATGAGATCAAGTAGGAAAAAATCAAATGGATCTTATTTACCTAATAATTCCTTTAAGTCATGTTCTCCTTTGTAGTATGACTTCTAAAATATGTTTCCAAAGTACTTTCAGCAATTAGTGGTGTTACTGTTCAGCTGTCTCAGTAGATGTGTTTCTGCTCTTTTATTTGTTTGTGGACAAGAATACCTTTCTGCCAGTGGAAATGGGATTTGAGATTACAGCACCAGCAGGCAATTTCTTGGACAAATTGCCATTTGGGCCACTAATGTGGAGGAAGGGAAGAATGTTCATTGCACTGTTGAACTAGCTCATGCTTCTATGGCCAAAGATTGTGCCAGAGGCCACTGTGCTGGGAAATAGTCCAAAAGAAGCTATACACCTTCTGTTTTGAATGACTTGTCTTTATACTGAGAACACATGTTGGTATTCACAGAAAGAAAGACCTAATACTATTTTGTAAGATCAATGGGAAAATTTGGGTTGGTAACTTCAACATTTCTATGATAATGATACATGAAATACAGCATTTTGTCTATTTTCTATTGAAGTCATTTTCAATATCATTTTGTAATGCTAAAAATTATTTTTCCACACATAAGTATAGTAATATATTTCACATGCTATCTTGAAGTGTATCAGTTTTCTTTTAAAACTTTTACCCATACCAGTTTCCCACCCCAACTGCACAGGGATAGCATACATAATTTTAAAAGAAACCATTTAACCATGTTCTTCTGGACACACATGAGATTAAAATCAGACATTTCTATGGGGGTTGAAGAAGGAAAGATGGAACCAGTATCACAGGCACATTTATTTTCATGTTTTAGAGTAAGATAGCTTCTAATTCTCAACCCGAAATGAGAATATTCAAAAGTCACTTCATGAAAATGAAGTATTTCTCTAGATACTGGTTGCGCCAATGGTAGTATCCTTTAAAAGAATCCCATCAGGAAGTTGCTACAGCTGAGGTCATAGAGGTACTGCCTGTGTTCTCTAGGATCTTGATTGTGTCCTATCTTGCATTTAGGTCTTCCATTCATTTCGAATTTATTTTTTTGTGCGGTGTAAGAGAGTGGTCCAGTTTTATTCTTTTGCATGTTGCTGTCCAGTTTTTCCAAAATAATTTGCAGATGAGACTGCCTTTTTTCCATTAGATATTCTTTCCTGCCTTGTCAAACATTAATTGACCATATAGTTGTGGGTTCATTTCTGGGTTTTGTATTCTGTTCCACTGACATATGTGTCTGTTTTTGTGCCAGTACCATACTATCTTGATCAATACAGCTTTATAATATAACTTGAGGTCCAGAATTAGACTTTGGTCTTCAAGTAATACATTTATAATGTAGTTTTCTACTCCAGGCCATATTCTTTTAACTAGGTAGCTATGTCTAGTTAATAATCTAGGATTCCGGGCAGCCCGGGTGGCCCAGCAGTTTAGCCCCTCCTTCGGCGTGATCCTGGAGACCCGGGATGGAGTCCCGCATCAGGCTCCCTGCATGGAGCCTGCTTCTCCCTCTGCCTGTGTCTCTGCCTCTCTGTCTCTCATGAATAAATAAATAAAATCTTTAAAAAAAAAGAATCTAGGATTCCAACAGTTACCTTAAACCTTCATATAAAAGTTTCTGATCCCTAGGGTTCATATCATATGCTTGTTTTTTCTTTTGCTGATACTGAATGTAAAGAACTCCGATTGTATCTACCATTTCCTTTAGTGAAGGTAACTATAGAGGAAAACCATTTTCCCACAAATTAAACATATAAGGATGGAGGGAACCTGGAGTTTCCTAAATAATAATTTCTCCACAGCCTGTCACAATGGGCATTTCCAGGAAGATCTTTGGGTGGAGCCTATCACTAAATCCAGATCCCAACTCTAGTCTACAAATACCTACAATTCTTCAGTATCAATAACTCTGGAAACAACTTCTAGACCCAGTTAGCAATTAAAGACTTCAGCTATTCTACGACTCTTCTTTAGAATGGATCCTAAAACTGTCCAGCTGAGCCCACAAGTTATAACTATGATTTTACACTGTTATTTTGAGGACAATGTCTTATAAAACAGTTGTTCAAAAATTGCCTCGAGGAAAACAGCCCATGGTGCCATACTGCTCACTAGCTCCTCAGTAAATTTCCATTTTGTTCCTAGGCGTATTGTAAATTCCTTAACACTCCTGCTGCTCATGTAAATCCTTACTCTTTGTGAGGTACCTTTCCATGGATTTTTCAGAATAAATCCATCCTGGTAGCCTCAAAGTTCAAGCATAGAGGAGTTAACTCAAAATTTTGCTTCATAAATCAAAGGAAAGTATTCAAAGACTTATATATAGATTCAATTTTTTTGTAACAGCTTTGGATACTTCATAGCATCACAGGGAAGGTATGCAAACTAAATGCTTAGAATATCCCTGAAGTGTCATGGCTCATTGTTTATGTTCACACTTAATATTGAAAGTTTCTAATCCAGACCACTACATAAGATTTATGTGAAAAGGGGGAATAAATGTTGAATCGTGACATGGAAAGGTTCAGCAGGGAAAGATTCAAGTTGACACATTTCAGGCCAAGTACCCATTTATGTACGTTACACAAAAAAAATTAAGTGAAAATATAGCCCTATGTTTTCATATCAAATGAAAAAAATCAACATGATACTAAGGAATATTTAATAGTTCAATTTCCAAAGTATTTCATGTGACTTGCCAAGGGGACATTAGATCCCTTTGAAAAATCATATTTTAAGATAAAAAACCAAGATATAAAATGCTTAAAAATCAGAATGGGATGATAAACAGTTACATGGTTAAATTAGTTCTAAGATCATTATAGTAGTTCATATCAAGGAGATCAATAAGAATAAAAGTTGTGGAGGAACTGGGTATGCATGCATCAACATTCTTTTACTGGATTCTTCATTAGTCAAATTCCAGTTCAGGTGTTACAGTCATTGTTACTTACCCCATTTTAAAGAAAATGTAGTTAGAAAACTGGACAGGCTCCAAAGAAGAATGTGTTCTTTAATTTAAATCTTTATTTAGAAAAATAAGATATTTTATTGAAGTGACTCAGCTCATACTCTGAACACAATATGTGTATGATTTACTATAAATACTTAAATACAATTATTTTGAAAAATCTACTTTACATGCTGACATCAGTCTTCAAATTCTTTTCTTTGAGAACTGACAGCTCTTAGCCAATGAGCCAAGAAAATGGTAATGCAAGATAATGTAGTTTCACTCATTTAGGACTCCATGTCCACATTTTTTTTTAAACTGGCTTTTCCTCATCTATGTATTTTCCTTCAATGATCTGCATCATCTTCTCCATTGTGATTGGTGAGGTATTTTGAATTACTCTCTGGAATTAAGGATTGCTTCTGATTTAGAATCTGATCATGCAGTGGACTTTTCCATTACCCAGACACACAAACACCTTGACTTCCCTAGGCAATATATTAAACATTCCCTGACCACATGGCTCAGGTATGCAAAAGGAGTGTGACTATTTAATGAGTTTCTTCTCAATGTGAGATGGGCTCTAGGGTTTGCACATTGTGTGAGGGCTCATACTGGTTTCTTTGGGAGTCTTCTGTCACGATGAGACAGCCACAGAGCTTGAGAAGCTGAGAAGGAGATTGGCACTTGTGCTTTACCATGACACCTTCCTGGATTGACACTCAGCACTCAGTAGCAGTATCTGGGCAGTGTTAAATCCAGGGATTTCTATTATAGTCTTAGAAAACCAGAAAGGAAGAGCTGGGATCAGATTAAATCACAGAAGTTTTCAGCTATATACACCATCACTGTCCAGGGTTTAGAACACTACAATGAAGCATAAGAGTAAAATGCTGTTCGCTGATGGACCTTTTCCAAGAATAACAAATAAAGTATCTTTCCTAGCAGTTTTAGTACATCAGATTTCAGCTTTCCTTCTCCCCTCACCAGAGGAACGGAAGAATAAGACTATAACATAAGTAACAATGTTCAAAAATTTCCTGTTCACCATACTCTCCCTCACCCTTTCCTGCTCCCAATTTGTGTTTGGTTTGATGATTTGGATGTTTTATACCTTGAGTAATTTGAAATAAAACCCCACTTGTCACAGCTATACCATCTACAAGATCTCTCTCTCTCTCTCTCTCACACACACACACACGCACGCGTGCGCGTGATGGAAATCAGTGCTTTAGACATATACCTGACAATCAATTATTGTTAAAGATTTTATTATGCTCTATAATATCATCAGTTTACTTTGGGTGAAAATCATGCTGGCAATAGAGAGCATGAACAGCAGCATGAATGAAGATTCTGTGCCTCTCCCAGCCCCTTTATCAAGAAGGCAATATCCATACCCAATTTTGTTAATTATATACATGATATAGACATATAGACACACACACACACACACACATCACATGTTTCAGAGATATTTTGCATGAAAGGCAAGACAAGCTGAACTTAATGACATTCCTAACTATATTAGTCTATAAACAGTATGAGGTCTCATCTTTGGGCTATCAATTCATGATAGGACATGTTAGCCAGTGGAGTTGCTTAAATTAACTATTTTTAGGACAGTTAAGTGATATTGGAAATATTAACAGAGTTCAATTATGGAATTTCCCCATCTGAATCATCTGATCACAAGATCAACAAACTATTCACACAAGCCACCCTTTAAACTCTTCTGAGTATCATTGCTAATTTCAGCTTTTTTTTTTTTTTTTAAGAAGAAGAGAGAGTGGAAGGAGGGGCAGAGAGATAGAGAGCATCCCAGGCAGGCTCCACACCCAGCACGGAGCCTGACGCAGGCTCAGTCTCACAACTCTGAAATCATGAGCTGAGCTGAAATCAAGAGTCAGATGCTTAACCAACTGAGCCATCCAGGTGCTCCTAATTTCAGCTTTAAGACATATATTCTTATTTATCAAAATTCACGATTAGAAGTGGTCTTATAGGCATTTGTTTATTTTATTTATTTTTTATTGAAGTATAGGTGACAGACAACATTACATTAGTTTCAGGTGTGTGGCATACTGATCGACAAGTCTGTACATTATGCTATGCTTACCACAAGTACAGCTACTATCTGTCACCATACAATGCTACTGAAGTACCATGAACTATATTTATGCTTTATA
The DNA here is from genome assembly GCF_018345385.1 of Vulpes lagopus. Taxonomy (NCBI): domain Eukaryota; kingdom Metazoa; phylum Chordata; class Mammalia; order Carnivora; family Canidae; genus Vulpes; species Vulpes lagopus. The sequence continues at coordinate 19,102,227 of NC_054834.1, read as the reverse complement.
TAAGTATATGTGTTGAAATTATCTTAGAATTAATGAAAACCCTTTGGCAGAGACTATTATTTTCTACAAAGTGTCTAACAAACTAAATCATAAGTGGAATCACTTTTTAATCTCTTACATTTATTGCCCAAAATTACCAAGGTGTTTAAAAATAACATTTAACATATAAGAAGAATATTTTATAGAGAAAAGGTATTTAAAGTATACAAAGTATTTAATAATTAGGACTGTAGAATTTGAATTATTAAAATAATAATTAAGGAAGTAATCATAAATGACTATCATGAATTCTGTTTTCCGTGGGAAACAAAAGCAAAAACTCTTTCAAACTTTGCTAAGTTTGAGGCCTAATGGACTTGAGATATTAGAAGAAATATTTATCTATTAATATTTAATATTTAAACAGTATTACACATGCATAACTAAAATGATGTTAATGACTACTAGTACATTCTCTAATATCTTTAACAAATATGGACTATAACCAAGGTAAGTCTACTTTGCCAAGATAATTAATGTATCACATTACAATCACAATGCAGTGTGTGATGTTGGGGTATTCAAAAGTAGGGTGACTGTGTTTTTAACATACTTTTGTGCTGCTTACATAGTCAAGCACTTCTACTCTGAAAGAATCTCTGTTCTTTACTGGTGGCTGGCATTCTCTTTCCAAAAACCCTGTCTGATTGCTTTGGTTCTTGGATTACTAATCTATCATAGTTTCCCAAAGTTTACAAGATAAATTCTGTATTCTTTACCATCTCTTATAAAAAGTTCAGCTGAGATTATTGAAGGCACATGACATCTATCAACTTTTAATGTACTTTAAACTCTTCCCTTGGCTCCAGTGAGATCCCTAGAAGGGACTTAAGCCAAGTTATCCCCTCCTGGAATCTCTAGGTTAAATCCTCAGGTTGTACAGAAGGGAATAGGGAGAGAGATATAAAACCTGTTGCTATGTTAGCTGCAATATTCTGCTGAAGATCTTCATTATATTACTCCATTTCCCCTATATAAAATGTCATATGGAAATTGTCCTTTTTATTTCATGCAGAAGATAACTCTGTGGGTTCTAAGAAAATGGTATTCTAAGAAAATAAAGTTCTTCCCATTTTCTCTCCTGTTTCCTGGCTCTAGAAAAGTTAAAAGTAAGATCAGTCACTGCAAACATGCTGGTTTTTAGGATTACCGTATTTTACTACCCCTGTTAGCTGACCTAAATGGTCAGCTATCTTAGATTGGTTACAAGCCGTTTTGAACATTTCAAGAAAGTTTGGACTTTCAAGTATGGCTTGGACAGCAAATACCTCTCTTTATGTGGCTTATTGGCTCTGCAAAACCTATTCTCAACTTAACTTCCAGGGTTGTCTCCTGACAAGAGCAACTCAGAACGACTCAAGGGTTTTGCCACACAACATGAGCTCCCCTGCCAAATAGTCTCCAGTGACGACATACTCTTTTTCCTAAATGTCTTTCCTTTTCATTTTCATTTCTCTGCCTGGGAAATTTCTATTCACTCTAAATACTCCTCTTACATGAGGTCTCCTACCATAATCTAAAAGAATGCATCCTTCCTGCCAAGATCCCGTTCTATTTTCAGCATACTTTTTTTTTTTCTTTGAGAGAGAGAGGTAGAAACAGCACGTGGGGTGAGTGTGGAGGAGCAGAGAAAAAGGGAGAGAATCCTAAGCAGGCTCCACACCGAACGTGGAGACTGAGATGGAGCTCAGTCTCACAACCGTGATGCCATGACCTGAGCTAAAATGAAGAGTCAGGTGCTTAACCAACTGAGCTACCCAAGAGCCCCAATTTCTTTTTAAAATTTATTTATTTTAAAGAGAGAGAGCACAAGTAGGAGGGTCAAAGGGAAAAGGAGAGAGAATCCCAAGCAGACTCTACACTGATCATGGAGCCTGACACAGAGCTCGATTTCACGACCCTGAGATCATGACCTGAGCTGAAACCAAGAGTCGGTTGCTTAACTGACCATGCCACCCAGATGACCCCAGGTGCCCCTATTTTGAGCGATATATTTATTTAAAAAACCCATTACATTGCTTTATAAGTACTTTTCTCTGCCTTTTTTTTTTTATTATTAGGATGTTAGTCCCATGAGGTTAGAGCCTGTATTAGTTTTACTAGGGCTGCCTTAACAAAGTGCAACCGATAAGATGGCTTATACAACAGAAATTTTATTTTCTCACAGTTCTTAGAAGTCTGAGATCAAGGTGTTAACAGGGCTGCTTTCTTCTGAGGCTTTTCTTCTTGGCTCTTAGATTACTGTCTTCTCCCTGTTTCTTCACATGGTCTCCCTCTTTGTGTGTCTATACCCAAATTTTCTCTTCTTACAAAGACACTATTCATACTGGATTAGAGCGCCCTCCACCCCATGACTTCATTTTAACTTACTCACCTCTTGAAAAATCCTATCTCTAAATATGATCACACTCTGAGGCACTGGGGATTAGGACTTCAACATATGAATTTTTAGGGGACACAATTCAGCCATAAAAGAGATTGTGTTTATTTTTCTAACCGAAGCCTTAATTCCATGACATACAATAGAAACAGTAAACATCTGTCAATCATTGTTATCTTAATGAAAGCACGATTCTTTTTGTTATATGTATTTAAGAATACTTTTTCAATAACTTATAAAAGATAGCGATTTTTTAATATACCATAAAACAGCCATAACATAGTGTTTTTCTATTAGTCTCTTCTTTATAGAGTTTAGTTTCCGAGTCAGGAACGTTCATAGCAATTTTGTTATGCTGCCACCAAGTGACAATAAATGAAACTGTTTCCACGTATTCTGCAGAGTTTAAAGGTTTTGCTGAGATTGAAGATGTGACTCTTAAAAACTCTCAGAGACTCATAGTTTGGGCATTTTTGCTTAATAAAAATCGATTGCCCTTACTAAAACAAAAGTTTAATCAATGTTTGAGGAAACACTGGCAGGTTATTATATACAGCAAATATTTTAAAAATAAGATCATAGTCCTAGTTCTCTGATAAATGCCCACATGCTAGATATCGAAAACAAACCATAACATCTGCTTAATTTTACTTTTGACCATAAACCTCTCTTGAGTTTATTCAGGGAGATGTCCCCTAGTTTGTGTAGGTTTTATTACTTAATCAGCTCATAGAGAGAGAAAAAGATTTTGGCAGCTTTCTCTCATAGAGAGGAATGGTTGATCTCCTCCTTAAACCAGCAGGAATTTCAGTTGCTGAAATTAACTGGCCTATCCATACCTGAGGAAATTTAAGGGAAAGCTGTGCACTGAGATCACAGTTCTAGATTGTTCTCTCTACTTATTCATCTACCCATCGATTTGTGCCTTCAGTCAAAAAATATCACCCCGAAGACCCCTTCCCTGACCCCCCTCTCTAAAAGACATTCCACTCACCCCAATTATTCTTTCTATAATATCACATGTATTACTCTGAATTTATCTTAATTTTTATTAACAATATGAGATTTCCCCATTAGAAAGTAAGCTCAGGGATCCCTGGGTGGCACAGCGGTTTGGCACCTGCCTTTGGCCCAGGGCGTGAACCTGGAGATCCGGGATCGAATCCCACGTCAGGCTCCTGGTGCATGGAGCCTGCTTCTCCCTCTGCCTGTGTCTCTGCCTCTCTCTCTCACTGTGTTCCTATCATAAAAAAATAAAAATAAAGAAAGTAAGCTCAGTAAACCTTTTGATTCATGATTGTATTCCTGTCACCTAGAAGATAATTGGATGTACTGTAGGTTATTAATACATATTAATAAATGACAATACAATTTCATTTTTTTAGAATAAATTTAACTGAGGCTCTTATCCAACTGCTTTCCCCACCAGAGTTCTTAAAAGGGCGGAGCATATAGTGACTGTGTGAATCCTTCTAGCCTCTGTTACTAGGAAGGGAATGCAAAGAGAAGGCCCTGCACAGGATTCAGGGCTTAATCTACTTTATTTCACATAAAACATGCCATCCCCATCCCATCTGTCTTGCTTGTCCTTTTCCTGACATTTCTTTTATTTTACTACCATACTTCATCAACTTGAAAAATCAGATTTTTCACATTTTAACATGTCTGAAATTGAGATGCATCTTTCAATTGATGGAAAATTGCAAACACTATTGGGTAAGTGGTGTCATGTCATCAACAGCACATATGCAAACTTGATTGTTAGTGGTGGTGGTATAACTGGATGAATCCATTCTCTTGAAGTTTCAATCAAAACACTAAGAGGAGGCGATGTAAGTTCTGATGTAGTCTGAAAACTTCTCATGAAATCTTCTGATAAGATCAAAAACCACCAGCAGCAAAATTATAGAATAAGCGGCAGTGGCTTGAAAGAAAATCACAGAGACAAGAGTAGAGCACTCTTTAGAAATGCCACACAGGACACACAGGCACACAGGACGGTAATGTACCAGGAAACATGTACATCCATAGCACTGAGTTTTCCTGACTGCAGTCAGGAAAGTTTGACTTTGAACACAAATATTTTTAGGAATAGTTTAATTTCTCTTAGTTATGTATTTTCATTTTCACTAGAATGCTATGTGATAAATCTACATCAAAATGAGTCTAGAGTGATGCTCTGGATAAGTATAATATTAAAATTCAAATTAGTAGAAAATAATAAGTTGGCAATGTGTTTTCTTCTCGATCACATTTAAAATTATGATATTTCTAATAATGGGTGACATTAGTATAAGTGAAATGTGGTATTGAGTGTCTACCAAATATCAACAATTGGTGCTAGGCATTGGAGATACCAGAGTGAAAAAAGGAACACAGTGCCTGTCCTCATAAAGCGAGCTTGGCATCACTAGCCACAATACCTCCCCCACTTCCCATACCCAGAGGTAAATGATGTAGTAATATAAGCCATTACTTGAGCTTGTCAAGACATATTACATAATCTTGGTAAAAATAAGATATCCATTAATCATTCTCCATCGTCTCTACCTTTCCTGAAGGGATTTTTAAAGAGAAGATTGAAAAACAATGATATGTTTAGCAAACATAATATGCTATGAATATTGCAAATAGTCATAACAAGAAAAACTCAGAGTTGTATTATTTATTATTTCTTCCTTTGGGTTTATTGCATGCGATAGCACTGATTGTTTTATCTTTAAATAACTTCTTGTTTTGATTTCATACTTCAGTACGGTAATGTATCCTGTAATCTTCGTCTTTTCCTTCTTTATCTGAACTCTCTTCTTAAAATATATAACAGTTCTTTGGCATCAGGATGTAAGAAATGAGCTCTCAAGTTTCTAACTAATGGATTTCCAATTAAGCTTGTCACCTTTTCTTCTGTTTTTCAAAGTTTTAAATTTTAAAAATTTCTGAGAAAGTTGGAATTGCTGTTAGATTTTTATGGCAAATAAACCTCCATCAAGAAGAAATGTTTTCATTCTCTAGAGAAGTTTGTGACTTTCACTCACTAGAAGTGCCTAGCAAATCTGAATTTCTGAGTATATTAAAATATAGAACAATTAAATTATATGATGGCCTGATCAAGTCTGTTATCATCACCTACTATGTTCAAAGAGTCCAAAGCTGTCTACTAGGTGACCTCACCATACATTTATTATTTTCTATGCATGGAACTCTTTGAAGGCAGTGGTCTTCATATGTATAGCACCCAACATAGTGCTAACAGTGTAAAAGACCTTTGAACAAGTGCTTATCTACTATTGTTATATAAGTGTTACTATTAATATTACTTGAGAAACTCTATAGATGATACAGGAATCCATTCAATAATATTTAGCATGCTTCATGAATGAAAAACTGTATCAAACATTATTGAAGATGCTGGAGTTTATTTTAAAAAATGCTGGAGTTTAAGTTCCGGGTAAGAAGTTAGACACTAAAGAAGTAAACAATAAATGGAATATTTTCATACTTTGGAAGTACTACAAAGAAGATGAAGTAGATTAGTATGACAGGGTGTGCTAGATGGCAGACTAGCAAAAGCCTTTTGAGAAGTAACATGTAATTAAGACTTAAATGATAAAAAGAAGTCAGGCTTTCAAAGATTTCAAGGAAGAAGATTTCAGACATAGGGAACAGAAAGAGTGAAGGATCTGTTATAGAGACAAGCATAGCCTGCTCAGGGCCAGAAATAAAAACAATAAAGCAGTAGAGAAATAGAAGAGCAAGAAGATAAAAAAAATCAAAGAGGAGAATAGGTGCTTACCTCCAGGAGGTATTATTATAGTCCATCATAGGGAATTTGAATGTATGCAGAGTGCAGTGGGCTGTGTTTTGTTTTGTTTAAAATATTTTATCTATCCATTCATGAGAGACACAGAGAGAGAGGCAGAGACACAGGCAGAGGGAGAAGTAGGCTCCTTGTAAGGAAGCTGATGTGGGACTTGATCCCAGGACCCTGGGATCACGACCTGAGCCGAAGGCAGACGCTCAACCACTGAGCCACCCAGGCGTCCCCAGTAGGCAGTGTTTTTTCATTTATTTTTTATTTTTTTATTTTTAAAAATTTTTTTTTAGTAGGCAGTGTTTTAAGTAGCAAACTACACTGGAGGGAATAGCAATCCAAACACAGCAGTAGCAGAAGAAACAAAAAGAAGCAGACAACTTGATATTGATGAGATAGTAATAGTCCCCAAACTGATTCTCAGATTCCGTGCAATTTTTATCAAAGTTCCAGCTAGCCGTTTTGCAGAAATTTGCAAGGTGATCTAAAATTCATATGGGGATCAAATTTCCCCCTGCCTAAAGGACCCAGAAGTGGGGCAGCTCGAGCGCCGCCTTCACCACAGGGCATGATCCTGGAGACTTGGGATCGAGTTCCACTTCAGGCTCCCTGCATGGAGCCTGCTTCTCCCTCTGCCTCTGTCTCTGCCTCTCTCTCTCTCTCTCTCTCTCTATCTCTATCTATCATGAATTCTTTTAAAATAAAAAATAAAAAAAACAAAAGACCCAGAAGAACTTAAAAGATCTTAAAAAGAACAAAGTTAGAGGATTTACACTTTCCAATTATTAAACTTACTACAAAGCTACAATAATCAAAACAGTGTTATATGAGCAGAAGAACACATAGATCAATGCAGAGTCAAGAAATAAACTCTTACATTTATGGCCAATTAATTTTTGACAAAGATGTCAAGACAATTCAAAGGTGAAACAGCAGTCCTTTCAACAAATGTTTGAACTACATGAATAAAAGCCATTGATTTCTGTGTTTAAAACTGTTAACTTTGTGTGTGTGTTTATGTGTGGTATGTCTCAATAGAGCTGTTGTTTAAAAATAAGGAACACATTTGAAAGATATTTTCCAGGAGATTTCCTAAAAATTTGGTGACTATACATCAGAGTCTAGTGGTTGTTTAAGTGTAGGAGTTTAAGGGGTATTTTATTCATTTATGTATTCTCTTCATCTAGAACCCTATCATGAAAATGTATTGATTGTTAGTATTTGAGGAATTAATACATGAAAGATTGGGACATCTGGGTGGCTCAGTTCATTAAGCATCAACTCTTGGTTTGAGCTCAAGTCATGATCTCAGAGTCTTGGGATCAAGTCCTGTATCGGGCTCCACGCTCAGCAGGGAATTGGTTTGAGGATTTCTCTCTCTCTCCCTCTGCTCCCCACCCTGCTCACATGCTCTCTCTCTCCTAAATAAATAAATAAATCTTAAAAAACACATGAAAGATTTTTTTTAATGAGATGTACTTTTAATTAAGTAGATGAGGACATCGTTAATAAGCTAGAAAAATGTAAGGCAAATAAAGTTTGGGGTAAACATGAGGAGTGTTATATTTTTGGTACCAATGGACATAATAGGTGGATATATCCCATGGGTCTTGGAAAAATACCAATTTGTAGCAAAAAAAAAAAAAAGAACAGGGCTCAATAATTATAGACTCATCTTTGTAATATGACCATTCAAAAATAGAATATTTTTAAATGAATATATATTTAAATATATATATTCACAGTTGCATTAACTGTATTAAGATAACAAAAAATGATTGAAACTTGATTTAAAAGGAAGGTGATGAGTTCAGATTTTGATATGTTACTTTTGAGGCTTTTATGTATTATTAGAATATGAGTTGCTGAAGACAGGAACTATGTGATTTTGCTTACCGTTACAACCAAAATAGCATAATGATAGTCTTCTTAAAGCTATTAAAATATTTGTTCAATTAACAAAACATTTGCAAATATGCAATAGGTAGTTAATATATGATTCTAAAGCTATAGAATTAAGTTGGAGGCGGGGTATAATATTTCTACTGTCATCCTAATGTGATAACCAAAAGCCTTGTGAGAGGATAGATCACTTAGGGAAAAAAAATAGGCAGAATGGGAACTCCACCCGATACTTAGGCAATAGTTAAATGAAGAGAAACTATATCCCAACTTGGATTTTCAAAATTCTTTTTCTTAATTTCTTGTTTTCTCCACTGTAAGATGGAAATTACTTACTGCAGGCAGAAATAAAAGAGTGCACTAAGACTTGGAAAAATGTTTTAAGGTTTCTAGAAAATACTGCAGAATTAGAAATTATATGTCATGAACTAAGGACTATGGGATAATTTAAATCAATTCCTAAGTGAGGTTATCTTCCAAACTAGATGGTCTCCTTGTTTTTTTCCGGTGGACTAAGTTCAAAAAATTTATCCAAATTCTTTTTTTTTTTTTAAACATGTTATCCATTTATTCATGAGAGACAATAGAGAGAGACAGAGACATAGGCAGAGGGAGAAGCAGGCTCCTCACAGGGAGCCTAATGTGGGACTCGATTCCAGACCCTGGGATCACACCCTGAACCAAGGGCAAATGCTCAACCACTGAGCCACCCAGGCGTCCCTCATCCCCATACTTATTCTCCTTTTACCACTAAATAAATCTTTGTATCTTTGCCTAATAAAATCAGGTGATCGATATGCAGAGATTACTGTTATTTCTTATATTAGTGGTCATCAATAATAGTCCATCAAAGAAGATTGTATGGGTGTCTGATTTGTTACTTAATTGATTTCTCTATTTTAGTGATATGAGGTACATATTAAATTTCATGACCTTGTCCCGAAGGTGTTAGCAGATATTAAGCACCCATTGCGTTGAAACATGATTTTGTGATACAGCAAAGTTCACACTTCTGTAAGCTTTGAAAGATGTGAACAATTGCTGCTGTGTCATGTAATTCTTAGTAGTGATATTATTTCACATTTGGTAGTTATGAAAGAGATAGAGATGGAGAGAGAAAGAGACAGAGAGCCCTAGCTTAATGAGGAGCACATACTGTGCTGAGGCAGAGCCATGCTTGGGCATAGGAGGAGATGCTTAAATGCTAAGAGGTCTGCATCAAACAGATGTACAGCTCTCCTCTCTGCTGAGGAGCAAAAGGCTGCATAAGCACGTGGGCTTAGGGCAGGGCAGCTCAGAAGTGGTAGAGTAGGATATGAAAGAGACACATGTGTGGTGTTTGATTTGCCAAGCAGTCTGTACGTTTGATTCTAGTTTCAGTTGGTTCCAAAAGCCATGAATTTGCTATTTGGTCAAGGTCCCTATGCCAGAGAAAGAAACCCAAGTCTAGCAGCTCATATGGTATCAGAACTGCAATGACTTAAAAAAAAAAAAAAACTATCAAGTCTTTCAGTATAATTTGCTATATGCCTATTTTTGGCGCCTGGCTAAAGCACAGAGCCTCTGTGAATCACAGGTGTAGTGTAGCCTTAATTTTAAAGTAGGTAAAGTCAGGATGCCTGGGTGGCTCAGTGGTTGAGCATCTGCCTTCGGCTCAGGGAGTGATCCTGGGATCCAGGATGGAGTCCTGTATCAGGCCCCTGCAGAGAACCTGCTTCTCCCTCTGCCTATGTCTCTGCTTCTCTCTCTATGTCTCTGATGAATAAATAAATCTTAAAAAAATGTAGGTAAAGTCCATTGTCTCTTTACCTTTTCTTTCTGCTTCTTCTTCTTCTTCTTCTTCTTCTTTTTTTTTTTGACATACTTCTTTGTGGAGCCTAAGTCCCTTAATTTTCCTACAGTCTCCAGTATATCTGAATTATGACCTTAGTCCTGACCTCAGACCTTATTAACAATACTTAACAGTTGGTAAAATGATAATTTCTTTTACTATAAAATTCTAATTCTAGAATGTATCCTAGGAACATTGTAAGACATGTACAGAAATCCATATGTAAAAGGCAAAAGAAAAAAGAAAGAAAGAAAGAAAGAAAGAAAGAAAAAGACCTTAAAATTGAATGTATTTATTTAAGCAAATCCAGGCTATATTAAGTATAGTAAAGTAGTAATGTTTTTTTAAAGTCATTTTTCTAAGTTAATAATTCTATAATTTGCTCTATTCTTCCGCTCTCTGTTTCATGAACAGCATGCGGCTACTAGAAAAGGATCTCAGTGAACATGAACATCTTAAGGATTGTAGAAGCTCTGTAAAAGGAAACTTACACATTTATTAACATAGAGCATCATTAGTGTTCTAAACCAGTACTTCCCAAACTTTAAAATGCTTAAGAATTACATGTGTATTTTGTTAAAAACATAGATTCTGATTCAGCAAGTCTGAAATGGAATCTGAAGTTTTGTATCTGGAATAAACTCACAAATGAGACCGATGCATCTTGTTCAAGGATCACACTTTGAGAGCAAAGTTCTAAGAACACGTATAGGAAAATGCCACACCGTTCCTTGCTGTCAGCCATGTCAGCTTCAGGGAGACCATTATCAACCACTCATTGATGATCTCAAGAAAGGAACCAGTCACTGCAGGGTTGGTTTGGTTTGAGGATTTGGTGTATAAAGCTGATGGAGGCGGTAGGAACCTTTGGGACAGAGATCCCTGGACTGGTCTGTGTCATACCCAAAGAATAACTGAAGTCCCAGTGATAGAGCACGTAATCCAAAAACTTTTTGTAGCTCTGAAAAAAGAATCAACAAAATTCCATTCCAGCCTTGTAAATGAAGCAAGTATTCAGTTAAAGGCAATGGCAATGCTATGTGGTCTAGAATAAAAGTTCTTTGTTGTTCATTTATGTCATTGAGTGGTTGATTTTTTTTTTTTTTTAATATTTCTTCCTTCCCTCTTTACTTCTTGGAATAGCAGAAATTGTGCTTGGTGAAGAGAGCAAGGACCTTGGGGTCTGATGTTCTGAGTTAAACCACTGGCTTTGATGTTTAAGGGTGGAGAATGAACCTGGAGGAACAAACAGTATATCACACAGTTATCTGTGAGAACTCAGTGGGTGGGCTCTTACAATTCAGTTGAACTTGTGGCCTTTATCAAGCCTCTCTGAAGCTAGATCTCTTTTTCTGTTAAATGGAGATACTATCCAATTCATTGATAGTTGGTTCTGAGAAATAGATGATGAATATAAAACTTCTAGCAAACACTAAGCACTATACATATACTAGTCCCATTTCTTCTTCCATTTAATGCCCTAGCACAATCCACATCTGAAAAAAATTCAGAACACTTCCTCTTCCCCTGGCTTCTTCTGGGGGCTCAGATTAAATGCATGCCATTTCTTTCTGGGTGAAGCCTTTCCTTGCTCCTCCTCCTCTCAGCCCAGATAGGTTAGCTGTTATCAACACCTGCTTCAAGATCACCCCTGTGGTTTTGCTTAATTGACTCCCTCCCCACTAGATCCCCTTAGGCCAGAAGACTCTGACTGTCCTTGTCATTTCTGAATTTGCACTGCCTGACATACAGCAGATGTTCAGTGAATATTTTTTGATTGATTGAATAAATGCATTAACTTAATTTACCTGCATTCCGTGGCCCTCTGTATAACTTTTGTGGTTAAAAACCCTGAGTTGAGATGTTTAAAGACTCCTCTCAAAAGTCAATCTCCATTTGGGAGAGAGAAGTTCTCAGAGTATCATTGATCATTCTTATAAGATATTATTTCTGACCTTAATTATAAAAGGAAAGCATACATAAGCCAGCTTGTGAGTATACTCCTTGCAGGGAAAATGTATTACTATCCACATTAAACTATGGACTCAAGGCCTTAATGTGCTACTTGTCTGAACATAGGAAAAGGGGAAGATGCTGCATTTGATAGAAAACACTTCTCCTCTAGCCCTGTGGGGCATCGTTAGGAGCTTGTTGCCTCAAGCAATACACTGGCAGATTCTGACAAGGTGTTTGAAGACTGTTTTAAATCAGAGATAAACATCAGACTATGAACTGAGTAGGTTTTTGTCAGGCATATTGGAGTCTGATAAAAATTCTTAAAAAATTGGATGTATATAATAATAGAAGACATGAACAGTCAATGAATGGAAGCACACTTTTGAATGAAAGCCCAATTTGGAAATGTGAGAAAAAATTTTTTAAAAAATCTTTGCTATGCTTAAAATCAAATGATGTTATTTTTTTATTATTGTAACAATGAAAGTGCTATTATAATAATTGATATTTAAACTGGCACTTTAATTTGTTTCATGCAATTAACAAAGATCACCTTGTAGAAACTGCAACTAATAGTAATTCAGCATTCAAATATTTCAGATGTAGTATACTTTTATTACATGGATAGAATTCATCTTAGTAAGAGATATTCTTTTCCTACTTTCATAGCATTTGTATTACTGTATTTTCACAGTCTTGGTTTTGGTAAATTATTACCAATCCGTAGATTAGGCAATTTAGAATATGAGATACCAAAGAGAAGAGTTTTTTAAACATATAACAATGTCAGTGTGTGTATGGGAAGAAAGTTAAAATCACTGAGGGCTGTAAACAATTGAAAAGATCCATTTGGAAATAGTTTATTCCTCATAGATTGAATTAAAGAATGTAGGGCTTGTTTTTATTCTGTAAGTAATATTTCTCTGACTGGTTTATAGAACACTCTTCCTTTGTTATTTTACTACTTTGTCTTAAATTTTTTCTTCATTAAATGGGAAATTTTAAGAAATTATGAATATTGCACTATATGAAAGTAGATTAGTCTCATAAAAGTCAAGAGATTTTGAGTTGAGTTTATTCTAGTTCTCTTTGCTTTTTGTTATATAGAAGTTAATTTAAATAAATAATTTTTTGGCTTTTACACTATTCCAAGTGCATATTTTAACATCTAAATAGCAACTTAATAAAATTAGAGAAATAGGAATATATTTTTATTATTCAATTTATGTATTACATATATATTTAAATATTGTGGCCGAAGTCTCTCACACCCAACAAGAAAGTTCTGTTTGGAGGATGATAGAAATTCTTGCCATAACCCTTTTCCCAGCTTTTCTCTCCCAGTCCTATCCTGGTGAGATCTTATATTATCATTATTTAAGAATTATATAATGATATATGAGTATACACTCATAAAATTCAGTCCATACAGATATATATATATATATATATATATATATATCTTCTCTGAAGTTGTAGAGACCAAGTGTAATGCCAAGAGAGTTTTTCCTCCTACCCATGAATAACACTCTTTATCTTCCAGGGCACTTACTATACTTTTAATTCAAAAACAGGGGCCATGCTTAGGGGACAAGCATATATTTGTCTCTATGGAAATAATTTAAGTATATGTTAAAGATGACTATTACCTGGGAAATGCCACAACATACAATTGAACACTAATTGAAGTTATTGATCTTCTTATATCAGAACTAAGTTCTAAAAGAACCTATTGAAATTTAAATAATTTAAACTATTTTAATAGGAATGATAGTTTTATTGTGACTTCACTCTTTCATTGCATCAATCACTATTTCTATTTGGTGTGTGTGTGGTGGGGGAAGATGGAGAGAAAGAGATCTAAGGAAATAGGTTATGAGTAAGAAGATGAGAAATTGGAAAAGGGCATATAGGATGGAGCCACTATTAAAAGTGTGTGATCTGAGGGGCATCTGAGTGGCTCAGTGGTTGAGCATCTACCTTTGGCTCAGGTAATAATCCCGGGGTCCTAGGATCGAGTCCTGCATCAGGCTCCCAGCAAGGAGCCTGCTTCTCCCTCTTCCTATGCCTCTGCCTCTCTCTCTCTCTCTCTCTGTCTCTCATAAATAAATAAATTAAATCTTAAAAAAAAAAAAAGAGTGTTGATCTGGAATGACAAACCACTTGGAGTCCTACATTAGAAACTACTTAAGGGCAGAGCCTTATTAGTTTTTACAATGGATGTCCATTTGTAAATTTTTTGTAACTCCTGCAAATTAATATATAAGCTGAGTTCTGAGAAACGTATCTACCATAGAGAAGGTTGGTAAAAATTAACTTGACCTGCTTCTACCTAATATTTTCCCTACCGCTGACTCTATTATAAATGTAAAGGCTCAGAGACCAATTACATCTTTACACTTTTGACTGAAAACAACAGAAAAGCCAACTAAAAGTGGTTTAAAAAATGAGAATATTTATCATTACATAATAAGTTCAGAAGTAGGTAAACCTACTAAAAACTGAAGTCCTTTACCTGTGTCTATAAGAGCAAAGAAACTTTGCCAAAGCCTCCTAGCAGACTTCCTTTCAGATCTCGTTGGCCATTATTATATCACATGTTCTATTGAGCAAATCGCCAGTAAAAGGAATTTGATCACCATGATTGGATTCCTCCACCTACATTGGTGCTGAGGCCCACCTTCCATGAGGGAGGGATGAGGCCTCTCCCAAGAAGGTAAACAAAATCTAAATCATGTTAGTATTGAGGAAGAAGAAGGAGTGAAAGTGGGTAATGGCTATGAGGTAGCTGAACAAAAATGAATATTATGCAAACAAACAAATAAATCACACTTATCTCTCGGTCATTCCAAAAATGCTTTCTGCTTTATGATTGTTTGAGAAAGTTGAAATTTAAGGACTTATGTTTAAAAAAAATCTAAAAACTTTGACTCATTTATGTGTATCTCCTTGACATTTATACCACCAAATGACTTTTAAAATCTGTGGATTAGAAGGACTTTAAAGTAAAACCCTATCCTATTGGATTATTAAAACTTCTGAACCCTGAGGGATATCCAACAGATATTTTGGCTTCAAGATTCAGAAGGAAGAGCACACATGATTGTATTTCAGAGGCTACATTTCACAAGGATTACAAAAATCTGTAGCATATTTAAGCTTCATGTTACAGAAAATAGAACGTGTTCAGCCATTTGATCTCATCTGGGATTCTTTCAAGCATATGCCCTCTTATGCAGTAACCCATGAATCCCTTTTGCTGTTCCCAGCTCTAGGTTCTGAATTTGGGAAGTATGATATATCACAACATAAGTTTAGAGTCACAAGTTTGGGGTTAAATCCTAGTTCTGCAGCTTAACTAGCTGTTAAACATCTGTAATTCACTTAGATTTTTGGATTTTCGGTTACCTCACATTATCTGAGATTCCCTGGTTTTGAAAGAAACTTAAAAGGAAACCTTTATCTATATAAAATATTCTTTCTAAGTGCCCCAGGTCTTTATGCCACCTTGTCCAGTGGTTCTATCATGCCTAAGAACACTCTCCTGATGAGCAGGGAGGAGGATTCTCTTTATCTTTTTTCTCTTACCTTGTCTTTTAAAGTTATTTTATCTGCATTTTGCTATGTCTTTGCCTAAGAAATGTAGTAGATTTTATTTATTTGAAAATTACCCTCCAAAGCAGCCTCCAGAATATATCCTTCTTAAGCTTCAGTGAAGTAATTCTTTAACTTGCTTTTTCCTATGTTAAAAAAAAAAAAAAAAGACGACAGTGTAAAATCACATATTTTCTTTTCTACCTTCCTCAGTAGTTACTTGTCCCAAGGATGTAGGTGAGAAGCTGCTTCCAAAGCCATTTCAATACAAAAGAACGAGCCCTTTGTACTTCTCACCTAGAGGTTTTATAAATGCAAGTGAGCCCACAGCCCTATGCAGAGTCCCTGCCACTTTCACTTTGAAGCTCCTGCCACCAGAGGGAACTGAAGTTGTAAGATTTTACAGTGCCTCATAGATGCTATATATTCCTTGCAAAATACAACTTCCTTAATGAGACTAAAGCTATTAAACTTGGAAATTTTCATACGAAATTTTCCGAGGAACAAATTGTGTTAAATATATTTTACAGCTTTTATTAGTCATTTCATTCTGAAGAAAGAGATCTCTTTAGTGATTACTTTATTCACATAGATCCCTAAATTTCCACAGTAATAAAATTCACCCATCAAAAAATTTATAGTGGAAATAATTGAGAGGAGTAATGAAATAAAATAGAGATCTCACAGGAATAATAAAACTTATACATATAGTATGATCTTCAATAGAAAGTGGGAAACTGATTAATTTTTTAAATGTTCATTCCAGATTTAAATAGGCAACTCTAACTCCCTTTCATGATATTGAGTGAATAAGTTATATAGTATATAAAACTTGCCAAGAACATGACTAGCTTAAATGATACTGCCATAGATCTGTTGAAGATACCGACATTCTCGTACAGTATAGCAATAAAAAGCGAACCTGCTTTTTCTAAAAGTTTATTTTACCCAGGATACTTCTGAAAGACTTCTACAAAGAAATTGTTCATATCTATATCTGCAGTGATGACTCAGCAGTCATTTTTATGCTCTATGTTTTGGTATTGGAAACTTTTGCCCTTTTTTATATTTCAGTGGGGTTTTCTGTTGTTTTGTTTTTTAATGTATAATACCAGCATGAAGCAGAACGCAAGGAAAAATGTGATCACTCTTCAGATATCAAAGCAAACTAAGGTATTAAAGACAGATTTTTTTCCTCCCTTATTTTACAAGTCTCTCTCAGTGTAGGTCCTGGTGTGGTCTCAGGATCACCTGCAGCAACCTCACCTGGGGCTGCTGTTCAATATTTAATCTTCTAGCTTCAACCCTGCATTTACTGACATTACGAACAAGCAGCCCTCAACTGATCCTCATGCACACCACAGTTTAAGAACCACTATCCTAGAAGATGTGCATAGCTACTGATCATTTAACTTCTTCAACTCTTATCCATTGCTCGTTCTTGGCTATCATTATTTTTGTGGTGAGCGCACATTGACTTCTCTAACTCTAGTACTTCACTGCCTGCTTCGTCACCTTGATGTAGATAGCTCCTAAGTGTACATTTGTAGACGGATGTGTCACCTATTTGAAACCTATGTTTTCTTGGAGACTCATTCTGCATCCAAGCCTTATTTTAATCCTTCAGTGTGTCTTCCTGTCACTCTCCAGCACCATTGATTGTGTTAAATAAAACTATGTTGCATCAGTTTCATCCAAGTCTGCTCACTCCTTTACTCTTATTCCAACCCGTTGTATGTGGAAAGCCTTCCTAAAGTATGTCTTGCATTTATTACTTCCCTTTACAAAGATTTCCTGATGCCTCTTATAACTTAGATTCCATTGTTTACATGTAGGTATCTTTATATATTTTATAGTCGTCCCAAGACACAATCTCAGCCCCATAACCTGATTTTCAACTAATTCAACCAACATACTTTTCTTTTCCTATATTTATCTTTGTTTTGCCTTCTTGTTCTTCTTTACGAATATATGATTGTTGTCTCTATAAGGACTAGATTAATTCCCAGTAATCTCAGGAAGTATCTTCCAGGGTCCTCTCTCCTAGGTCAGCATTTAAAGGTGTGGGCTGGGGATCCCTGAGTGGCTCAGCGGTTTGGAGCCTGCCTTTGGCCCAGGGCGTGATCCTGGAGTCCTGGGATCGAGTCCCATGTCGGGCTCCCAGCATGGAGCCTGCTTCTCCCTCTGCCTATGTCTTTGCCTCTCTCTCTCTCTCTCTCTCTCTCTCTCATAAATAAATAAATAAATAAATCTTTAAAAAAATAAAAAATAAAGGTGTGGGCTGCCTGGGAGGCTCAGTTGATTAATCATCTGACTCTTGATTTCAGTTCAGGTCTCAATCTCAGAGTCATGAGTTCTAGCCCTGGATTGGGCTCCACACTGGGTGTGGAGCCTAATTAAAAAAAATGCTCACAGGTGTATATATGTATGTTACTAATTGTTCTTTAAAAGCAGAGACTAAGGCTTATTTTGTTTCTGAATATCCTGCATCATGTAGCCATGTGCTACGTCTGTAGAGATTGCTCAGTACTGGTTGATAATTAAAGGTATGCTAAAAATTTGATAACTTTTTCCTAAATTCCTATAGATTCCAGATTACATATAGAAATGTATTCATTTTCTGGTGCCTGGCTGGCTCAGTCAGAAAAACACTGACTCTTGATTTTGGGGTCATGAGTGTGAGCCCCGCATTGGATGTAAAGATTAGTAAATAAATTTAAAGAACAAAGAAATGTACTCATTTAATGTCACCATTTTCACTGTGACCCCAGTATTATTTATTTGGTACCAGTGGCATATGTCTCATATGTGTTAGTAAATTTAAATCAGTGCCTTCTAAGACTCCTCATTAAAATTCAGTGCTAGGACTAATTAAATTAAGCCCCAACCACTGTGAATTTTGTATTGTAGTAAATGTCAATTTCATGTAATTCAAAATGAAGAGGTTGAATCAAAGGTGCTTTTTTTGGCTTGAGAGGGCTATTGATTTACTTAGTGAAAGAAGCAGATGCCCTGGTGGAGCACAATAATGTTCCAAAATAATCCACTTTTGACAAACAGCTCTGTCCTTTCAGAGGAAAAGCAGCTTGGTTTACAGTGACACACATTAGTACATAATCCCTCTGGAGGCTTTGCCCAGGTTGCAGATGTGTTTCTCTTGTTCAGCAATGACAATATGGAGTACAATTATCATTTTGGGTAATGGATGGAAATCAAGAAGGCATAGGGCTTTGTTTCCTTCAGAAAGACATGACTTGGCAGAGGTAGAGAATTAACCAGATCAGAACAGTCCAACCTGGAGAAGACACTCAAAACACAATGTGACCGGTTGCCAAAAATATAGAAATAAATGAGATATTTTTTGGTAAGGGAACAATTATGTGGAAATTCAAAAGAAGCCAAAGAATCAGACTCCTGAAAGAGGAGGAATAGTAGGAGGAAATATCTACAAGAGGAGCCAAAACCTTAGAAGGACTTGTTCTTTTAAAGTGAATTGAGAGCATGCTGAGGGGGTGTTAGGGAATTCAGCAAGTGATGCTGGTGCTGGGCAATTTTTGCTGGCTCCCAGCCAATAGCTTGACTCAGCTCTTTTCTGAGTGCCTGCTCAAGTATTTGCTTATTACAAACTGCTTTATTTCCCCGACTGTCTTTTTTCTACATCAGAGTAGTATGTCAGGAAAGGTCTTTGTTAACCCTATTTTACAGATGAGGGGGGAAAAACAGTATTCATACACATTGAATATTTTTCCCAAGGCCACATAAGTAGTAGCAGGAAGGAGTGAGAGTCAATCAAGTTCCATTTGACCCCTAAAGTAGTGCCCTTTCTAAGTCCACTGCCTATAAGCAAGGATGGTATTCAAAATGTTTAACATTAGGCACCACATTCAGCCTTTTTTGTTGTTATTGAGATTCATTAACAATATACCAGACTGAGAAGATTAACAATATATAAAGTAAAATGTGGTTGGTACTATAAAAGAAACACATCACCAAATCAGTTTAATAGTTAAGGAAGACTTTATTCAAGACTATTGCAATAGGGGAGAGAACTCTGTTGTGCTGAGACAAAAAGTGAGAAGATTTTTAAATGATGGAGTAAGTTAATGGAAAAGTACTGGAGGATGTTAGGAGATAGGTTATTCAGTGTGATTAGATCATCTGTATTTGCTAATTGTCACTTACTGAAGTAGGGTCCTACTCTCCCTCAGAGACTGGTAGGACAATATCTACTTCTGTGATTACATTTCAAAGGGACACTAGTTCCTTGAGAATTTCTGGATTGTTGAAGATTTACATCTCAAAGGAGAAGAGAAAGTCTTTACAATTGCAAGTTTTCTAAGTAAGTATTCTAAGGAAAGGTACTTCAGGGAATTGTAATCAGGGAAAAAAAAAAACCTATCTAAAGTTTGGTTAAGGTGATAAGAACATTAAAACAGTTTTGAGCAATACCCATTCTTAAAGATTTTAAGTACCAGATTGTGAGCTATTTATGGGCAGTATTACTCTTCCTTTTATCATTATAGTGCATCATTCTCTTAATATACATTTTGGATGTTTAATAAATGTGTTGATTAAATGAAAGAATGAATGCATTGTAGTTTCAGGCGAACTCTGCAGGATGCTAGTAATAATTGAAAGAAATATATTTTTCTATATAGCTAAGTGATCCCTGTTTGTAATTATGTCATTTTGCTTTTAGATACCCTGTGAACCATGACAGTATTTCTAAGTTGGTTTCTCATGGAAAGCTATGTGGTCAAATTACTTTTCTGTGCAGGAGATGTTGTTCCATGTTCAGATAAGTTTAGAAAATGCTTCTCTTTGAGTTTCACTTTCTTTATTAATACTTTAAGTCTTGGAGAAGTCTTAAAATTCTGGTTTATCTTGTAATCAACTTTTTTTCATGCAAAACAACAATAGCACTGACTTGCTATAGTTCTGTGTTTTAAATAAAACAATTTGGGAAATGAGGAACTTAATTAAAATTCCTTATACAAAATTCCTCTATGATGAACTTGTGACTTTTATAAAGCACTTACTTTGCATTTTACTGAACGCTCTGAATTATTACATGTCTGAATCATTACTAGTATGATTAATATTTGCCTTCTTCAGTGGAGAAACCAATGTTTATAATGCTCAAACAACTCAGTTTACACAGTATTAGGCAGCAGACCTGGGATTCAAACTCCAGTATCTTGCAAGCCTAAACTTTTACACACTATGCACTGGTATTCAAAACTATGGTCCCCAGACCAACAGTATTAGCATCACCTAGAAACCTGTTAGAAGATCTTGGGCCATACTCTACTGAATCAGCAACTCTGAGGGTGGTACCAGTAATCTGTTTTTAACAAGCCCTCAAGGTAGGGTTGCCAGATAAAATGGAGGGTGTCCAGTTAAATTTGAATGATAAATTTTGCAAGCCTGGGACATACACTAAAAAAGTTATTTGCTGTTTGTCTGATATTCAAATTGAACTCTGTGTCCTGTATTTTTATTGGCTAAATCTGGCAACCCTACTGCCAAGTGATTCTCGTGTGCACTGAAGGCTGAAAACCATTGCACCTCAAGATTATGACTTTGCTTGAGGTACATTTACTCTTATGTTCAATAGGTTGAACTGGAAGAACTTTTTAATAATGTGCAGTTTTTTACTAGCATCACCTTTTTCTCCATAGCAGACAGTGATAAACAAAAAGAACATGTTTCCTAAGAGGAATGGGTTTCAAAATGCCTAATAGAGCACTGCACAGAGGAACAGTAATGGCATGTCTGATTGCAGACTATAGGGAAAAGCAGAAATTTGGGGGCAAGGAGATAAAATAAGTCATGCTATAACAAAAGTTCTGTTTTTCCCCCATTTTATACATACCATTTATATTGCATGTATTCTGAAGAGAAGAAAAGGCTTAAGAAAACAACCCTGACAACAAAATGGCCAGGTTTAAGTTGATGGATGAAAATCCACTTCAACTTCACTCTTTACTTTGCTACCACTTGATTTTTAATCATTATTGAAATAAGTTGCATGAAACCCTGGAGAGGAAGAGAATCTTTATACATTTATATCTTGCTTATTCCCTCTTGAATCTTCTTAGGAAAAACAAACATGTCTCCAGGCTGAGAAAATCATTTCCCAGCATATGGGGAACCTCACGCAATGATTATAAGGCAAGCTCCACATCTGAATTAGTGATTCAGTAATAATTATCTGTGCTAATTGGTTAGGTGTCTCTCAAAGAGATATTTTAGGGGTCAAAGTTTCTTTTTTTAGTATATCATCTCAAGCCCAATTTAAAAAACGAAACAATAGAATGAAGGAAAATGCATTCCTATATATAACTTTTATTATCTTGATGTGACTAATTTTTCCTAGGAAAAGAAAGATTTGCTGAACTGAATTCAGCCCAAAGCATACTTGCTGAATTGGCTTGCCTGAGCTAAGTCTCACAGCAAAGGCTGTTACTTAGCATTTTATTAACCTTGAAAACTAGAAATTTTGAAAAAAAAAAAACTTTAGTCTAGGCAGCCTGGGTGGCTCAGCGTTTTAGCGCCGCCTTCAGCCCAGGGCGTGATCCTGGAGACAGGGGATCTAGTCCCATGTCCGGCTCCCTGCGTGGAGCCTGCTTCTCCCTCTGCCTATGTCTCTGCCTCTCTCTCTCTCTCTCTCTCTCTTTCTCTCTCTCTCTCTCTCTCTCTCTCTCTCTGTGTCTCTCATGAATAAATAAATAAAATCTTAAAAAAAAACTTTAGTCTGGAGGCCAGCAAACTTGTAGGATTGAGTTAGGCCAGAATTAGTGAGAGTTGACATCTTTCTTGCTGTTTGGTGAAAGAAAATCATATGAATGGATATCTTTTGGTATATATTATCAATACTCAATTTAAGCAGTGCTTTTCAGAGACTTATATAAGGAAGAGGAGCAGAGGGATACTGAATTTTATCTTAATTAGCCAGATCAGGTGTCTCAACTAAATGTCTATATTTTGTATAAGTAATAGTGTCCTGTGATATTATATTAACCCGGATCTTTATTTAAACTTATAGGAAGCCTAAAAATTATTTATGAACATAAAATGTACTTTAATTTAAAATTACTTCTCACAAACCATAACCTTAATTTGATATTGTTGTTAGAGGGGATTCAGTGGATTGCATTGCTTCTGATTTGAAAGTAATATTATCATTAATAAGATCCTAGTCATTGATATTAAATGGATGCAAGTTCAGTGAACTAATTAAGGATTAAAGCAGAAAATCTTTATTGTGTCATTAAATCAATCCATAGTTTCAGTATTCATTATGCTAAGCGCCCTAGTAATTAAAGAGCACTTAAATGAAACACATGCAGATAAATTAAAAATGAATTTCAGAAGCTAATGCTTGTAATGTGTCTTTTTTTTCCTTTTTGAATGTAATGTGTCTTAATATATGTGTGTATATATATATATCATTAAAGGGTGTGCGGTTGCTATATTGTTTAATACAGAAATTACTAGTGCCACCTATTGGTCAAACAGAAATTTCAATAGAAATAATGGGCTTCATAAAGTGAATACATGGGTGTTATTCATTTGTATTTAAATTATACTTAAGTTTTTAATACGTTTCCAGTAATTTATAAAAATGACTGTTAAAATATTTGCTAATTCTAAGACCCAGGAAAAATGATTCATAACAGTGATTTTTGCACATGTAATTTGAAATCCAACTCAATTAGTATATTCTTATTTAAATTACTATCCAGTAAACCTAGAAATTTCAAGCCAGTGTGGTTCTCATTAAGCTGTCCTGGAGAACTTAAAAAGAGTTTTTTTCAAAGCCATGACCCCACCTCAAACAGATTAAATCATAATTTTCTGAGTGTTTGTATGTGTGTGTGTATGTGGGGGTGGGGGCGGGGAGAGAGAGAGAGAGAGAGGACAGTAATCAGTAATTTGTTGGAAGTATTCTAGATGATTCTAATATGAATCCAAAGTTGTGAATCACTGTCAGAAACTAACAACCTAATTGAGAAGTCTACTTTCTCATCAATAAAATGAGGGAGGGGTGGTGACATGACAGCCCTTAAAATCTCTTTTGCCTCTATTATTCATCAGTCTTCACACAAAAATCACTCATACTATAACATCCACATTACTATTTTTTCATTCTTTATCATCTAGCATAGGAGAATAAATCACCCACATTTAAAAAAAAATCTTTGTCATAAAAAAATTAAATTGTTTTTGCAAGGTTATGCAAACTAAACTAGCTTCTTGCAACCTTAACTATGTTGTTGAAAGGTTGCCATCCAAGGCTTTATAAAGGCAGAAAACAAGGCAGGCTGATTCCAATTATTTAGTATGTGTCAGAGGTGCCAGATTTACAGCCTCAGAGGCTTAAGTCCATTACCCACTGAAAGATTTACTAATGGAGTTCTATGGTGCCTCATTCACCAAATGCTAGACATAAAATGATGATATAAAACATGGTCCCTAGACTTGAGAACCTGACAATCCATGAGGGGAGATGAACTTGACACGTATGCAATGGTACAGAATGCTACGTAATTGAGTTTTCAGTGTGTAGAATTGCCAATATGTAATGTCAGAGTTCAGGGCCACCTTAATCAAAGAGCCCTAGGAAGAAAGTTAAAAATGATTAGCACAGAGGTATTGATGAGATTGATCAGCATTTTGAGGGAGAAAGTCCAGAGGCAGGAATCATAGAGAGCTAGATGTTAGGGTATGTGAAGACACAGAGGAAGCAATAAAAGAAACAGGGATCATTAGAAAAGGATGGATAGAACCAAGACCAGGATATGGTAGTGTTAGGGAAACAAACCAGGGAAGGACAGTTTCAAGAAACTTAGCCTGCCAATGATCTGAAAAGTGGCTGAAATACAGGGAAATGGTATAAACTACAAGGAAGGGAAAGGAAACAGGGGTAGAACATTCTAGAATAGGGATGCTTGGGGGGCTCAGCGGTTGAGCGTCTGCCTTCAGCTCAGATCCTGATCCCGGAGACCCGGAATCAAGTCCCACATTGGGCTCCCCGCATGGAGCCTGCTTCTCCCTCTGCCTATGTCTCTGCTTCTCTTTCTCTCTCTCTCTCTTTGTGTCTCTCATGAACAAATAAATAAATCTTAAAAAAAGAACATTCTGGAATAATATAGAACATATAGAATAATGATAAATGAGCCTATAATGCCTTTTAATTTTTTTCAGAGGAAGAAAGCAAAGCCTTAGAGATACTATATGATTATCCCTACATCATTCAGTTAATGGTACACTGACTGGCATATGTCACGGACAAGTGTCACATAAAAATGTATATTTATATATGCCACATAAGTGATACTTGCAGTGAGTCTTTTGAAAATTTTCTCTATGAGATTCTGTTTTATTCATCATTGTATTCCTATTGTGCCTAGAGGGCACATGGGTAATCAATACCTACTGAAATATTAAGTGATTGAAAAAACTCATAACCATAATTGATGATCACAGATCGCCCAAATCTCTGCCAACAGGGCATTCTCTTGAATGACTTCTCTCAGGAAATTGATCCGCTAAACCAGATCTATATATTACAATCAATATACAAGATACCAAATGCATTTTCACGTACATATGTTGAGTATTAGCAGTTTTGTACTCCACCTTAATTGATTTTCATTTTGAAAAGGTAGTAAGCTTGAAATATATTTTGCATTTTTAATTTTTCTTTTTTTTTAATCATTAAGCATCTACTGTGTGTTAGTATGTCTGCAAACATTAGGGTCACAGACAGGAGGAACTAAGAACCAAGATCCTTGCGTGTGAGGAATACTTAGCCTGGCATCAGACTCCGGCATTTCAGAGGCTTCCACCCTGATATTCTGAGCAGTCTGTATTTCATCAAAATGTGAGAAATAAGTGGCTATGTGAGAATCCAATTTTGTTATGCATCCATAATAATTCTTAGTGATTGCTCTTTTATTTTAAAAGTTAGTTCCACTAGGAATTGAGTTGCTCCATTAAATGCCTTTCAAATGTGGATTGCTAAGTGATCATTTCTATCTTGGTAGGACTTCAATTAAGCGCTTCTGAAAAAAGCAGAAGGAATTGCCAACAATGCCTCACTTCAGCATATTTACCTTCTGCTTTCTTGTGTTGTAAATTCAGTTCTCAGCTGGGGATTTAGCTTCCAATAAGATGTTATTAAAATTTACTTTTCTCCCTTCTTTTATCAACTCCAACATTTCCCTTGATTGTAGGAATGATGTGGATGGAGCATTTTGAAAACAATGTGAACCATGTCTAAGTGCTTTTTAAACAAGGCATTATTTCGTATGTGGTTGAAACTCTCTGGGAGCTGACAAAGGAAATAAAGACCTGCCACTGTCACCATCTAACCTGTGCCTTGTCGTCAGACCTGAGATGGAGGCCAAAGCAGAGACCCCCTGTGAAATTAGCTGGTAGGTTATTTTTCTCTGTTTGCAGAGGTGTCGCCAATGTAAAATCTCCTGCCAGAACTAACCTCAGAGTTAGGCCATACACAAATTCAGAGGCCCAAACAGGTGACATACACTGAGCCAATTCTCTGTGATTAAAGGTAATACAGAGATAATCCTGAAGAATCTAAGGTGTTTCTATCATGCCCCAGTCTTGGCGTTTCAATTTGGAAACTAAAAAATCCCCAAATTAGAAGAGATCCCCGTGATGGTGAAACAGTCGTCATGTGCGATATAGCTTTAAAATCTAACTCACGGGATGCCTGGGTGGCTCAGTGGTTGAGCATCTGCCTTCACGGTTAGGACGTGATCCCGGAGTCCCAGGATCGAGTCCCACATCGGGCTCCCCACAAGGAGCCTGCCTCTCCCTCTGCCTGTGTCTCTGCCTCTTTCTGTGTGTTTCTCATGAATAAATAATTTTTTAAAAAAATCTTTAAGGTCTAACTCACTTTGGAAGATGTCAAAGGTTAATATTTCTGGTGGTCAGAAAGCCAGGTATTTACAAAGGACAGCTCAGAAAAAGTACGTAGGTTCTTAATTACATCACCAGTGCCCTCAGACTTTTAAACTGAAAGGATATAAAATTGTATTAATGCTATGTACTATGTTTATGCTACTGGTCAGTGTGTAAACCCGAACTTTTACTATTATTTTACTTAATTTTGTCTTCCTACGCGATGTATCCAGATATACTCAGTTTTGTATATCCATATAAATGAAAATAATGCTTCAACTCAGGTAACTAAAGCAGTATTATAAACCACTAGCAGCATTGATAAGCACGAATTTTAAGTTGTCTTTTGTTTTTGGCTAACCACATAGAGGAACCTCCGGGCAGCACACTTGTAGTCTCCTACCTCCCTCTCTATCACTGTGGAGCCCTCAGCCAGCTTAGGTTTTGCTGCTGAGTACAGTTCTGCAGTGTGTTCTAAACAGAATGCCCTGTAAGTGGGCAAGGAGCTGCACCAGAAGGGCACCCCCTTTTCTACTATTCATACGCTGAGACAGCCAGTCTCCGCTCTGTTTGAAGGCCTCCTACTAAGGGGTGGTGAGCCCTGATCATCGTTTTCTTCCCTGACATGGAGTACTTGCATTTTAAAAGTTCTTGAAGACCCTTAAAGAAATATTCTAATATCATAAAGAAGGCTTCTCTAATGATGGAAGACAATGAATTAAAGTTTTGGATGAATTTTTCTTCTCAGTCATCGATATCACCTGGGCAGCTGCCTATTTTAGCTATTCAAATTCGACCTCCCTCTCTTCCCTTTGAGGAGAAATTAGCTGAGAGAACAGGGAAATACTCTCATTTAACTGCTCAGTAATCAGATAATCTTCTTTGGGTAATCAGAAGTTGGTTGTAAAGTAATTTGGGAACAAATGACACCGTGATGGTTTGGAAAATCAAGATATCTTTAGCTCATGATATATTTAGCTCCCACAGTATCTGATGTCAACAAGAAGTCACACCTCTAAGTATATGAAGACTTTCTGGACAAAGTGATCAAAAAAGGGAGGAGGGTATGGGGGAGATGAGCAGGGAGGGTTATGATGTTTTAGGTCCCTAAGCCCATGTTCCAGGGGGCACCATCCACAGTCAAGATCATGGCATCTGAAACAGTCCAGGGACAAACAGCATTTATTCATCCATCCTCCAACTCTGGAGATGCATCATTTAATTACTACGTAGATACTTGTAGTGAGATAGAAAGTTAGAGATTTTTGTGTTAATGAATAAATAAATTTGCAAATAAATAATGAAAATAGTTTTCACAACTTTCCCATGTGTTAAATTCTCATTAGGATTTTTAAAAAAGATTTATTTATTTTTATTAATTTTGGGGGAAAAAAAAGGCAGAGCGGGGGAGAAAGAATCTTAAACAGACTCTTGGTCTTACTCAGAACCTGATGCAGGACTTGATCTCACGACCCTGAGATGATGACCTGAGCTGAAATCAAGAGTCAGACACTTAACTGACTGAGCCACCCAGGCACTCTATGTTAGGATTACTGATAAGTATAATTGCTATAAAATATTGGAGGTAGCTTACAAAACAGTACAAAATAGTAAATAAACCCAAACCAGAATTAGGTAAGAAAAAGAAAAATACAGTATTTTAGGAAGTTTAGGTGAATTAAAATTTCAGTGTGCTTGTTACTCTCATTTTAATGACTGCTTTCCCCCATCACCCTGCACCTTATGACCCACCTGTCAGGCATAATCAGAACTTTTTTTGACTCTTAAAAATCTAATTGGAAACTTACCTACAACATGAAATAATATTTTTTAAATAGCATACAAAACTATAGTCTTGTATTCTTATGGGGACATATATGAGCATACATATTTATACAAATCCATACATGTGTTACATAATGTAAAAATATTCATAATATAAGTGTATATACATATGGGCACTCACACAAACACTAAAAGAGTAAGAAAAGTACTAGAAAGAAATTCAACATACTAAATGCTAACAGACTTTTATAAATCCCAAGCAGAATTGAAGGGGAATTCTGTCTGGATTTGATAAATCAGGATACAAATTTTTGGTGTTTGTCACCATGAACTTTTTAAGGTAATATCACTCAGGTATTAGTAAAGCAGTTTGTTTTGTAATAATGAGAAATCGTCAGTGAATTTTATTCCCCATTTTTTATTATAAGAAAGCAAATTATAAAGCATTTAATAATAAATTACAGCTCTTTCTAATTCAGGTCTGGGAAAATTGTATATGTAAGTGTATATATTTAACATATGGATTTTACTTTAGTAGGTCTTAGAGAAGACTCTATCATAGATTTTAAATATATTTTTTGGTCATCACACTTTGTGGTTTGTATGCATTTATCCCCACTGTATTTTAAAGCTGTAGGTGAAACTAATGAATCCTTTAAAGCCATGGGAAAGATATAGATGTAAAAGTATTTATTTTGTTGGAATTCTAGCTCCAAATTCATGTGAAACACTCTTGAGCAAGTAATAGATGATTGTTACTGAAAGGGGACATTATTATTGTATGCATTAGCTCACAGTATGGAAACTAGATTTCTGAAAGTAAAAATTCATAATTTCACATACTAATCCATCTTGAAAAGAAAATAAAACTGTGACTTAACTGTTTATTTCAATAGTGATCATCTGTAGTGCTCAGAGGCTTCTGAATCTAATTCTGAGAATAGTGTAAGTGGGAGGCATGCATCATTTTCTGTTGTCTCTCAGTGGAAGTTACCAATTCAAATTCATTCAATTCTTAGACATTTGTTTCTAGCTCCTCGTCTGCATGATCCTTTTCAACATTCTACGTATATTGCACTTTCCAGATAAGAAGTGATGCTGCATTTTGATTTAAACTCTCACCTCATATTGCGTATATTGAGGTGTTTTAGATATTTTCACTTTGGGAAAATTAGATGCTTTCTTCCATTAATATCACATGTCTCATTCTACTCAACTAGAAAATGCCTAGATTCTTTAATATGGTGATTTGGACAAATCTAATACAATAACTGTTAATTCAGTTAGAAATGTCTAGGTGATAGCACAAGTGTCGAGAACTATAACCTTTATAATTGGCATGAGAGTATGATGGGTTCCTAGTTCTGTAAATGGTCCAGCATCTTTATATGAAACCACCCTAGGCAGTGACTTACTGGATTTTAATATCCTTCAATTTCCACATATGCTTTTACTTCTCTGTCAGAGCCCTGGAGTTGTTGACCTGCTATCTTGATTTAATCTGATATTATTTTAAAATTTTTTCTAAGCTTTCTTTTTCTCATTTTAGAAAGGGCAAAGTTTCTGTCCTCGAATAACTGTGTAAAACACCATCGTGTAGTTCCATAATTTTTTATATAACTCTTTCAGTCTTTTCAAATTTAGTGGAAGTTAGATATGCATTGTGTCCATACATTCAGTAGTGTTTGCAGTACTTTACGTTTAATGCCAATCATAGATCTCAACATGTTGATGACTGCCTCTGGCACGTAAAGTTCAATGGAAACTTTACTGTTCAACTGTGTGTTACTTTGGAAATTTTTTCTCATCATTAAAACAATCCCACTCAGGATTATAATGAACGAAATAAATAGGCCATGAAAAAGAAGGTTAGAGGACAGGTTTGGTTTTCCTCTACTAGTATTCATGAGATACAGGTATTTAAAAGTAAACCTAGGCATGAAAACTCCATAAGCTTATAGAAAAATGAGGTTTCAAAGGCCTGAAAAGTTGAATAGAAAGTAAAAATCAGAGAAGCAGTTCAGGAATAATTTGAGAAGTACTGATGTCTATTGGAATGTATTTGCTTATAGTTACTAGTGTGGGTCAGAAGAATGAGTAAGTGCTAGGAAAGTAGCCCGGCAGTCCATGTTCTAA